>NC_056054.1:69712082-70015112 GCF_016772045.2 Ovis aries | reverse complement strand
TTGGAAGGAAAGTTGTGACCAACCTAGACAGCATATTGAAAAGCAGAGACATTACTTTGCCAACAAAGGCCCATCTAGTCAAGGCTATGGTTTTTCCAGTGGTCATGCATGGATGTGAGAGTTGGATTGTGAAGAAAGCTGAGTGCCGAAGAGTTGATGCTTTTGAACTGTGGTGTTGGAGAAGACCCTTGAGAGTCCCTTGGACTGCAAGGAGATCCAACCAGTCCATTCTAAAGGAGATCGGTCCTGGGTGTACTTTGGAAGGAATGATGCTGAAGCTGAAACTCGAGTACTCTGGCCACCTGATGAGAAGAGTTGACTCATTGGAAAAGACCCTGATGCTGCGAGGGATTGGGAGCAGAAGGAGAAGGGGACGACAGAGGATGAGATGGCTGGATGGCATCACCAACTCAATGGACGTGAGTTTGAGTGAACTCTGGGAGTTGGTGATGGACAGGGAGGCCTGGCGTGCTGCGATTCATGGAATCACAAAGAGTCAGACACGACTGAGCGACTGAACTGAACTGAACTGAGACCCAGTTAGAATTTCTATAGGAAGTGGGAGTCCCTCAACTGGTGGGCTACCCAAAATGGCTACACAAAAGTGGGCCTGGTTCCCTCAGAGGAATTTTTGCTCCCTATCACTGAGGATCTTCTCCTGTGAGTTGCCTGCTTGACCACACCACTTCTTCTGTGGTCCTCTGGGATTCATGGGACCATGGGTTAGAGGCGCTTCTTTCCTCCTGACTCAGACTGAGGACTGAAAGATGCTGTACCCCCATCAGTGTACAAACTGGCCCTCTCAGCCTCCTACTCCTTAGAGGGTCTGGAGAAAAGTCAAATGGGAACAAAAATCTCCTCCAACCCCTGAGGATTTCAAGGATGGGCTATTTCCTGCTTTGTGTCACTTACTGACTGGTACACATTCCCCAAAATACTATAGATACAACATGGTGATTGGAATCAGGGTTGGAAGTTGCTCTTTTAGAGTCCCAGAGGGCACCCAGCTCTTAATTAAAGCTCAGAGAAACTAAACACTGCATCTAGACAATAAAGCAGTTAATTAAGCAAAATTTGTTTAGATAATATTCAGATTCAGATTTTAAAATTAAACTTGTCAAATGACTTAAAAACCACTCACTTCACACACTACTTAAAATTACTTAAAAATCAAGGTATTACTATGCTTTGAAGATTATATCAATAAAAGGAAAACCTAACAGGAGTAATACCTGTATGGATAGTCTTAGTGAAAAACTTTGTTTTGTATTACAAATATTAAATGCCTAGATGATTAAACATTGCTAATCAAACACACCTTTTTGTCTCACTTAAGTTTCTTGCACCATGGGTGACTTTCCAATCAGCATTTTCTACCTCTGTCTATTCTCCATACTTCTGTTAAGTTTCACCTTTCTGAAATTCCAGTTTTATCAGATCAAATTAATAATGAGCTTCCTCTGATTAAATCTGAGTACCTAAAACAGTAGTATCTATTTATATTTTTAAATTAAAACCCTATAAATCTTTCTACCCAAGTAAAAAGTGTTTCCAAAGATAAATCAAGATCATTATAATATCAGCGGATACTTACTGGAATTTATGTCATTGTTTGGACAAATTACCCCTGAAAAAATTTGAGCTGAATAAGGAACTAGTTATGTCCCATCAAGTGTTCATATGTTTCCTCGATTCTACCCAAGGGTAGGGAAAATGGGTTTGTGGACAAGATTCAGTAGGGATCCTAGGATATCCAAGAATTCATCAAGCCAAAATAGCCAAAAAGGAGGTATTAGGGAAGGAGAAATGCAGCAATGTGTGAAAAATATTGATAAAATTTGGGCGAGTAACTGAGGAATCAAGGGTCAAGATGACTGGGCAGATAGTGATACTGACGACCATGAAACTGAAAGACCAGAATGAGAAGGCAAGTATTGAGTAGATACTGAAAAAACTTTGAATTGGTAGAAATATGTTTCCTCCTATTTTCCATGAAAGAAATAATTTGAGGAAGAATGAAGCTGTAAAATCATAGAAGAAAAGTTGTTCGTTTTACCAGAATCTGAGTTTTGATCTCATTTGTATCTCTGCTGACTCTGGGTCTACATCCAGTGTGTTTGGGGTAAAAGCACAACCATGCTGACTGCTCTCTCTTTAAATTTTTGACTATGAACTTTAAGTGGGCCGTTGATGATGCCTGGCAATCCATCATATTGTATTTCTCTATTGAATTTGTTTCACTGTCCCAGACAATTATGCCGTACATTCCTCTTGGCTTTTTCTTCATCTTCATGAACACTTCACAAATTTTCATATTCCCTTGTTCAGGGGTTATGCTAATTCTCTCTCTATTGTTCCCATTTTAGTATATGTGCTGCCAAAACAAGCATTCTTTTAGCTTCTGAAATCGTCAGTACTGTCTACATCCTCACTCTCCGATGGCGTTTCTTCTTGTTTCACTGAGAAATTATAAGCACAATCAGAAAAGAATGTCTACAAATTCCCACCATCTCTATCCCGCTAAACACTTTCGTGTATAGACACCTTGCCTTTCCTCTTGTAACAGTGGATGAATTGCCCATGATTCCATCTGAGGCTAACTCTTCCACACCAGCACCTTGTTCTGTGATGTCTCTCCAGTGATTCGCTTCCTTCTCTCCTGCATCCTCAGTTTCCTTCTTCTAACAGATCTTCTCAATTAGCATCCAAACAAGATGTTATTTATCTCACTTTAAAAAACAAACGAACAAAAAACACCTTTTCACAACCATCCTCCACTTTTCACCTTTCCGTTACAGCGGAACTATCGCAAACATCTGTCTATGATTCCACGTTCTTTCCTCTTATTTTTCCTTGGACCCACTCCAGTCAGTCTTTTGCCTACACTGTTCAGTGGAAACAGCAGCAATAATGTCCATTTTGCTAAATCCAGTGGTCATTCTTTACTCATCAATAGCAATTAACTCAGTATTCTTGAAATACTTTTTTTCTTCTCTTGGCTGCCCAGACTCTACACAGTCTCCTGGTTCCCATTCATTTCACTTGATTGCTCTTTCTCAGTCTCTTTTGTTAGTTCCTCCTCTCTCCAGCCTCTCTAGTTGTGCTCTAGCTAAGACTCAGTCTTTAAGCCTGTTCTCTTCTTCATCTATACTCACTCAGCTCAGTTTCATGGCTTTATGTGCGTCAGTAAGTATGATCCCATTTTTATAAATAAACAAACTATAGGTATTCATTTACTCAGAAATGAAAAAGAAAGAAGAGACCAAAAATGTCAATGGTGATTATCATTCGGTGATGAGATTATAAACGATTTTAATCCTTGTGATTACATACAATTAACAGGTAATGTTTCTATAATCTGATTTTTTTTTTTAAAAAAAAGAAGTATACATGGCTGGAGGGATGCAGAGAAATTTACCTAATAAACTCTAAAACTTTCTTTTCCCACTCTAAGAATCAGAAGCTTTGGAAATAATGAGAGACATGCAGATTTGAAGCAATACTTCACTGGTGGGAAAAAAGAAGACTTGGTCAACAAAAACTATGCCAATTCGCTTGCATTGTCCAGGATGGGACCTGTTTATATTTCCCAGGCTCTGAATGACTGAGATTGAGGGTCATTCTCCTGAGGAAGAACAATGGGAAAGTCTGAAGGCTTGAGGATCCCAGCCCATGAGTCCTTAGGCTCCACAATTTTCTTTGATGTAGAATAAAAATTCACTGAATATTTTCATTCCCTAATAATTGAATTTTAGTAGTAGTACTTCTTGTTTCCTAAATCAGAATTTTCCTCTTAAAAAAATTTTTGGCATGTAATATTTGCTCAAAAAAAAAAAAAAAAAAGAGAGAGAGAGTACCTGTATGTAATGAAATTCAATAATAAAATAGATGGCCTTAACCCCAAACTTTGCCTGGTCCCAATACCTCACCAATACATTTGCATATACCTGGGCCACTCCTTTCCTATCCTATGGGCTTGCCTGTCTCCCCAGAGGAAAAAAAAACACTAATGTTAGCATTTTCATATCTATTTTAACAGTTTTGTTGAGTACATTATGTATACTTTCTTAAACAATGTATTATTTAGTTCCTTTTAGAACTTCTTAAAAATAGTGTCCTATCTTATGAGGCTTTCTGCAAATTTCTTTTGCAACTCAATATTATGTTTCTACGGCTTCCCTGGTGGCTCAGTGGTAAAGAATCTCCTTGCAGTGCAGGAGATACAGGATTGATCCCTGGGTTGGAAAGATCCCCTGGAGGGGGAAATGGCAACCCACTCCAGTATTCTTGCTTGGGAAATCCCATGTACAGAGGAGCCTGATGGGCTACAGTCCATGAGGTCACAGTCGGACATGACTTAGCTACTAAACCACTACCATCACTATGTTTCTAGGTTTCATCTACATTTTGTGTAGAGCTGTAGTTCATTCGTTTGCCCTGTTATATAATATCCATTGTGTTAATATTCCATGTACATTCACCTGTCAATGGATATTTGGTTTTGTTTTTTTTTTCTACTACTAATAATGCTGTTATGAACTTTCTTGAAATAAACGTGTGTAAGAGTTTTTCTAGGCCAATAGTTTCCATGCTTGTTTCCCACTGCAACGCAAGTAATAGGTAAATTTTACTCTACAATTCAGTACACCTATATAGCACGAATGGTGTGCTGTTCATTCACTTTCATAGCATAGAGTTATTGCTGGAAAGCAGAAGTTATTTAGAAGTATATTTTCGGGACCCCCTTGGTGGTCCAGTGGTTAAGAATCTGCCTGCCGATGCAGAGGACATGGATTCAATTCCTGGTCCAGGAAGATTCCACATGCCAAGGTGCAACTAAGCCCTTGTGCCACTGAAATTCAAGTGCCCTAGAGCCCGTGTCTCCCCAACAAGAGAGGTCACTGCAATGAGAAGACCGCACAGCACAGCTAGAGAAAAGCCTGCACACAAGAACAAAGACCCAGAACATCAAAAAAGAAGAAAAAAAAAAAAAGGAGCATATTTTCAAATATTGAGACCTCTGGGGATTAAAATTGATTTATCTATCTTTTTACCTTAAAGAGAGAAATGTAAATAGATAAAATTTTTCTGTTGACTTCTTATTTCATTGCGTTTTGGTCAGAGAAAGTATTCCATATAACGCCAGTTATTTAAAATTTGTTGAGACTTGCTTTATTGTCTGAAAAGTGGTTAATGTTTAGAAATGTCCAGTGTATGCTTTAGACAAATAAGTATTCTCAAATTGTTGGAAACTGGTTCCTATTTTTCCATAAAAAATTCAAGGTTGTTAATTATTTTTTAAAAAACTTTTAAAACAATGTTTACGATATAAGAATTTGCTTTAAAATACTCCAGTTCCTCTTGGGCTTTCCCCAAGGCTCAGCGGGAATACTCTGCCTGCAGTGCAGGAGATGTGGGTTCTAATCCCTGGATCTGGAAGATCCCCTGGAGGAGTAAATGGAAACCCACTCCAGTATTCTTGCCTGGGAAATCCCAGAGGAGCCTGGCAGGCTACAGTCCATGAGGTGGACTGAGCAATGACTGAGCAATGACTGAGCAATAGAGCACTACTACTACTCCAGTTCTTCTAAATCACTCAGAAAAAAAAAAAAAAAATTGCAGAAATATTTTAAACCAGCAGTCAAATTTTTGACACTAATGACCAGTTTCACAGAAGACGATTTTTCCACAGACGGGGCCAGGGGAGTGGGGTGGGGGTGGGGTTGGCCGGGGCTTGTGGTGGGTGGGTGGGGGTAGGGGATAGTTTGGGGATGATGGTGGCTCAGCCGGTAAAGCGCCTGTCTACAATGTGGGAAACCTGGGTTCGATCCCCGGGTCGGGAAGATCCCCTGGAGAAGGGAATGGCAATCCACTCCTGTACTATTGCCTGGAAAATCCCATGGACAGAGGAGCCTGGTAGGCTACAGTCCATGGGGTCACAAAGAGTCGGACACGACTGAGCGACTTCACTTTCACTCACTTTTATATCTATTATTATTATATCAGCTCCACCTCAGATCATCAGGCATTAGACCCTGGAGATTGGAGAACCCAGCCTTAAATAAGGTTGCCAAAATGGGGAATTCCCTGGCAACCTAGTGATTAAGACCCAGCACTTTCACTGCTGTGGCTCTGGCAAGCCACATAGGGCAGCCAAAATAAAAAAAAGATTGCCAAAACGCGTCAGTACTTAGAGGTTCATTACATCAAACCAGGGACCCTTGAAGTGAGGTTTTCCAACTAGCAGCAGCAACACTACCTGGGGACCTACTAGAAATGAGTCCCAACCTTGACCTACTGATTTAGAAACTGGGATGGACCCAGCGATCTGTTTTTACATACTCTCCAGGTGATTCTTATGTACACTAAAGTCTGACATTTTATCACAGCTATATTTTTGTTGGTGTTTGCCTGGCTTATCTTTTTCTAACTGAAATTCTATGAAGGTAATAGTACATTTATACACAGTTGTAAGAAATACTACAGGGAAGTCTTTCATATACTTTGCCCAGTTTCTCCCAAGGCTAAGATTTTGCGAAATTATGGCATATCACCACGTCTACTGACACTGATGACTGGCCTTTTTTCTGCTTCTTTAAACCTTTCCATATTCTTATATTTTAGGTATGTCTCTTGTAAATAGTTGGGTTTTATTTATTTTTTCATCCAATCAACTTTTTTTTTTTTTTTTTAATTTTTAGCCTGCACTAGATCTTTGTTGCTGAGCGAGGGCTTTATCTCGTTGCAGTGAGTGTGTGTGTGTGGTGGGGGGGGGGGATTGGGGGGGCGGGGGACAGGCAGGGGGCAGGGTGCAGGCTTCTCATTGCAGCAGCTTGTCTTGTTTTGGAGCATGGGCTCTAGAAAGTGGGCTCAGTATTTGTGGCGCATGCGTTCAGTTCCTGGTACGATTCCTGGGAAGATTCCACTTGCCACCTTCCCAACCTAAATTTCCAGTTTTTTCAGATATAGCTTTTAAATTTTAAAGCATTTGGTAAACTGTGGCTGAGTTTTTTCTGTTGCCAATAGCAAATTGCTTTTCCATTTATGGAGAATTCATGCCTTTCAAGCATTTTAAATATGACAATATTTATAAATGTGTGGTTTGGAGGAATTGTTTAAATTCTTTTTCCTAATTTCCTTTCTCTTCAGAATAGATTCTTTCAATAAGTAATTTGTAGTAATGACTGTGTTGACTCCAATTTTAGAATGTAGTAGCTATGTTAAAGATGAACTATTTGGTCTTATTGAAGCCAACACAAAACTTGCTGCTGTGTTTTTTTTTCAATGATAAATTAAACACAGAATTTGCAAATAAATAAATAAATAAGTTTCCAATTCTTTTGTTTTATCTTAAAAAAAAAACTTCCAAATGAGCAATATTTATTGTTATATATATATTTGTTTAGATTTGACTACCTGCTTACTTGCATCCTTGCTTAGTAGTTCATTTCCCACCTTTTAGCTAGAATTATTTTTCTTCTTTCTTTTCCTGCTTCTGGTCTGAGATCAACAACATTGGCATCACATGGGCAATTATGAGAAATGCAGACTCATGGGCTCTTCCTCAAGCTCTACTGAAACAGTATCTGTATTTAATATAATCCCTGGGTGATATGTATACACTTTAAAGGTATACATATTGAAGTCTAAGAAGCATTGCCCCAAAGTATTCCCTTTCAGAATTCTGGCCTGTGCAAATTTCTAGTGGCAAACATTCTCAGTTCCTATTTATCCAAAAAGATCTTAATTTTACCATTCTGCTTGAAGGGGTGCCCAATTCTTCATTAGCAGCTATTTTCTCTTAACATTTTTAATGACATCATTTCTCTATCTTCTAAATTATTCGCTCTTAAATTTTTTGTTTACCTAGTTGCTATTTCTCTCTTACTGCCACTGAGATATTTTCTTTTGACACTATTCTGTTTTATTACAGTTTTTTCAGCTTTAGATAGGAGTTTTCCTTGTGGTATAGATTTGGGCTGAGCGCCGAAGAATTGATGCTTTTGAACCGTGGTGTTGGAGAAGACTCTTGAGAGTCCCTTGGACTGCAAGGAGATCCAACCAGTCCATTCTGAAGGAGATCAGTCCTGGGATTTCTTTGGAAGGAATGATGCTAAAGCTGAAACTCCAGTACTTTGGCCATCTCATGAGAAGAGTTGACTCATTGGAAAAGACTCTGATGCTGGGAGGGATTGGGGGCAGGAGGAGAAGGGGACGACAGAGGATGAGATGGCTGGATGGCATCACGGACTCGATGGACGTGAGTCTGAGTGAACTCCAGGAGTTGGTGATGGACATGGAGGCTTGGCGTGCTACGATTCATGGGGTCTCGAAGAGTCGGACATGACTGAGCGACTGAACTGAACTGAACTGAAGATAAAATCTAGAATGAATATTTATATTAAAAAATAAATAAAGCTCATAGAGTCTTAGGTGATAGTTTACAACTGATTGATAATTTCTTGACTACATACAGACAGCAATAAGTCAGACTTGATTATCATTCAGGCAAAATATATAAGTGGATTACATACACAACGTTTTTCAGAATCATTGTTAGATGTTAATTGTGAGCTGAATTAGATGTTATTTGAGACTCACAAAGTGCTGCACTCAATATGCCAGGAAATTTGGAAAACTCAGCAGTGGCCACAGGACTGGAAAAGGTCAGCTCTCATTCCAATCCCAAAGAAAGGCAATGCCAAAGAATGCTCAAACTACTACACAATTACACTCATCTCATGTACTAGCAAAATAATGCTCAAAATTCTCCAAACCAGGCTTCAACAGTACATGAATCATGAAATTCCAGATGTTCAAGCTGGATTTAGAAAACGCAGAGGAACCAGAGATCAAATTGTCAACATCGATTGGATCATTGAAAAAGCAAGAGAGTTCCAGAAAAACATCTACTTCTGCTTTATTGACCATGCCAAAGCCTTTGACTGTGTGGGTCACAACAAACTGAAAAATTCTGAAACAGATGGGAATACTAGACCACCTGACCTGCCTCCTGAGAAATCTATATGCAGGTCAAGAAGCAACAGTTAGGACTGGACATGGAACAACAGACTGATTCCAAATTGAAAAAGGTATATGTCAAGGCTGCATGTTGTCACCTTGCTTATTTAACTTCTAGGCAGAGTACATCATGTGAAATGCCAGGCTGGATAAAGCACAAGCTGGAATCACGATTGCCGGGAGAAATATCAATAACCTCAGATATGCAGATGACACCACTCTTATGCCGGAAAGCAAAGAGGAACTAAATAGCCTTTTGATGAAAGTGAAAGAGGAGAGTGAAAAAGTTGGCTTAAAACTCAACATTCAAAAAACCAAGATCATGGCATCCAGTCCCATCACTTCATGGCAAATAGATGGGGAAATAGTGGAAACAGTGACAGACTTAATTTTCTTGGGCTCCAAAATCACTGAAGATGGTGACAGCAGTCATGAAATTAAAAGACGCTTATTCCTTGAAAGAAAAGTTATGACAAATCTAGACAACATTTTAAAAGGCAGAGATAATACCTGACCAACAAAAGTCCATCTAGTCAAGACTATGGTTTTCCAGTGGTCATGTAAGGATGTGAGAGTTGGACCATAAAGAAAGCTGAGCACCAAAGAATTGATGCTTTTGAACTGTGGTGCTGGAGAAGACTCTTGAGAGTCCCTTGGACTGCAGGGAGATCCAACCAGCCAATCCTAATGGAAATCAGTCCTGAATATTCACTGAAAGGACAGATGCTGAAGCTGAAGCTCCAGTACTTTGGCCACCGATGGGAAGAATTGACTCATTGGAAAAGACCCTGATACTGAGAAAGCTTGAAGGCAGGAGGAGAAGGGGACGACAGAGGATGAGATGGTTGGATGACATCGCCAACTCGATGTACATGAGTTTGAGTAAACTCCAGGAGTTGGTGATGGACAGGGAAGCCTGGCGTGCTACAGTCCATGAGGTCCCAAAGAGTTGGACACGACTGAGTGAACTGAACTGAGACTCACAAAACTATAGTTTTGCCTTTTTTATACTTAAAAGTATCAGAAAACTAAGATCATGGCATCTGGTCCCATCATTTCGTGCCAAATAGATGGGGCAACAGTGGAAACAGTGTCAGACTTTATTTTTTTGGGCTCCAGAATCACTGGAGATGGTGACTGCAGCCATGAAATTAAAAGACACTTACTCCTTGGAAGGAAAGTTATGACCAACCTAGATAGCGTATTCAAAAGCAGAGACATTACTTTGCCAACAAAGGTCCATCTAGATAAGGCTATGGTTTTTCCAGTAGTCATGTATGGATGTGAGAGTTGGACTGTGAAGAAAGCTGAGCGCCAAAGAATTGATGTTTTTGAACTGTGTTGTTGGAGAAGACCCTTGAGAGTCCCTTGGACTGCAAGGAGATCCAACCAGTCCACTTTGAAGGAGATCAACCCTGGGATTTCTTTGGAAGGAATGATGCTAAAGCTGTAACTCCAGTACTTTGGCCACCTCATGTGAAGAGTTGACTCATAGGAAAAGACTCTGATGCTGGGAGGGATTGGAGGTAGGAGGAGAAGGGGACGACAGGGGATGAGATGGCTGGATGGCATCACGGACTCTATGGACGTGAGTTTGAGTGAACTCTGGGAGTTGGTGATTGTCAGGGAGGCCTGGCGTGCTGCAATTCATGGAGTCGCAAAGAGTCGGACACGACTGAGCAACTTAACTGAACTGAACTGACTGATAATTATTAGGAAAACCGTATGTATCATAACTAGATAGGAGTTAAGCCCTTTAAATTCTGATAGGCCAGAGATAATAGAATTCTGTACCATTGTTTCAGGTCTACATCAAAAGATTACAGTCTTTCTATGGAACTCATCCATAGAAAAAGGATGAGATATTGCCATTTGCAGCAACATGGATGGACCTAGAGAGTTTCATTCTAAGAAAGTAAGTCAGACAGAGAAAGATATATAGTATATAACATTACTTAGATGTAGAATCTAAAAAATAATACAAATGAATCTATATATAAAAGAGAAACAGACTCACAAATGTAAAAAACACACTTATGGTTACCAAAGAGGAA
Source organism: Ovis aries (assembly GCF_016772045.2). NCBI lineage: Eukaryota > Metazoa > Chordata > Mammalia > Artiodactyla > Bovidae > Ovis > Ovis aries. The sequence continues at coordinate 70,004,037 of NC_056054.1, read as the reverse complement.
AGGCAACAGGAGAGAGATAAATTAGGAATGTGGGATTAACAACTAGATAGCAACAATATTTACTGTTTAGCACAGTGAACTATAGAAAGATATCTTGTAATAATCTAATATGTAAAACAATCAAAGTAAAACCAAATCACTTTGTTGTACACTTGAAACTAACACAACATTGTAAATCACTATATTTCAATTAAAAAACCTTAAATGATGAAATGAGCACAGGCTAGGATCCAGGACTAGTAAATTGTGTGTTGCCCATAACTTCCTCTTAATTACAAACAAAGATAAAATGTTCTCTTTCACTTTCCCCACAGTTATTACAGAATGAGTAGTATTGGGGCAGGGAAACCACTAACAGATATCAGTCTTTCCTTCCTTGTAAATGGAAACTCCATCCTTCTATTTGCCCAATCCCCAAATGTTGGAGTCATCTCTGATTTCTCTCTTTTAACCCACAGCCAACCTGAAGACAAATCATGTTGACTGAAAATACACTGATCACCTCTCACCTACTTGAACTTCCTACTCTGGCCCAGTCATTTTCTCATTAGCTTCCCTGTTTCTACCTTTCCCTAGAATCAATTTTGAGAAGGAAACGGCAACCCACTCCAGTATTCTTGCCTAGAGAATCCTGTGGACAGAGGAGCCTGGTGGGCTGCTGTCCATAGGGTCACATAGAGTCGGACACGACTGAAGCTACTTAAAATGCATTTATGCATTGGAAAAGGAAATGGCAACCCACTCTAGTGTTCTTGCCTGGAGAATCCCAGGGACGGAGGAGCCTGGTGGGCTGCCGTCTATGAGGTCGCACAGAGTCGGACACGACTGAAGCGACTTAGCAGCCCCAGCAGCTAGAATCAATTCACTGCACAGCAGCCTGATGCTTTTAAACATAAAACAGATCAGAGCATGTCACTCTGCTTATCCATCCCACTTGGAGTAAAAGCCAAAGGCCTGAAGATGGCCTTCAGGGCACACTTTGTATCCTGGTTCTGTTTCTCTCTGATTTCATATCCTAGCATTTCCTATGTTACTCATGCCATTCTAACAATAACACTAGCCTCTTTGCTGTTCCTTGATTACACTAGGTATATTCCTGCCTCGGAACCTTTGTACTTGCTTTTCTCTCTGCCTGAAATACTCTTTGCTGGATGACTTGCTCTCTTACTACCTTGTTTGTGAGATCTTCCTCTGACTATTTTATTTAAAAATTTAATAACCCTTCCCCATACTCCTTCCTTTCTGTGTTTTAATTTTCTCCTTGTACTTACACCATCGTATATACCATATATTTCTGGAAGGTTGTTTATATATTCAACTCACTATTTCAACTAAGTCAACTCAAGATTCTCTTTCTCATTTTTAGGAGGCTTTCTTTTCTCTTCCTATTGTGGAAATATATACATATATATCATGAAGTTTGCTATTTTAACTGTTTTTAGATCTACAATTCAGTGACATTAAGTACATTCACAATATTGTATAACCATCACCATTATCTAGTTTCAAAATATGTTCATTTCCTCAATCAGAAACTCTCTGCCCATTTAAGACTAATTTCCCACGTTCCCTTGCCCTGGACCCTAGTAACCCCTATTTTACTTTCTGTCTCTGTGAATACCTAGATAGCTCATACATGTGGAATCATATAATATTTGCTCTTTTGTGTCTGGTTTATTTCACTTAACATATTTGAGATTTATTCATCTTGTAGTATATGGCACCCCACTCCAGTACTCTTGCCTGGAAAATCCCATGGAGGGAGGAGCCTGGTGGGCTGCAGTCCACGGGGTCGCTAAGAGTCGGACACGACTGAGCGACTTCACTTTCACTTTTCACATTCATGCATTGGAGAAGGAAATGGCAACCCACTCCAGTGTTCTTGCCTGGAGAATCCCAGGGACGGGGGAGCCTGGTGGGCTGCCGTCTATGGGGTCGCACAGAGTCGAATACGACTGAAGTGACTTAGCAGCAGCAGCAGCAGCAGTATGTATCAGAACTTCATTGCCTTTTACAGCTGAATAATATTCCATTATATGGATATACCATATCTTTTTTATCCATTCATTTGTTGATAGATTCTTGAGTTGTTTCTCCTTTTGGCTATTATAGATAGTGCTGCTATAAACACTGGTGTGTCTGTTTAAGTTTCTGTTTTGAATTCCTTTAAGCAGCTTGAAAGATAATTGCAGGGTCAAATGGTGATTTTGTTTAACTGTTTGAGGAACTGCCAACTGTTTTCCACAGTGGTTTCATCAGTTTACATGGCCATCAGCAATGTGTAAGGGTTCTAATTTCTCCATGTACTCTGAAATATTTGTAATTTTCTGATTTTTTTTTCCTAATAGCCACCATACTGAGTGTCAAATGGTATTTCATTGTGGTGTTCATTTGCATTTTTCTAATGACTAATAATATTGTGCATCCTCTCAGGTGCTGTTTTATATCTTTTTTGGGTGAAATGTCTGTTCATGTTTTTTCCCCATTTTTTAATTGGCTTATTTGCTTTTTTGTTATTCAACTGTAGCATTCCTTTATATAGCTTAGGTATTAATTCCTTATCAACTATATGATTTGAAAATATTTTCTCCCATTCCATGAGTTATTTTATAACTCTTTTGATAGTGTCCTTTGATGCAGACACATTTTTAATTTTGATGAAATCCAATTTATGTATTTTTCCTTTTGTTGCCTGTGTTTTTGGTGTCACATTTAAGAAATCCAGTGTTATAAAAGTTTCCCCCTATTTTTAAAATGAGTTTATAGCTTCAATTCTTAAGTTGAAGTCTTTGATCCACTTTGAATTAATTTTTTTATGTGGTAGAAGACAAGGGTCCAACTTCATTCTTTTACATGTGGATATTCAGCTTTCCTAGTATTTTTTTTGCTTATACTTATATATCTGTTTATTGCCTGTTTTCTCCCACAAGAATTTGAGCTACGTGAAGGCATGGTTTCTGTCTGTTCTTGTCATTGACATATTGTATTAATTTTTATTACTATTGCCATTTATTGCTATTTGTAGTAAAAAAAAATTACTTTAAAATTTAGTGCCTGAGAACAGCAATAAGCATTTATTATTATTTAGGGTTTTTGGCTGCGCTGGGTCTTCGCCGCTGTGCGCAGGTTCCCCTAGCCGTAGTGCGTGCGGGTTACTCCGTTGTGTGCACGGGTTTCTCACTGCGTTGGCTTCTCCTGGTGCAGAACTCTGGCTCGAGAAGGCAGGCTCAGTAGTTGTGGGGCAGAGGCTGATCATCTCGGACCAGGAACCAGACCCATGTCCCCTGCCTTGGTGGGCGGATTCTCAACCCCTGGACCACCAGGGAAGCCCTAATAAATGTTTATTATCCCTTACAGTTTTGACATGTCAGGAATTTGGGAGCAGCTTGCTGAATGGCCCTGGTTTAGGGTTTCTTGTGGGATTCAGTCAGGTGTGGTCTAGGACTGAAGTCATCTGAAAACTTGACTGGGACTAAAGGGTCTATTTCCAAGGTGGTTCATTGACATGGGTTTCAAATTGGTTCTAGATGCTGATGGGAGGCTGTAGTTTTTGTTCTTAACAGAGTTGCTCACACATAGCTGCTGACTTCCCCCAAAGCAGGCAATCTAAGAGAACAGGGGAAAACTACAGTACCCTAACAACATTGTCTCAGAGGTTATAACCTATGCTTTTCCTGTATTTTATAGGTCACACAGTCCAGCCCTTATCGATGTGGGAGGGACTATACAAGGATAGAAGAATAAGCAGCAAGGATCACTGGGGGCCCCAAATAGAGGCTGGCTACCACTTGTATGTATCCCCAGTGCCTAGAAGAGTACCTAGAATAATAATCTGGTATAATAAGCCATATATTATTTAGGCAGCATATATATGTAAATGTTCAGAAAATACTTGATGAGTGAATGAGTCGCTTGGAGGTTCTTGGTGAGGCCACAGCATTAAAGAAAAATCAGAGCAACAGAGGCTTAGGAAAGGCAGGATTGACTGGAACTGAGGATTCTATATCTTCAGGATGCTCTCTGTTTCATTTTTTACTTCTTTGAGAATAGCCAGGATCTCTGGATTCAAATCCCTGAGCTTCATAATGAGAAGGCAAAGGGCAGCTTTGGCCTGAAAAATCCTCGGGGAGGTTTCTCCCAAGCCTACCAGATTGAGCCAGTTATTGTGGTCAGGGGATCAAGGTAACATGATCGGTTTAGCTTGAGGTCAGGTGTCTACACCTGTTATTAGAAGATGGAAGGGGATGTGGGCAGATAAAAATAGTACAACTCCTTGGCCAGATTAAGTAGATCCCCATTCTGTATGTTCCCGTCATAGTATATCTCCAAATAATAGAACATATCATTATTGTCCATTTATTTGTTCACATGTCTGTCTTGTACAGGAAACCATACGTTCTTAAACTAGAGTCTCAACACAGGTACTACATTTTTGTAACTCCAAACAACACAGTGAAGAGAGAACTGTGATTGCATTTTTGCTTTTTGTTTTTCTGTCATTGTGGTTTTGGGCCAGCCATAGTGTCCTCGTCTTTTACATGGGCCAAATGATAGCTGCGGGCTTTCCAGGTGGTACCAGTGGTAAAGAACCCACTTGCCAATGCTGGAGGTATAAAAGTGCCTGACACAATTCTATGTTCTTGATAGGTTTGTAAGTGAATGATTGAATGAGTAAATAAATGAAGCATTCTTAGTGATTTGCTTGGGTTCACTTATCAGTTCAGTTCAGTTCAGTTCAGTCACTCAGTCGTGTCCGACTCTTTGCAATCCCGTGAATCGCAGCACGCCAGGCCTCCCTGTCCATCACCAACTCCCGGAGTTCACTCAGACTCACGTCCATTGAGTCAGTGATGCCATCCAGCCATCTCATCCTCTGTTGTCCCCTTCTCCTCCTGCCCCCAATCCCTCCCAGCATCAGAGTCTTTTCCAATGAGTCAACTCTTTGCATGAGGTGGCCAAAGTACTGGAGTTTCAGCTTCAGCATCATTTCCTCCAGGGAAATCCCAGGGCTGATCTCCTTTAGAATGGACTGGTTGGATCTCCTTGCAGTCCAAGGGACTCTCAAGAGTCTTCTCCAGCACCACAGTTCAAAAGCATCAATTCTTTGGCGCTCAGCCTTCTTCACAATCCAACTCTCACATTCATACATGACCACAGGAAAAACCATAACCTTGACTAGATGGACCTTAGTCAGCAAGGTAATGTCTCTGCTTTTGAATATACTATCTAGGTTGGTCATAACTTTTCTTCCAAGGAGCAAGTGTCTTTTAATTTCATGGCTGCAATCACCATCTGCAGTGATTTTGGAACCCAAAAAAATGAAGTCTGACACTGTTTCCATTGTTTCCCTATCTATTTCCCATGAAGTGATGGGACTGGATGCCATGATCTTTGTTTTCTGAATGTTGAGCTTTAAGCCAACTTTTTCACTCTCCTCTTTTACTTTCATCAAGAGGCTTTTTAGTTCTTCTTCACTTTCTGCCATAAGGGTGGTGTCATCTGCATATCTGAGGATATTGATATTTCTCCTGGCAATCTTGATTCCAGCTTGTGTTTCTTCCAGCCCAGCATTTCTCATGATGTACTCTGTATATAAGTTAAAAAAGCAGGGTGACAATATACAGCCTTGACGTAGTCCTTTTCCTATTTGGAACCAGTCTGTTGTTCCATGTCCAGTTCGAACTGTTGCTTCCTAACCTGCATACAGATTTCTCAAGAGGCAGGTCAGGTGGTCTGGTATTCCCATCTCTTGAAGAATTTTCCACAGTTTATTGTGGTTCACTTATAAATGAGGATAATAATAGGGTTACGGTGAAGATCGCCCAGTCGTGTCCGACTCTTTGCGACCCCATGGACTGTAGCCTACCAGGCTCCTCTGTCCATGGGATTTTCCAGGCAATAGTACTGGAGTGGACTGCCATTTCCTTCTCCAGGGACCGTCCCAACCCAGGGATCAAATCTGGGTCTCCACATTGTTGACAGATGCTTAACTGTCTGAGCCACCAGGGAAGCTCCTCTTAAATAAAAAGTGCTTCCATAGCCCAACTCATGGAGAGTGGCTTATCTCTATTCAGATATCTCTCATAAGGTATATAACTTGCCTCTGTATTTCATAAAAACTGTCAATGAATAATCCTGAATAACACAAATGCAATATCCATTAACACAATAGCCTGCAGTATTCCAAAACCTCAATTAAAGAGCAGAAAAAAAACAAAAAATAGAACTTAACAAACTAATAATTTTGTCTAGAGTCAAATTTAGATACTGAAAGCAGCTAATATAAAGAAGCTTCTAACCCGTGGCTCAGACTTGGCACCCCAAACACAATAACAGTTAGTATTATAATTGTCATTCTGAGACAAATCAAATCATTGAAAGGAGGAAAGAAGGAAGGAAAATGAAAGAAAGAAAAGGGAGAGATGGAGGAAGAAAGGAAGGAAAGCTGGGGAAAAAAATTAGCACGCTTATGCCCAAAAAGCTTTGTTTATTACATTCCTAGTCCTCCACGTTCCCAGCTTCCCCCAGGGGTGCTACCTAAACAAAGGTATAGGGTGGAACTGAAAGGGTGTTGAATGGGCGGATCCCAGTGGCAATGTCATGTAAACACTCCCTATGAGTCAGCTATAAATTCAATTCAAATCCCCGGTCTCCCTGCCTTTGCTTATCATGGTTACCACCAAAATGATTTCTGCCTTTAGAAGGCCTAATAGGAAACAGGTAAATGTCTAAAACAATGTTTGATTTTTCATTAAAACTTTTGAAAATGTTATTACTCTAACAAGATATTTTGTGATTGAGTTAGGATTAATATACCTTGCTTGATCTTCAAGTCACAGGAACAGCTTATTAACATATCAGCTTTATTTTGAGACTGTTATCTCCTTATTCTGCGGCCATTTGAGTGTCAGACAAAAATTTATGAAGTGTTAGGTTTAATTCCACACCTGTAAGAAAGGTTATTTTAATAACTGACTTCTGTAATTCAATACTGTTTCTCTCCTTGCTGTAATTGGCTGCTGGTTATCTTTTCTGAAAGTTCTTTTTCAGAGGAGACAATGTGGCTGCATGGGTTTCAAATTTCTCATGTGGAGAAAATGATTAACTGGGGAAAAACCTGGTTACCACAGACTTTGCTGACAAATTCTGTTTGGTGGCAATGTTGATCGTTGTATGGCCTTTCAGTGATGACTTCAATAGTGGTTGCTACCAAGTTGTGTTTTGATGCTAAATTAATTTTATCGTAAAGTAAAATGTTACCTTCCTAATTGACCAACCTAGATAGCATATTCAAAAGCAGAGACATTACTTTGCCGACTAAGGTCCGACTAGTCAAGGCTATGGTTTTTCCTGTGGTCATATATGGATGTGAGAGTTGGACTGTGAAGAAGGCTGAGCACTGAAGAATTGATGCTTTTGAACTGTGGTGTTGGAGAAGACTCTTGAAAGTCCCTTGGACTGCAAGGAGATCTAACCAATCCCTTCTAAAGGAGATCAGTCCTGGATGTTCTTTGTAAGGAATGATGCTGAAGCTGAAACTCCAGTACTTTGGCCACCTCATGAGAAGAGTTGACTCATTGGAAAAGACTCTGATACTGGGAGGGGTTGGGAGCAGGAGGAGAAGGGGCCGACAGAGGATGCCATGGCTGGATGGCATCACTGACTCGATGGACGTGAGTCTGAGTGAACTCTGGGAGTTGGTGATGGACAGGGAGGCCTGGCGTGCTGCGATTCATGGGATCGCAAAGAGTCGGACATGACTGAGCGACTGAACTGAACTGAACTGAATGTAGTTACTTAGTTTCATTTTTGGTAGAGGTTGAGACAAATTTAATTAACATTAGCTGATATTGTACTTTACTGTTTTTAGACATTTCTCACACAAATAACACTTCTGTTGTTGGCAACTCTTATTCTTACTTATCTGATGAAACAAGCTTACAGAGGCCAAACAATTATTAGCAGGTGGTAGAGTCAGGATTTTTCTGTTGCGGAGTCTTTTAGAAATCTATTTAAATTTTTTTCATATTGATGTTTTGTAACTTTGGATAACAGCAATTACCATTCACTGAATGCTTATTTTGTGCCTTGGGTATATTATTTCACTTAATTGTCGCTTCAATGGGTAAGTAGATCATTTTATTCTTTCCAGTTTATAATGAGAAGACAGGAGCTCAAAGAGGTTAAACACACTTTTGGCAAACACAGGTGAAATTTTAAGTTACAATCTAGTCACGTGCATTAATTTGGAAGTTACTAGTTCCCAGATAATTGGATAGATTGGAATTGCTACTCTAATTGCACTAAGTTTTGTCTTGCTCTAAAACAGATATTTTAGACTGTCAAGAAAAGAATGGACTTCTCCCTTGGTGGGTGAGGTGAAAACTGGCATAAAAGCTGTTGTTGGATTGATAGCATGAATGTCTGATATCGCAAGTAGAAATGATGCCCAATCACTGGAGCCCAAGACCTGGTTCTTTACAACTATGGCAGATCTAGTCCCTACTCGTGCACAAGTGCCAAGAGATGGCAATCAAATTGTGCGCCTCTTAACAATGTTCTTTCCTAATATAATGTGTCTTGCAAACCACAGAATGTGGTGGAGGTGAAGTGGTGAGGTTAAAGCCATTTTTATCACCTCAGTACAAGGAGAGGCCACAGCTTTTGTGCTTGAGTGCCTTTTGGTTTGCGCTATGGAAAGCACTGAACCAAGTGAAATAGGCTTTCATTTCACTATTTCATTGTGAGCCTTTGGGCTGAAGGTCACAATGGAGTGTTGTTCCTCCTTTTTCTGGAATAGTGCTGCCAAGAGAACTTTCTAATGGATAGAAATGGTGTATGTGTGCTGCCCAACTTAGTGACTAGCTGCCACATGTAGGCTATTATTAAACACTTGAAAGGTGTGACTGCTACTGAGAAACTGAAATTTTAAGTTTCAATGTAAATAGTCACATGGGGCTAGTGGCTGATGTATTGGACAGTGCAGTCCTAGAATGTAACTGAGATGCCCAAAGTGAAAATGGGCAGTGAGTTTAACACTAGTTAGTTCCTTTTCTGGACTCTGACTAGTTTTTGCCTTTCATGGGAATATACTGAGGTTATAAGAGTGCCTCCCTTGCCTTTCCTTTCTGTGAGCAATGAGGCTCACATGGCTGACTCATAAAACATTGTTGGTGACTGAGAGCACAATGCTCTGATGTTTAACCCTTACTTGGTTTAGAGGGGACTAGAACTCAGACGCTCCTTCTGTTCCCCTCCTAGTGTGTGCATGCAAAGTTGCTTCAGTCGTATCTGACTCTTTGCAAACCTGTGGACTGTAGCCTGTCAGGCTCCTCTGTCCATGGGAATCTTCAGGCAAGAATACTGGAGTGGGTTGCCATGCCCTCCTCCAGGGGATCTTCCTGACCCAGGGATCGAAATTGCATCCCCTGTGGCTCCTGAATTGCAGGCAGATTCTTTACAACTGAGCCGCCAGAGCAGCCCTCCCTTCTTAGATAGTGACCCAAATCAATATCAGAGGTGTGTGGTATTAGAACACAGGGAATCTTGAATCGCTAACTGAATTTGCCTCAGATTCAACTGTCTCTGAGGAGGGGACCCCTGCTCACTGCACCCACACTTCCTCTATCTTCTATTCTAGTTTCATTCAGAGTGTGAACAGCCAGGTGGCAGAGGGCTGAAGCAGAGGTGGTGTTGGTGTGAGATTCACACGGTGCAATTTCACTTATGCAAGTGTTTAAGCACTTGGGAGAAGTTAGAATTAGCTATTTCTCTAGTTAGATTTAGCTTTAACTTTAATCTTATTATTTATTTATACAGATTTTTTAAATTTTAAAAGAAAAAATTAATTTTCCAGTGAAAAACTAAAGTGTAAACTCTTTCATCAAATGAATAGGATGGTTAGAGCTAATGGGAGAAGCTTCTCTCCTCAGGCCTATGATCTCATTAGAGATAGTACATCTTAGGCACTTAACACAATGGTACTGATTATTTAGACTGTTTAGAATATTACACACACACACACACACACACACATGCAAGCGCACACGTGTGCTCAGTCACTTTAGTCATGTTGGACTCTCTGAGGCTCTATGGGCTGTAGCCTGTCAGGCTCCTCTGTCCATGGGAATCCTCAGGTAAGAATACTGGAGTGGGTTGCCATGCCCTCCTCCAGGGGATCTTTCTGACCCAGGGATCAAAACTGTGTCCCCTGTGGCTCCTGAATTTGTACCAATTAAAAATACATAATTTGTACCAATAAAATCAACACCAAGCTTGTTCTTTATCATTCATTCAAAATATGTTAAGCAGCTACTAAGCAAAGTGCTGGGGCAACTGAATAGTCTAAGACAAAATATGATTTCAATCTTTGCAAAGCTCTTGATCTAGTGGGTAAGTAATATAAACCACTTCTGACATTAGACTTTCTGGGTTCAACCCCCATCATTTTCTATTTTTATAGATAGGGGCAAGTTACATGGTATTTACTAAGTCTTAGTTTTCTTATCTGCAAGGGGGTTATACTGATACCAGCCTCATGAACATAGCATGAGGATTAAAAGAAAAATTGTATTAATATATACAGTCCTTAGCCAATACTTACAGAGTGCACAACTGTATATTAGCTTATTTTTTAAATTGAATTGACTCATGATATATTAGTTTCAGATGTACGACATAGTGATTTGATGTTTTTATACATTACAAAATGATCACAACAGTATGGCTAGTTATTGGGTTGGTGCAAATGTAATCGTGGTTTTGGACTGTGAATTTTAAATAATTATAACTAGGCTCAAACACATCTTTATTAATCAAAATAGGAAACCATTACAATCAACACATTTTTGCCAATGAGAAATGTTTGTTTATTAATGTAGTATAAAAATCCATGCTTCCGGATTTGATGAACTCTTGGAAAGCATTTTCTGTCTCCTGTTGGTTGTGAAAACATTTTCCCTTCAAAAAGTTGTTGAGATGCTTGAAGAAGTGGTAGTCAGTTGGTGAGAGGTCAAGTGAATATGGCAGATGAGGCAAAATTTCAGGGCCTAATTTTTGTAGCATTGGTTGTGGGACATGCGGTCATGCATTGTTGTAGAGAAGAACTGGGCCTTTCCTGTTGGCCAGTGCCGGCTGCAGGGGCTGCAGTTTCTGGTGCATCTCATTGACTTGCTGAGCTTGCTTCTCAGATGTAATGGTTTTACCAGGACTCAGAAAGCTGTCGTGGAGCAGACTGGCAGCAGACCACCAGTGACCACGACTTGTTTTTTGGGTGCAACTCTGGCTTTGGGAAGTGCTTTGGAGCTTTTTCCAAAGCACTAAGCTGGTCCACTGAGCAGGTCGTCTCCAGTTATCCACTTTTCATCGCACATCACAATTCGATCGAGAGATGATTCATTGTTCTGTAGAATAAGAGAAGACGACACTTGAAAATGACAATTTTTTTGATTTTCAGTCAGCTCATGAGGAATTCACTTATAGAACTTTTCCACCTTTCCAATTTGCTTCAAATGCTGAACGACCTTAGCATGGTTGATGTTGAGTTCTTTGGCAACTTCTTGTGTAGTTTGTAAGAGGATCAGCTTCGATGATCCTCTCAATTGGTTGTTGTTAACTTCTGCTGGCCTGCCACTGTGCTCCTCATCTCGTCTCAAGGCTCTCATCTCCACTGCAAAACCAGCACTGCTCTGTACATTTGTTAGCAATTCCAAATGCGTTGTTGATGTTGCGAGTTGTCTCTGCTACTTTATGACCCATTTTGAACTTGAATAAGAAAACTGCTTAGGGAACTTCCCTGGCAGTTTAGACTTTCCTTTCCAATGCAGGGGGTGCAGGTTGGATCCCTAGTCGGAGAGCTAAGATCCCACATGCCTCATGGCCAAAAAGCCAAAAACATAAAACATAAAACATAAATAATATTGTAAAAAATTCAATAAAGACTTTAGAAAAAAGAAAATTGCTTGAATTTGCTTTTTGTCTAACATCATTTTCCCAGTCTAAAATAAATATAAATACACAGCAAGTAATAAGCAAACAAAATAAAAGGAGAAATGTGCATTAAAATGATGTATAACATAACCACATTTATTTAAGGATGTATTCCAATATCAAACAGCAAATGTCAACAATATAAAACTGCAATTATTTTTGCACCAACCTAATATACTGTCACCAAAGTTATCACAACATTATTGACTATATTCTCTATATTACACTGTATATTACATTCCCATGACTTATTTTATTACTGGACATTTGTACTTCTTAATTCCCATAGCCTATTTCACTCAATTCCCCATTTGGTTTGTTCTCTGAGTGTTTCTATTTTGTTATGTTTGTTTTGTTTTTTAGAGTCCACCTATAAGTGAAAACATATGATATTTGTTTTTCTCTGCCTGACTTTTTTTATATAGCATATTCCCTCTAGGTACATCTACGTTGTTGCAAATGGCAAGATTTCATTCTTTTTTATGACTAACATTTCACTGTGTTATATACACCATATCTTTATTCATTCATCTACTGATGGACACTTAAGTTGCTTCCATATCTTGGCTATTGTAAATAATCCTGCCGTGAACTTTGGGTGCACATATCTTTTGTTTTTTTGGCCACACTGAGAGGCTTGTGGGCTCTTAGTTTCCCAACCAGGAATCGAACTTGAGCCCCATGTAGGAGAAGCACTGAGTCCTAACCACTGGACCACCAGGGTATTCTCTGCACATATCTTTTTAAATTGGTGTTTTCATTTTCTTCAGATAAATATTCAGAAGTGAAATTGCTGGATTGTATGGTAGTTTTCTTTTCAATTTTTTGAGGAATTTCCATACCATTTTCTACAATGGTTGCACCAATAATGTGTTACTATTTTGAGTACTTGAACTCTCTAATCAGTAGAAATTGATAAAAGGCCAGATGAGAAATCCAGGCAAGTTATTGGATCTCGTGCTGCAGCACAAGGGAAGCAAAATGAGTAACAGATGCCCTTACTGGCTCCAAGGGGTGGTAGGAGGCAAGATGGTTTCTTAAATGGACTGAGGGGATGGGCAAGTTGGTGGATTGGGCAGGAAGCATAGCTTCCTAAAAACATTCTATGGTACTTTGGGAGAAAAAGCATGGTCCGTCCACCCAACTGGTGGTGCTGTGTGCAGGAGTCATACATAGTACCCTGCTTTTGCTCCTGACACCTTGGAAACGGCAGTTGGTTTCTGATCTTTTCGTATCTGCACATGTGTGCAAGTATTTTTAGTCCCTTATAGCTCCTTTGTGTTCTGTTGCTTAAGGAAATATTTGTGCATGTGAAAGCACTCCGGTAAAGAGTCCCAGGTCCCAGCCTAACCCAGAAATTTCTCTCATGTACCTTCCCAATTTCCTGCCAGAGGCAATCCGTTATGATTTTTTCACCACAAACTAGTTTTGCCTTTTCTGGAATTTCAAATAAATAGAATCAGAGTATGAACTCTTTTGTGTTTTTATTTTCAAATAGGTAATATATTCACATGGCTTGAAATAAAGAAGGTACAAAAGGGCAGGCAGTCAAAAATCTTCCTCCCAGCCTTGACTCCCAATCATTCAGTCTTCCTCCCTGGAAGCAACCATTATTAGGTTTACGTGGGACCATCCCATAGCAATCATTATTAATTCAGGGCTTTCTTTATACAGGTACTTTGAGAATTCAGTTTTAAAGGTTACCCAAAGGATCTTCGGACAACTCAGCTAACCAAAATAAAATCAATTTTAAAAATTACTGGAGTTCTTTTTAGACTCTGATTCCAAATGTCAGATTGTGACATTTTACCTATCTATGACTTAGGTAACCTTCAAACCATATCTAGTTCAAGTTCTAGTATTAGAATAATTAATTATTAATTACTTCTCATTTATTGAATTAACAAAACATACATTGAACAAATATAGAAATAGAGCCATGAACCAAAGAAAACCAAGCTTCTGGCCGGCCTCACTGGTGTAATTAGTTGAGTGAGGGAAACAAAAATCCACCAAAAAACCCCACATAATTACAGTTTCAGTGCCATGTGATATGAAAGGACCAAGGCAGGGGAGTCTGAAGGTACTTCTCAGAGGCAGAGACTAGAGGTGTGGTCAGAAGGATGAGTACTGGAAAAGGTTTCCAGGCACAGAGCAAAGCACACACGAAAAGTCTCTGGAGGGAGAAAACTGAGGAACTGGAAGAGGTCAGTGTGGCTGGAACAGAGATAGCACAGAATGTGGTCTGAGCAGTGAGAAGAGGTGGAGAGGTGGAGAAGAGGCCGCATGACCATGCAGATTAGTTAAGAGGTTTTGTCTAAGGAAGTGGGAAGCCATTGAAGTGGTAGTGCTGTGGTACACAGAGCCATTTGTGTGGAGACAGGATCAGAGTGGGGTAATGGCACCCCACTCCAGTGCTCTTGCCTGGCAAATCCCATGGACCGAGGAGCCTGGTAGGCTGCAGTCCATGGGGTCGCGAAGAGTCGGAGACGACTGAGCGACTTCACTTTCACTTTTCACTTTCATGCATTGGAGAAGGAAATGGCAACCCACTCCAGTGTTCTTGCCTGGAGAATCCCAGGGACAGAGGAGCTTGGTGGGCTGCCGTCTATAGGGTCCCACAGAGTCGGAAACGACTGAAGCGACTTGGTAGCAGCAGCAGAGGGCATGAAAGTAAACCAATCAGAGACTAAGTTCGTAGCCCAGGGCTTCCCTGGTAGCTCAGTCGGTAAAGAATCCGCCTGCAGCACAGGAGACCACGTTCCATCCCTGGGTGAGGAAGATCCCCTGGAGCAGGAAATGGCAATCCACTCCAGTATTCTTGCCAGGAAAATCTTACGGACAGAGGAGCCTGGCGGGGTACAGTCCATGGGGTCGCAAGAGTTGGACACAATTTAGTGACTAAACCACCATCACCCAGGCCCCTGGTCCTCCTAGGCAAAGGTAGTTTGGACTAGGGAGGTGATGGAAGACATAGAAGAGGCCAGATTCAAGGAAAATTTGGTAGGTAAAAATCTACAGGATTTTCTGATAAATGGAATTTAGGAAGGAAAGGTAGATTAACATGGTGTCTCAGCTTTCTTATACAAGATAGATTCAGCTGTGATGAAACTTGGTTGAAATTACTTTAATAACGTCATAATCTAAAGTTATGCAAAATTTTGCCTCAGATAAAATTTCAAGTTTTTATCTGCGTGGAAGGACATGGCTCTACTTCCTATTTTTTGAACTTCCTAATCTTTTTTTTTTTTTTAATGGAGAGGTGGTTTTTTTTTTTTTTAAATGCTTATTACAGTGGAACCCTATCTGGAAATTATGGTTTTCAATTAGATAGTAACCAGGGCTATCTAATTTCTAGGTTCTTTTTTGGGTGCTAATTACTATCATTTTGTCACTTCTAAATGTCTAATGAAAGTCATTTATATTGCTTTTGTTATTATTTTTTTTTTCCCGTTTTTCTGGGATTTGACTGGGATTAGTAGCTTGTTTCTGTTCCTCACTAAGTACTCTCCTTCTAAGAATGTCTTCGTTGATATTGGATGACTGCCCGACTGGACATCACATATTCGTGCCCATGTTCTGCCCGCCGCCGGACTCTGCATACCAATGTGTCGAGACGACTGATGGTCGAGGGATTTGCAATCACAAGTGCCATTTACACGTTAATTGTTTTTTCAGAGTGATCTGGTTGCCTCTCGAGGACGCTCTGGCGGCCGCTGGAAGCTTGCGCGTCTGCATCGCGTGGCCCCAGCCTGGGACCCCTGCGCGTGGGCGGTGCGGCAATGCCAAGCCGGCAGCCTTAATGCTGGGGTCGCTTCGGGCCGGGAGCGGGAACGTTTGGTGCAGCTCTTACAGTCAAGGGGCGGTTCTAGAGACTGGGGAAGTCAGCAGTTTGTGCGTCCGATGGCTGGAGCTTTGAGAGAGAGGCGGAGGAACAAGCGAGAGCTCTCCGCCCCCGGTCCCCACTGTCCAATCCCTTCGGCTTCTCCTATTCTCGGCTGGCCAGCCCGACCCCTAACCTGCTCGAACCCATTATGCGGTAGAGACGGCCGGGTCTCTTTAAGGCCCTTGCCGCGCCTGCGCCTTAAGCCTTCCTGACGCGGCCGGGCCGGACCCGGGAGGAGCCGGCGGCGGGCACGCTGGGGGTCGGGTTGTAGTTGAAACCGCGGCGGCTCGGCAAGAGTGGGGTCAGGGTCGGAGGCTGCCCCGAGCTCCTGAGTGAGCGCGGCGCTCGAGAGGAGGCGCAGAGGGCGGCCCGCGAAGCCGGGAGCGAGGCCGAGGCGCTGAGACGCGGCGGCTCGGCTGCCGGCTGGATGGGAAGTTAATGTTTACGACGGAGTCCACCCAACGTTTCCAAGGTGAGGGGCGCCGCGCCAGGCCGGGCGGGCCGGGAGGCCGGGCGGGCCGCGAGCCCGAGTTCCGCGGGACGCACAGCCGGGCCGAGGCGCGGCGAGTCGGGGCCGCCGCTAAACTTGCGGCGCGAGCGGGGCGGGCGCCTCCGGCCCTACTGGGGCCTAAGTTCCCTGTGGCCACCGGGACCCTCCCCACCGCGGTCGCTGCGGAAGAAACTCGCCAGCGGGACTTCCAGTAGATTCCCAGGGAGGTGAAGGGACGAGGCTGCTTCGGGGGCGCTCCCTCGATATCCTGTGGGGCATACTGACTCTTCACCCCCGCCCTCGAGGCCAGGAGTCTGTTCCCTCCTGGGAGACCAGATGGGGCGAGACTGTCCGCGCCTCTTGCGAAGTTGGCGTCTTCGCTTGGCCTCGGGGATTCTGCGTAAGGCCATGTCTCCAGGCAGGTGATGGGCGAGCCAGGTGTGTTAAATGACGCCCAAGGATGCAGTTGGGAGCGTTTGCAGCCATCACTATAATCACTTTATGACTAGAGGGGCAAGCCTCAAATTAACCACAGAATTTCCGGTAGGTTGGATTGTGGTAGTGTCTGATTTAGAGTTGCTGTGATTTCTTTGTGTTTTTCGTTCTGTCTTTTGGGCATCATAGATCAGCTCAGTTGGCATCCTTTCACTGAAGAGTTAACCAAAACTTTTGGAATGGTTCCTTCACTTTACTCCTGTCTGTCGTTGTTAGAAGTGGTTTCAAAAGGCAGCATTTTCTTGCAGAGATATCTCTTCTGTGGGTTTCAGTGTAGAATAACAGAATTCTTCCATTGGTGAAAGCAATCTGGTGCTTCATGAAAATCAAGAAATTATCTGTTCGTAGTTTTTACCTTTGTTCTGAACTGAAACGTACTAGTAGCTTTTTTGTTTTGTTTTTCAAAAATGTTATTAATAAAGTTTCTGCAGTTTACCAGACACTCCTATTCTAAAATGCTAGCCTTAAGGTCTCTGAGAAATTTGTGTTAAAGAGGTCTTAGAAAACTTATTGTAGTATAACGTGTTTTTTAAAAGTGCCAATCTTGAGTATGCAGGTAAAGACTTTTTACTAAGTGTACTATTACAGGTCAAGAAACAGAACATTGCAGGATTGGGGTATATATCCAGGAGTAGAACTGTTGATTTATGAGGTATGTGAATAATAAAATGTTAGCATTAGATCCAGTTGAACATTTTCCCAAAGTAGTTTTACTTTGGGAATTAGCAGGGAATGGTATTCCCATTTACCTCATATCCTTGCTAATGCTTCTCAGTTTTAGAAAATTTTGCTATTTTGGTTCAAGTGCAGTAATATATATGTAGCTTTATTTTACATTTTTCTGATGATTGTGGTTGAGTACCTTTTGTTGGCCATTTATATGTTGTCTTTTGTGAAGTGCCTGTTAAGTCTTCTTATTTTTTAAATTGGTTTGTAATTCTTTATTCAGAATATAAGTTCTGTTTGTGTGTGTGTATGTGTATGTATATACACATCTATTTCCCATGAGTCCTTTCTGGACTTAATCATTGTCCACTTTGTATCTTGTCTTTTCAATCTTGATGGCCTTTTTTTTTTTGAAGAATGAAAATGGCTAATTTTAATGAAATATACTTAATCCTTGTCTTTATGATTACTGTTTTTTGTGACCTATTAAAGAAATCTTTGCTTCGCCTAAGAATATGGAGATGATTTCTCATGTTACCAAGTATGTGTGCTCAGTTGCTTCAGTTGTGTCCGGCTGTTTGTGACCTTAGCCTATGGACCTTAGCCGATTTGGCTCCTCCGTCCATGGGATTTTCCAGGCAAGAATACTGGAGTGGGTTGCCTTTGCCTGCTCCACCCATGTTATCATTACAGAAGTTTTATTTTTACTTTTTACATTTAAGTTGTACGATTTACAGTGAGTTGTAGGTGGATTGTAGGGGTCAAGATTCACTTTTTACCATATGGGTATATATTTGACCCAGCACCATTCACTGAATATATATCACCCCTGCCCCTCTGCACTGTGTGACACTTTTTTGTAAGTTAGGTGAACGTAGAAGTGTGGATCTGTTTCTGAACACTATTCTGTTTCATTGGTCTATTTGTTACCCTTGC
The DNA here is from genome assembly GCF_016772045.2 of Ovis aries. Lineage (NCBI taxonomy): Eukaryota > Metazoa > Chordata > Mammalia > Artiodactyla > Bovidae > Ovis > Ovis aries. Next base: position 69,985,576 of record NC_056054.1, on the reverse strand, counting down.
ACCAATATCACTGTATTATTGATATAACTTTATAATAAGCCTTGATTTGGGTCATTCCTATTTTGTTCTTTAAGATGGTCTGGGCAGTTCTTGACTCTCAATGTTTCCACATAAATTTCAGAATCTTGTCCATTCATACAGATTTTGGAGATTGGAATTGAATCTATTTATCAATTTGGAGAGAATTCAGTTCTTAACAGAACTGAGTTTTCCAGTTTAAGAACGTGGTATGTTCTTCCACTTATGTCTTTTAAAATTTCTCTGATGTTTTGTAGTTTTCTGTATTAAAGTCTTTCTTACCATTTGTTATTTATTTGTAGGTATTTTATATTTTTAATGTTATTGTAAATGATATTTTAAAGCATTTGTGGCCAGTATACAGAAATACAACTGATTTTGGGAGTGAGGGGAGTGGCTCAGAAATTATTTTAAAACAAATCCCAGACATCATTTCATTAATAAATCCTAAATTTTTAATCTCCCTTCAAGACCTAGTCCAGATCACACCTTGTATGTTCTAATTTTCCAAGGTTTTCTAATCTTCTTCTATTTGCATGTTATCTCCTGGGTCGGAGACAAAGATTTGTAGAGTGTTTAATATAACGTGTGAATGTGTTAGGCTCCGGGGATACAAAGCTGATTAAGATGCTGCCCCTGCTTTAAAGGAGTTTAGAGTCTAGGAGGAGTTGGAGAAATTCAAGAAAAGACCTTTATCTTGCTATGATGAAAATTGGTTTGGCTGCATGCAAAAGGGACATTTAAATCAAACTGTGGGGGAGGTAATATGCCTGGCTCCCAGTGTTCTGAGAGCTGGGCAAAGGAAGTGGGCTGTGGGTGGGGGCTGCTATTCGCTATACATACTTCTGCTTTATTCCTTGGCTTTCAGCCTTGAGCCTCTCTCCACTCTTCTTGAGTCTGGAGTCTCTCCAAGTCTGTGTTTCCAGAGAATAAATTTATGAGAGGACGTGAATGGGGGAGAAGGGAAACTGCAGGTCCCTATACAGACTTTGTGTGTGTGTGCTCAGTCATGCCCAACTCTTTGCGACCCCATGGACTGTAGCCCACCAGGCTCCTCCGTCCATGGGATTCTCCAGGCAAGAGTACTGGAAGGGGTTGCCATTTCCTTCTCCTGTGTAATTAACACACAGTACAGAGCATAGTGAAAAACCCAGACAATTCCTTCATATTCCTTTCTCCTGTCTTCCGCATTCCCCGCCCAGAGGCAACCCCTATTCTGATTTCTCTCTGCATAGATTAGCACCAGTATTTTCTAAAGTTGCCCAGGTGATTCAAATGTATGGTCAGGATTGAAGCCGTTGGTTTGAGTAGGCTGTTTGAGCCTCTCTCCAGTGTCTGTCTTTCCTTTTGGCCTGATTCTATTTCCCAGAGAGTATGGAAGTTTTCTGGTTGGAAGGCAGAGGTCTAGTTGCCAGTGGTCTGGGAACTCAGGAAAGGAGAGTCGGGTAATGAGCTATAGAGCATGTAATGTGAAGGGAGACATATTGGCTTCATCTTTCACGATGTTTGGTTTTAACCTTTTTAGAGACTGAATCCCTAATCTGCTGCCTTACTGAGATTAGATCACTCAGTGGCTTGAAAGAGGAATGCAGGTCTAGGTTTCTAACTATTCAAACAGTTTTCACCCCATCTTTCCTTCTTCAGTCCCCTACTTCTTTGCTCTGGCAGCTCCGGAACCCTTTGAGGATTCTGTACTGTCAACTGGGTTTGTTCTTGGTGGTCAGCGCACTGCTGTCTTTGCAAACACTACTTGTCTTTGACCAAATCAGTTACCACTCATCCATCTCTCCAGCCTTCAAGGGTTTGTTGCTGTTGTTTGTTCCATTCTCTTGATCCTTATGGTTAGTGTCCTAAAAACAACTGCAAAGTTTTCTTTATCCTTGTTTTATTAGAGTTTAGTTGTTGTTTAGTCACAGTACTGTCTAACTCTTCTGCGGTCCCATGAGCTGTAGCCGCCAGGCTCCTCTGTTCATAGGATTTCCCAAATAAGAGTACTGGAGTGGGTTGCCGTTTCCTCCTCCAAGGAATCTTCCCAACCCAGGGATCGAACCCATGTCTCCTGCATTGTGAGACACATTCTTTACCACCGAGCCACCAAGGCAGCCCTGTTAGGATTCTGGGAGAGAGAATTAGATGTGTGTGATCCATCTGCCATCTTAACCTGGAAGTCCCTCATCTTTCATCATACAAAAATGTGTTGCCATCTATCCATCACTGTTGTCTCCTCCCTGTGGGGTTATAGCTTTTAAAGTTTCTTTACTGTTATCTACATAGAATGGTAGGAGGGAGAGCATCTAAATACTGGATCAAACTGTCATTTCTGTAGAAATCCCTAAATTCTTTTGAGACGTATCCTTTGTCCCAGAGTTTTATAATCTCAGGATTGGAAGTGATTTTAAAGATAAGACAGCTTAGTGAGCTATTTGATACTTTCTGTAGTGGGGACTCACATAGAAGAGATGAATGACTGGAGAAATGGAGTGGGCTGTGGATCTCTGCACTGGGTCTGGAAATCCATATGTGCGTTAAACATTTAATAGTGAGTGAACAAATAGATCTTGCATATTTGTAACATATAAAAGTTATTAAAAAGTCATGTTGGTTTTGTTATTTTAATCAATAATTCTTAAATCTAGCTATGGTCATGGGGGGTAATACTTACAATTTTTTGTTTTTTGCTTTTGACTGAGTTCTCTGAATATTTATCACATAGGTCACAGCAGTAGCAGGGGTGAGGGAGAGACAGGAGACTCCTTTACCCTTTAGGTAGCTCTTGGAGGTCTGCCAGCCTACGGGGGGTTTCCTTCAGGCCTGGCTTCTGCCAGATGTGCCTCAAGTTTGTCTTGAATTTGATCTGCTTCACTTCCAGGCTGACTTTCCACTGCAGGAATCAGGTCCTCTTGACCAACTTGCAGTGCTTGAGGTGATGTTGGCACATCTTGAGCACATCTTTGCAGTACATCTCAGACCTCCTCACCCCCTCCTGCCTAACCCCTTCCCCAGCCTGGCTGGGCGGACGCTCAGAGTTGGGATGAGGAGGTAGCAAATGGTCAGCCAGTTCTCCAGGGGCTGATGGATATCTTCCTGGGGACCAGCATCCCCTCAAACTCTGGGTGGACCTGCTGGCCAGGAAGGGAGGCAGCCCCGTGTGGGCCTGTTGGTTGCATGCTGTAGTGAGACTGGCAGTCTAGCCTGCCCAGCACCCCCGAGACAGGCCAGGGCTCACTGCAGCCTGCCCCAGGGTACATCCCCGAGCAGCTGGGAGTCAGGTGTGCCAGAACGTGGTCTGTGTGTGGCAGCAGCCTCGTGTGCTCAGCAGGGCCTTCCTGAGCCTCAGCTTCACTCTGAGGCGCCCACAGTGCGTTGCAGGTGGTATGGGTGCCTTGGCTGTTCCTGGAACCCACAGACTGTGGCCTCACGCTGACCCTCTCCAGATGTGGCCAGGCGACTGACCATTCCACCACCCAGAATTTTTTGTTTTGAAACACAAGATTCTGTACCAGAAAAAGTTGATAAATTGCTAAAGTTGTTGAAATCTTGATAGTTAACTTAAACTGGTAAGTTAATTAGAACTACCATTAAAACCTCTGTTATTCCTTTAATAACTTTGTTATGCTTGGCACTCTTTTTTTTTTTGCTTTAAAACACTAAGTAGGTTTCCAAATCCTTTTTGAAATAAAAGTTTTTATCATAGAGTTCATGATATGAAAATATTATTCTCAATGTTACTTGCTTTCTGTTAGGCTAAATTTATAAAATTTTATTTGTTTACCCTTCAGTTGTATCCATGTTTCTGGGTTTCAGTGTCTTTTTTTGTTGTTGTTGCTCTTGTTCAGTCGATCAGCTATATCCGACTCTTTGCAACCCGATGGACTGCAGCATACCAGGCTTCCCTGTCCTTCACCATCTCCTAGAGTTTGCTCGGACTCATATCCATTGAGTCCATGATGACATCCAATCAATCTCATCCTCTGTCACCCTCTTCTCCTCCTGCCCTCAATCTTTCTCAGCATCAAGGTCTTTTCCAGTGAATCAGCTGTTCTCATCAGGTGGCCAGAGTATTGGAGCTTCAGCATCAGTCCTTCCAGGGAATTTCAGGGTTGATTTCCTTTAGGATTGACTGGTTTGAGTTCTTTGCTGTCCAAGGGACTCTGAAGAGTCTGTCTCAAGAGTACTGTCTCTGTGCTTCATGAGAGGGTTCCCTGCCTGTGCTGTTTGTAGTTTATTAAGTAGCCAAAGACAATGTGGCTTTAGTGCTTGTTTATTTTACTTTGTACTAATCCAACCCTCACAGTTGTACTTTGAAAAATGTTCCCTAAAGCTGGTTAAACTGGCTTTTAATCTGGATTTTCATTGTAGGTTTTGGTATTCAGTGTCTTATGAATTTATGATTAGGGCTCTATCTTTAAGGAACTGCTGGCTCCTGTGTTCTTGAAAGGAACCTTGAAAGAGATAGGAACAGAATGGTTTTCTTATGGATCATTGCCCTTTTTGTTTTTCACAAGAACGTGTAAGCACTGACAGAGAAGTGACCATGGGCATTTTGTCTTACCTTTGAATTGGTGCTCAAATGATTAGTTGCTGTATTCGGCTTGGTACAGTTCTTTTGCCGTGTTAAAAATGAATCCAGGGACTTTCCTGGTGGTCTAGTGGTTAAGAATCCATCCTCCAGTGCAGGAGGCATGGATTTTATGCCTGGTCGGGGAACTAAGATCCCACAGGCCATGGGGCAACTAAGCCCACGCACAGCTTCTACTGTCCCTGAGTATCACAGCTAGAGAGCCTTTGTGCTGCAACGAAAGACCCGATGCAGCCAAAAATAAATAAATCTTTTAGAAAATGAATGGAGCTTTCTCATAAATTATGCTAGTAAGTTTGTTAGAACAATGTTAACAGATATATGGGATAAAAGTTTCACTTTAATGAACAGTTGTGTAATATGATATTTGAATGAGATACATGAGAGAAAGAAAAATTTAATATATTTGGGCATACTAGAAATCATGATAGTTTAGAAGACTGAGCCAGAATTTGGTGGTGAGAAGATATAAGTAAATTGAAAATGAATCCTAGCTCATGCACCAAGTGTAGTGGCTTTAAATATTTAATTGAAATGCATGTAAGAGAGGAGCACAATGTTAAAGACTGAACTTGGCTGCCTTTTTGAAACTGGGGAGAAGCTTCTTTGCCACTGCTGGATGAACAAGGTTATAAATGTTGTCAAGCATGGTATATTGACATTTAACACACAAGATCAGAAAAATGAATCAGTAGATGATCTAAAAATTTAATGGAGTTATAAACATTGTCAGTAAGTCATTAAGAATCAGCAAAGATAACATATATATAGCATCCCAAATGTGTCAAGTATAAGGATGGGTGTTGGGGTAATTGTGATCAATTCTCCATAGACAGAATCTTTGCTTTCACGGAATTTATAAACCAGAGGAACACACGGTGGCTACAGTCTTGCTTCTTTACTTTCTTTGTGTTTGGCCACACTGCTCAGCTTGTGGGATCTTAGATAGTTCCCCAACCAGTGATCGAACCCGGGCATATGGCATTGAGAATGCCAAGTCGTAACCACTGGACCGCCGGGTAATTTCTGGTGTAGTCTTGTTTCTGAGTGAGGCGATAAATAAAGAAGGGGGGGGTGATTTAGTGATTGGTTTGTTTTAAATCTTGAGCCTTACAAAAAAATGAAGTATAATTGATTTTCAATGATGTGTTTCAGGTATACAGCAAAGTGATTCAGTTGTACATATATCCTTTTTCAGATTCTTTTTCTTTATAGGTTATTATAAGATATTAAATATAGGCCCCTATGCTATATAGTAGGTCTTCATTGTATATATAGTAGTATGTATCTGTTAATCCCAGTCTCCTATTTATCCCTCCTTTCCCCCACCTTTTTGCTTTGGTAACCATAAATTTATTTTTTATGTCTGTGAGTCTATTTCTGTTTTGTAAATAAGATCATTTGTATCTTTTCTTTTTTTTGATTCCACATATAAGTGATATCATATATTTGTTTTTCTCTGATTTACTTCACTTGGTATGATAATCTCCACAGGTCTGTCTGTGCTGCTGCAAATGGAATTATTTTATTCTTTTTTATGTGACTGAATAATATTCCAGTGTGCATGTATATATACCACATCTTTATCCATTCATTTCTGGATGGACATTTAGGTTGTTTCCATGTCTTGGTTATTTTCAGTAGCGCTGCTCTAAATATTGGAGTGCATGTATCTTTTCAAATTAGAATTTTTGTCTTGTTTGAATATATGCTCAGGAGTGGGATTGCTGGATCAGATGGTAACTCTCCTTAAGTTTTTATAAGGAACATCCAGACTGTTTCCATAGTGGCTGCACCAATTTACATTCCCACCAACAGTACAGGAGGGTTCTCTTTTTTTCCACAGCCTCTCCAGTGTTTGTTATTTGTAGACTTTGGTGATGGCTATTCTGACAGCTATGAGGCTTTTATATGGAAAAATGCTGAGTTTTAAAAGTTTTAAATCTTAATATTTGCTTTAGAAATATTTGAGGTGAAGTTTATGTGTAGCGAAATGCTCAGAACTTAATTATAAAGCTGAATGAGTTTTTTAAAAATTGATGTGTAATTGTTTTACAGTGTTGTGTTTCTGCTGTACAGCAATGTGAATCAGCTGTAAGTATACATATACCCCCTCTCTTTAGCCTCCCTCCCATTTCAGCCTCCTAGGTCATCACAGAGCACGGAGCTGAGCTCCCTGTGTTCTGTACGGCAGCTTCACACCAGCTGTCTGTTTTATGCGAGGCAGTGGATAGATGTCAGTGTCCCTCTCTCAGTTTGGCTCACTTACCCTCTCTTTCCCCTGCTGTGTCCACAAGTCCATTCTCTGCGTCTGCGTCTCTCTTCTTGCTTTGCAGATAGGTTTATCAGTATCATTTTTTCTAGTGAATGAGTTTCAATAAATATGTGCTCTTGTGTGACTCTCTGCCTTCCCAATAATCCCACGTAGTTCCTTTAATCAATTCCTGTTCTGATACTACCAGTTTAGTTTTTCTAGGTCTTGAATGTCACCTAATAGAAAAGTAGAATAAGCGTGTATTCTTTTCAGGCTGGCTTCTTTAGTTCAGTGTAATGTCTTTGAAATTCATCCATTGTTGCTCTTATCAGTAGTTCTTTTTTTTTTCCTGTTGCTCGTTGGGGTATATCTGTCGTCTTCCTTTTTTAAAAAAAATTTAATTTTTTTTTAATTGAAGGATAGTTGCTTCGGTAGTTCTTTATAATTGATGTGTAGTAAAACATATGGGCTTCCCTGGTAGCTCTGCTGGTAAAGAATCCGCCTGAAATGCAGGAGACCCCAATTCAATTTCTGGGTCAGGAAGATCCCCTGGAGGAGGGCATGGCATCCCACTCCAGTATTCTTGCTAGGAGAATCCCAATGGACAGAGGAACTTGGTGGGCTACAGTCAGTGGGGTCACAAAGAGTCAGGTACAGCTGAGCAACTAAGGACAGCACAATACATTATATAACTAGAACAGTTTATTTATTCTCCCTTTAGGCTATTGTGAATATAACTGTTATGAACACATAACTGCTAGTCTTCTTGTAGACATACATTTTCATTTCTCTTGTATAAATAACTAATGGTGGATTTACTGCCTCATAGGGCAGCTGTATGTTTAACTTTAGAAGACATTGCCAAACAATTTTCCCAAGGGGATATATCATTTTACATTGCAACCAGCAGCCTATGAAAGATCTACTTGAATGACACATCAGAACTGAGTTTCAGAAAGCCTTTTCTGGCACAGTGGGGTGTGAGACTTGAGATAGGGAGCATGCACAGTGAAGCGCCACAGCTGGAAACTGGTGTATTCCTGTTCTAAGGAACCGATAGGTCAGGAGAGAATCTTATGGACTCTAGAGCCTATGGTGTGTGGGGGGAACATAAAGCAGGGGTCAGGTGATCCCCACATGTCTGCCCATGTGTTAGTCGTTCAGTGGTGTCCAACCCTTTGGGACCCCATGGACTGTAGCCCGCCAGGCTCCTCTGTCCATGAGATTCTCCGGACAAGAATACTGGAGTGGGTAGCCATTCTCTTCTCTAGGGGATCTTTCCAATCCAGGTCTCCTGCTTTGCAGGCAGATTCTTTACCATTTAAGCCACCAGGGAAGTGCATATCTGCCATAGGCTGTTGGATATTGGTGCACCGGTCATTAATAAAATGGAGGAGTACATTTTAGCGGGAAGAGGGAGAAATCTGTTTGTAAGTAGTAATTGGGGTAAAAGGAAGTAGATGAGATAGCTGTGTATAAAGAGGAGAAAGCCCAGGATGGAATTGGAATTTTGGGGACCACTGACATGTAAGAAATAAGCTGATGAAGAGAAGTCTGGAAAGGAGCAGGAGGAATTCAGTTAACTACTACAGAAGGGACACCGGAAGCAATTTTAACAAACTGAAAGAGTTGAACTTTGAAGAAGGGGGGAGAGGCTTGAATGTTGTTAATGTGAATAAAAAGTGATAATAGCCTTTTTGGAGATTAACTTAAAAATCCATTAAAACTTAAAATATAATGTTATTTGACCAAATAGTTGCACTTTATGGAATAACTTCTAGAGAAACAGACAAACATATAAAGATGTGTTTCAGTTCAGTTCATTCGCTCAATCGTGTCCAACTCTGCGACCCCATGAATCTCGGCATGCCAGGCCTCCCTGTCCATCACCAAATCCTAGAGTTCACCCAAACTCATGTCTATCGAGTCGGTGATGCCATCCAGCCATCTCATCCTCTGTCGTCCCTTTCTCCTCCTGCCCCCAATCCCTCCCAGCATCAGAGTCTTTTCCAATGAGTCAACTTTTCACATGAGGTGTCCAAAGTATTGGAGTTTCAGCTTTAGCATCAGTCCTTCCAAAGAACACCCAGGGCTGATCTCCTTTAGAATGGACTGGTTGGATCTCCTTGTAGTCCAAGGACCTCTCAAGAGTCTTCTCCCGCACCACAGTTCAAAAGCATCAATTCTTTGGCACTCAGCTTTCTTCACAGTCCGACTTTCACATCCATACATGACCACAGGAAAAACCATAGCCTTGACTAGACGGACCTTTGTTGGCAAAATAATGTCTCTGCTTTTGAATATGCTATCTAGGTTGGTCATAACTTTCCTTCCAAAGAGTAAGCGTCTTTTAATTTCATGGTTGCAGTCACCATCTGCAGTGATTTTTGGAGCCCCCCAAAATAAAGTCTGCCACTGTTTCCACTGTTTCCCCATCTATTTGCCATGAAGTGACGGGACCAGATGCCATGATCTTCATTTTCTGAATGTTGAGCTTTAAGCCAACTTTTTCACTCTTCACTTTCATCAAGAGGCTTTTTAGTTCCTCTTCACTTTCTGCCATAAGGGTGGTGTCATCTGCATATCTGACGTTATTGATATTTCTCCTGGCAATCTTGATTCCATCTGTGCTTCTTCCAGCTTAGCATTTCTCATGATGTACTCTGCATATAAGTTAAATAAGCAGGGTGACAATATACAGTTTAGAGGTATTCTAAACCTCTAGGCACCTAGTAAAGTATATAGTAATGAAAAACTGAAAACAACCCGAGAATCCATTAATAAAGGATTGGCTAAATAAAATATGGTTCATTCATATGATAAAATGCTATGCAGCTGATGGAATATGTTATACATACACACCATATTCCATCAGCTATATAGCATTTTATAGTATATGCACACATACACACACATGGTATTAGTTTTCTATCGCTGCTGAAACAAATTAGTACAAACTTAGTGGCTTGAAACAGAAATGTAGTATCTTACAGTCATGGAGGCCAGAAGTCTCAAGTGTTTTGCTGGGCTAAAGTCAAGGTATTGACTCTTGCTGGTTACTGAGGTAGAATCCATTTCCTTCCCTGTTCCAGCTGTTAGAGTTGCATTTTGTGTATTCCTTGCATTGCATTCCTTGACCTCTTCCTGCATCTTCAAAGTCAACTGCATTGCATCTTCATGTGGGCCCAACTCAGATAATTCAGGATAATCTCTGCATCACAAAACCTTTCTCTTAAGTACCTCTGCAATATAAGTCCCTTTTGCAATTTAAGATAACATGCCCGGGTCCTGGGTTTTATAATGAGCTCTTTTGTTGTTGTTTAGTTGCTAAATTGTGTCTTGACTCTTTTGCAACCCCATGAACTGGAGCCTGCCGGACTCCTCGGTCCATGGAGTTTCCAGGCAAGAGTATTTGAGTGGGTTCACATTTCCTTCTTCCTGACTTAGGGATTGTACCTGCATCTCCTGCTTTGGCAGGTGAATTCTTTACCACTGAGCTTCTAGGCAAGAATACTGGGGTGGGTTGCCATGCCCTTCTGCTGGGGATCTTCCTGACTGAGGGATCGAATCCAGACCTCCTGCATTGCAGGTGCATTCTTTACCACCTGAGCCGCCAGGGAACCCTGAGTTCTTTAGGAGGCCGTTAATTATGCTGTCACATAATACTAACAAAGAAAATCAGGCACATTATGTAAAAATTTCTCAAAAATATATAGTATGATTTTTTTTTTTTTTTTTTGGCTGGGCTGAGCAGCATATGGGATCTTAGTTCCCAGACCAGGGATTGAACCCGTGTTCCCTACAGTAATAGCTTGGAGTCTTAACCACTGGTCCACCAGGAAAGTCCCCAAGTATGATCTAATTTTTTGTTAACTTAATACATATACCCATATAGTAGCATATGCATAGCAATCTTAATGAATATATACTGTACTGCTAACAGTGGCTGTTTTTGAGAGTGGGATTACAGAGTACTCAAACTTTTCTGTTTTTTTTCCTATGATAATTTCAGTTCTTAATGAGCATGTATTTACTGATGAGAAAAATAAAAAACAAAAGGAAAGAGTATTGTGTGGGTCACATGTTACAGAGAGATCTGCAAGTCAGATGAAGATTGTAAATCATGTACTGAATTTAGCGCAAAGAGGCTGTTGGTGAGTGACTTTGATAAGTGTGGTTTTAGTAAAATGGTATGGTGGAAACCACATTGCAGTGAAAAAGTGGGAAATGAAGTAGGGAAGAATGAAAATTGAACGTGTGTCCAGTTGCGTAGCTGTGGGGGAGGGACAGTACTGTGAGACAGGGGGTATTTAGTGGGATGTAAGATCCAGTGAGAGTTCTCAATATGGCAGAGCAGCCTCTGTAAAAGATGAGAGCAGAAACTGGGAAGAAGAGACAGACTGCCTCCTGAGTTCCAGGACGAGAACAGGAGGCCTGTCTTCTGACTTTAGACAGAAACCCTACTTCTCTGTGGCTTGTGAGACTAGAGAGGTATGGATATGTGTAGTAGTTAAGTTTATAACATTTTTGTTTTCTTTAACATTATCAGATTAAAAAAAAAAAAATCTCTCGTAGTCCTAAATGTTCCTCTGGCATCTTGTTAAAGTCTCAAGTTATTGTGTACCTGGGTTAATTTACTCGAGTACTTGCTAATGTACTCCCACTTTGTTGGTTTGTCCCAGAACTTCTGATTGTTTCTGTAGCCTCATAGTGTATATGAGGTTCAGGGAATGAGACCTAGGTTTTCGAGTGCAGTGTTTTGGGGATTCCCCCTACTCCCTTGCCCCTTTGTTATTGAAACTAATAATACATAAAAATCTGCTGGTATGAGCTGATCGATTTTCTTTTGGCTCTACAGTGTCTGAACAGAAAGGCATTGGAGATACCATTCACCCCAACCTTTTTTTTTTTTTAAGTTCTGACAAGGAAACAAGGATTAAAAACACTTTAACTTGTGAAGGCCCTGTGGCTTTGGTTGCTTGCATGCTCAGAAGGCCCTATGCACTTTGTCAGTAAAATGTGGTGCTTTTACCTTCCTGAAATGCTGAGGACCTTTCAAAAAATCATTTCATTGTTACTATATTTCTGCAAGGATTTCTTGAGTTTTCATGTGTCCTTCTATCCAATTTCAATTAACATACATTTTCCACTTCTTATTTCAATCAGTTTTTTTAAACCAGTATCAGTGTAATTAAATTAATTTAAATGGCAATTTAAAATATTTTTTAGGCCTTGCCATGATCTGTGCATTATTTGCCTGTTATTTTTATTGACATTTTAGGATTTTTCAAAACAGTGGTAATTCATTTTTTATTTCACCCTTGGTATGGAGTAATAGTGCTTAACACACTTTTTTTTTTTTTTTCACACTTCTTGGCATATTGTGTACATTAAATAAAAGATTCATGTAATGTGTGATATATTTTAAGAGATACTTGCTCTGAATTTGTGCTTTTTTCATACTAGATGGAAGCATAAGAAAAAAGGTATTTTAGTACTCTTGCTGCTGCCAGGAAAAAATTGTGTGTTCGGATATGCTTTTTTTAAAAAAACAATTTTGTGTTTGTAACAATAGAAGGTCGAGGTTGGGAACAGGCTTATTAGCTCTTTACTCATGAACTTGAACACCTTGGCTATAGAAATTTTAGGTTCAGCTCACAATGGCCAAATTTTAGTTATCTAGTATTCTTATCAGTGTATTTTACATAGCACTCTCTTCCAGTTTTAGTGCAAAAGTATTGATGGAGAAATTATATCAGTAGTTTGGTAATACAGTAAAATATTTCACATAATAGGAATTGCCTTTTCTTTGAAGGAAAGCAGCAGTAGTTTTTATTGAAGCAAGTGAAGTTCTGTTTCAGGAAGAATTTCGTTATGATATGAATTGATGGCCAGAGGGGAACAAAGTGGCATAATGTAGAAAGTGTGTGTTAGTCGCTCAGTCATGTCTGACTCTTTGCAACTCCAGGGTCTGTCCATGGAATTCTCCAGGCAAGGATACTGGAGTGGGCTGCCATTCTCTTCTCCAGGGCATCTTTCCAACCCAGGGATCGAACCTGGGTCTTCTGCATTGCAGGCAGATTCTTTACCATCTGAGTAAAAAGAGCAAGCGTTTTGCTTTGTCATTTTCCTTCTCCTTTTAACCTGTCTGGGTCTGTTTCTTTATCAGAAGAATGTGTGTTTTCGTATTTACCATGCAATATTGTTCATGAGGAATGGAAATAATAAATGTAAAGTATCTGGAACAGTGCTTGGCCTGTGTTTTGTGCTCAGTATAAATAGCTGTTACGATTTTGTGGTTATCAGTTTCATAAAGGAAGTTTAAAAGAATGCAGAAAGCATGAATGGAATTGACTATAAAATATAAGGAAGACCCTTCTGATAGCAGGGTTGGTTTCAGTTTTGTGTTCAGTTTTCAATTACCAGAATGTCTCAAGTGGATTGCCAGAACTACCTGTGAGTTAGTTTTTTCCTGTCAGTCTGAGGAATTAATGCTGTACCTCATAAAGTTGTTTGATGCATTGTATATACTTAAAAATACTGATTATCTTATTTGAATGGTTTGGCCTATAGCAGGCAAGATTCTAGTTTTATATACTTTTTAAAATAGGTTGTGTCTGCCGAAGTATATAGCATTAAATAAGTCATTTTTAAGCATGAACAAAATTTAATTCAGATCCGTAGCTCATGGTAATTTTTGTTTTATGATCAAGGTGATTTAAAAGGTCACTATTTTTTCTTAAAAAACCTAGCAATGACTATCCTGAATGTATGAAAACTCTTAATACTAGATAGTAGGTGAAATGTCCAGTTAAAAGATTTCATTAAATCTTTGAATAAAATTGAACTTGAATAGCTCTTAGGTTTCAAAGACTTAAACAAATGCTAATTCCTTAAGATAACTAAGTACTATGTCTGGTACAGTTTTGTATGTTTAAAACATTTAAAATGCTAAACTTAGGACCTTATTCACGTGTAATGCTTCAATCAGATAGTCTCTAAATATCGGCAGTACTCAGGTGTTTTGAATGGTTGGAAAAGTGTGTGAACCTTGTATGTAGTTTAAGGCATTTCTGAGCTGTGGCAGTCCATAGAGTTAAGGGCATTTGGTTAGCTAGAGAACAGTGCATGCAGTTCTTTAAAGCTGAGTATAGATACAGATTTGCAGCTATTAAACCATGAGCTTATGCTTTTGGAGCATCCAACAATACTGACATTTTATGTTTAGAAGATTTTTAGAAAACCTATAATTTATAAACAAGTTAGATTAGTTGCAGTTGAATGTTTCTGTTCCCCTTGGTAAATTTCCTTTTATCTCTGTTTCAGGCATGTAATTGTGATGTGGTTGCCGATGGTTGCTTTTCACTGTTCATTTTCTTTTCTTCCTTTCCTTCTTTTTCTTTAGAAATTACTGCTGTAGCTTACAAAGTGGGATGGTTTTCTTTTGTGCAAAATGTTAAAGTCAGGAAAATGTCAAATATTTCTGCAGTTATGCAGATCTGTTTACACTTACTATAAAAATTATAAAAGAGGTTTTTGTTGATATTCTTGAGACTTTTTTTTACACCAGTATTATACATTGATATAAAAGATAAAATAGTCAATAATACGCTCTTGTCAAAGGAAGTAGGAGTTTTGTGATACATTGACAGTTTATTTTCAAATATAGTTTCCATCTCGATATTTTTGTTAATTGAATCTCTTATAAGTAATCAGATTGGTTTGGGGCAGGTCCTGTCTGTCTGGCAAAATCCTTAGAGTCATGACATGTTCTGATGTGCTGTGTTTTTACTTTTATGCTCTTCTGTTAGTTTAGCTCACCTTCCGTTCAATGATTTACACTTGTGAAGACATTTTGGTTTTTAGGGCTGAATGTTTAGTATCCTGGCTCCATCACTTATTGGCTAATGGCTTCTTGGGCCAGTTGTTTAACCTCTATCAGTCAGTTCAGTTCAGTTGCTCAGTCGTGTCCAACTGTGACACCATGGACTGCTGCACGCCAGGCCTCCCTGTCCATCACCAGCTCTTGGAGTTTACTCAAACTCATGTCCATTGAGTCAGTGATGCCATCCAACCATCTCATCCTCTTGTCATCCCCTTCTCCTCTTGCCTTCAATCTTTCACAGCATCAGGGTCTTTTCAAATGAGTCAGTAGTTCGTATCAGATGGCCAAAGTATTGGAGTTTCAGCTTTAACATCAGTCCTTCCAATCAACATTCAGGACTGATTTCCTTTAGGTTGGACTGGTTGGATCTCCTTGCAGTCCAGGGGACTCTTAAGAGTCTTCTCCAACACCGCAGTTCAAAAGCATCAGTTCTTCGGTGCACAGCTTTCCTTATGGTCCAACTCTCACATCCATACATGACTACTGGAAAAACCATAGCTTTGACTGGATGGACCTTTGTTGGCAGAGTAGTGTCTCTGCTTTTTAATCTGCTGTCTAAGTTGATCATAACTTTTCTTCCAAGGAACAAGCGTCTTTTAATTTCATGGCTGCAGTCACCATCTGCAGTGATTTTGGAGCCCCCCAAAATAAAGTTTAACTTCTGTAAACTTCAGTAAAATCTGTATCTGGATTATCGTGAGGATTAAATAAGATAATGAATGTAAGTCTTGTCATAGTGCCTGGTAACGTAGTAAAATATACAGCAGCAATAATATATCACTGTGTGCAAATTTTCTGTTTCTTTTTTAAAAATTATAGTTGATTTACAATGTCATGTTAGTTGCAAGTTTTCTTTTCTGAAACTTTGCCCTAGAGGTAGGAAGGATCAGAGAGAGATGAATATATGCTGTATGCATATTGAAAATAAATTAACTCAAGAGAAATTTGTCATATAGACATCTAAAGGAAGAAGACTTGTCAGCAGTGTTACCCTTTTTTTCTGTTTTTTTTTCCCCTTTCGGTGTAATTTCTGTTTGCTATTTTTTTCTATTCTTATTGAAGTCAGTGTTTTTTATCTTTCTCTTCTTCCATCTGACAACTGTTAAATAAGTGAAAGACATAATTTGAAATTCTTCTTTGAAGATATTTATAGATTTTTAAAGATCTGTACTCCATATTTATTGATAATACTCAAAACATGCAAAACATTGCTGTTTATAATGTTGTTTATTCCCACATTTACAGAGCTGGAATAATACTTCCTTAGGACCTGCTTAAAGACTGAAGATAGATATTATATTTGTGTCAACTTTAAATCCTATTGGACTAATACTGAGTATAAATACATATATATTTTGCTTTCTACATGTTTTTCAGTTGTATATCAAGTTCTTTTATGGGTTCAGAATTTCTAGTACTTTGAAGAATAATGATGTGTACAGATCACAAATTGATTATTTTTTATATTTACATTGGCATAGACCATTTTGAAATTTGAGCATATATTTTAGGTGTATTTCTAAGTTTGATACATTGCTGTTTATTTTGGAAGCAAAGATGAAAAGACCTCTCTGGACCCATTTGGCAATACACACAGACAAATACCCACTTAAAAAGTATGATACTATAAGTTAACTCTGGGTTAAGCAGGTAGAGTTGTAGTTTAAATAATAGTCCTAGAGGTGCAATTGCCTGTCATTCAGGTACTGGCCAATTTCTCCATAAGTTCATATAAAACTTACTGAAACTTGAGATGTTTCTAATAGTCCATTTCAGACTTGAGTATGAATACTTTAAAAAATATGATGTAGTTGGAGGAGCTCAGAGAGCTATAGAATTTGTCATCTATTTTTTAACCAATTTTTGTTGTTGAGTTTCTGATATGTACCAGGTGCTGTGCTAGGCATCACAGAGGGCAAGTAATACTTTGGTCAGTACAAAAAGGAGATGCCTTCTCAATAGTGCTCCTAACCTCAATCCTGACCTCAGTAATGATTTCTTAATATGTTATTTCAGTATTGTTGCTCTCTCCCTTTTGTTTCCGTGTTGCAAATATATTTTTCAGATTAGAACATATATAGTTGTCATGATTGGAGAAGGCAATGGCAACCCACTCCAGTACTCTTGCCTGGAAAATCCCATCGGCGGAGGGGCCTGGTGGGCTGCAGTCTATGGGGTCGTGAAAAGTCGGACATGACTGAGCGACTTCCCTTTCACTTTTCACTTTCATGCATTGGAGAAGGAAATGGCAGCCCACTCCAGTGTTCTTGCCTAGAGAATCCCAGGGACGGGGGAGCCTGGTGGGCTTCCGTCTATGGGGTCACACAGAGTCGGACACGACTGAAGCGACTTAGCAGCAGCAGTAGTCTGTCATGATAGAGGAGTCTAAAAAATGATTTCCCCTCAATAATGCACATAATACATATCTGTTTAGGAAAATTTGGAAAAATCAGAAGTATGGATAATTTTAAAACCATAAAGTTGGGACTTCCTCAGTGGTCCAGTGGTTAAGACTCTGTGCTTGCACTGCAGGGATTCTCTGCCTGGTCAGGGAACCAAGATCCTGCATGCCATGTGGTGCAGCTGAAAAAAAAATCCGTGAAGTTAATGTCTTATATTCTGTTCAATTCTGTTGTGGTAATTGCTGTTGGCAGCTTCTGTTGCTGTTTTCCTTTAGCCAGAGCAGACTATTAAAGGTCTGTTTGGCATTTGTATGCCGTGTTCATAGCAGCATTATTCACAATAACACAAAGTTGGCAACAACCCACATGTCCATCAATAGAAGAAGGGATAAACATTAGATGAGTAGAGTTCTTTCTTTCCTTCCTCTCTCCCTCCCTTCTCTCTCCTTCCACCTCCCCACAACCCTTCCTCCCTCCATACCTTCCTTTCTCTCTCCAGTTTTTCATGCCCTGAGTTTCTATTCTAGCACCATGAAGAATGAGAAAAGTATATATAATAGAATATTGTTCAGTCATAAAAAGAAATGAAGTTCTGATACATGCTGCCGTGTGGATGAACCTTGAAAACTTTATGCTGAATGAAATAAGCCAAGACACAAAAGGACAAATATTGTATGTATTGTTTGCTGTTGTTTAGTCACTAAGTCATGTCTGACTCTTTGTGATCCTATGGACTGTAGCCTACCAGGCTCCTCTGTCCATGGGATTTCCTAGGCAAGAATACTGGAGTGGGTTGTCATTTCCTCCTCCAGATTGTATGTATTAATATGATTCTATTTGTATTTCTAGAATAGTTAAATTTACAAAGTCAGACAGTAGATTAGAGGTTACCTGAGGCTATGGAGAAAGAGGAATGGTAGTTTCTGTTTGGTAAAGAAAATGTTTTGGAAATAGACAGTGGTGATAGTTGTACCTCATTGTACATATAATTAATTCCAGTGAATTGCACACTTAAAAATTGTTACAACGGTGGGTTTTTATGTCCTGTATATTTTACCCTAGTTAGGAAACAGTCTGTTTGGAAACTGTGAGAGCCTTGTGGCTAGTTCACAGTTTTACTTCTTCGTAAGGCTAGGGTCTCATTCATGCTTCTTCATGCTTCCCTTCTTCATGCTCCATCGTTTTTGAAAAGAAAGACTAGCGCTGATTGAGTGGTGATTTTATGGATAATTTTTCTTCATGGTTTTTTCATTTTTTTGTAAATATGGATCACAAATGAAAATATTCATAAACGAGACTTATTTTAAAAACAAATTAAAAAAATCAGAAAATATTTATCTTCTTTGTCTTATTACATAGTATTCTTTCTTTTAACCTTTATTTCTTCTTGATCATTTCACTTCCACTTCTTTCACTGTTTTTGGATGTATGTATCATTCTGTAATTTTATAGTTTTTAGTATAACTAAATTGGAGATAATTGGAAAAGGAAAGGATTCTTCACATCCCCACAATTCACTACTATATCATTGAGTTTCTTGGTTTTAATTTTAATATATTTTCTTCTATTCTCTTCTTTGCTTATGTCTTTGTCCTTATAAAAATTTATGTATAATTTGAGTTCCTTTTTCACTTTTTGCTACATTAGCATTCTGCATGTGGTCCGCCTTGTCTTCCTAACCATCTTTTTTTCCCCTAACCATCTTTTTAAAATAAAGTTACAACTTCCAGTTTCTGCAGTCAAATGCTCCACCCCTGAGCTGTACCCCGCTAATTTCCAGTTTCTGGTTCAGCATGGAAGTTGCCACTTCCCCTTAACAACAGGTGAAAAACTAAACAAAGTGAAAAATCAGTGATTCTTATATTCACAAAAAGTGAGGCCACAAGACAGAGCACTGCCCGCGAAGTTGGAGAAACACAGAGGTAGATCCGGAGAATTACAGCTTACTGGAGAGAAACCTGTGAGTTTGAACCTCTGTGGGAACTGGTGGTAGGGAAGGGAAGCCTGAACTAAAACTGATGAATTGCTGCAGGCTCAGTGTGAACAGGTCTGAGAGATAAAAACTCCAAGGGGACCCAGTCTTTGGTGCCCCAACACTTTTGTGAATTTTGCCTCCAGGAGCTTAGCCAGGTTTTCATAGTGAATATGAGAAAAAAATCCCCTCTTGCTTCCAGCTGGAGGAAAAGAAAAGGAAATGTTTAGAAATATACCACAATATTCTTTTCTTAACAACATCTGCCCTCAGGAGAAAGTGTTTAACCAGAGCCTCATCTCCTGGAGTTTGATCAGGGCCTAACTGACCTGGGGGAAATAAACAGCTCTGGCCTTGTCTGGCCATTTTGTCTCACATAAGGGGAGGGAAGTGATGGGAGAGGGAGATGACTGAGTGGCACATGTAAAGTTCAAAGTTCAGAGATGCAGGCTCACTGAGAGACTAAGATCTAATCATAGGACTATAAAATGCTTCCCTTCCCTCCACATACTACCACATTGTTAATAAAGGCCTATTTACAGTAGTTCCTTTTACCCAGTACATCATATCTATAAAGCAGTTATAAGACACACTAAAGATGAAAAACAATTTGAAGAGATAGTGCAAGCATTAGAACCAGACTCAGATATGGTAAGGATGTTGGAATTATCAGACAAAAGAAGATTTTAAAGCAACTGTGATTAAGATGCTAAGGCCTCTAATGGGTAAAGTACATAGCTGACATGATAGATGGGCAATATTAGGAGAGGGTGGAAATTATAAGAAAGAAACCAAAAATAAATGGTAGAGATCAAAAACACTGTAACAGAAATGAAGAATGTATTTGGTTCAGCTTATAGTAGACTGGATATGCCTCAGGAAAGAATCTCTGAGTTTAAGAATAGCTAGGTAGAAACCACCAAAACTGAAAGGCAAAGAGGAAAAGTGACTAAAAAAATAGAATATCCAGTAATTGTGGGATAACTGCAAAAGGTATAACACATGTGTAATGGGAATTCCAGAAGGAAAGGAAAGAGAAAAGAAGAAATAATTGAAGCAATAATGACTGAGAATCGCCCTAAATTAATGTTGCATACCAAATCATAGATCCAGGAAACTCAGAATGAAGCAGGATAGGTGCCCAGAAAACTACATAGGCATATCATTTTCAAACTACAGAAAATCAAAGATTAAGAAAAAAAAAAAAATCCTGAAAGAAGCCAGAGCAAAAAAACACCTTACCTATAGAGAAGCAAGTTTAAGAGTTACATCCAACTTCTCAGGAATCACATGATCAAGAAGGGAACAGAGCGAAATACTTAAAAGTGCTGAGAAGAATTCTGTGCTTTGCAGTATTATTCTTCAAAAGTGAGGGAAAAATAAAGATTTTCTCAGTCAAACAAAAATTAAGGGTTTTTGTTGCCAGTAGAGCTGCCTTGCAAGAAATGTTAAAATAAGTTCTTTACAGAGAAGGAAAGTAATGTAGATCAGAACCTCAGACCTTACTTCCTTACATAAGGAAAAGAAGGGTCATGAAAAAAGGAATAAGTGAAGGTAAAATAAAACCTTTAATTTTTTTGTTATCATGGACCTAATAGATAAGTTTGTTCAAGATAATGTCAGTAGTGTGTTTCATTATG
The DNA here is from genome assembly GCF_016772045.2 of Ovis aries. Classification (NCBI taxonomy): domain Eukaryota; kingdom Metazoa; phylum Chordata; class Mammalia; order Artiodactyla; family Bovidae; genus Ovis; species Ovis aries. Next base: position 69,964,826 of record NC_056054.1, on the reverse strand, counting down.
TATTCTTACATATATATATTTATGTATTCTTACATATATATGTATATACACACACACACGTATGCTATGCATCAGTTCAGTCACTCAGTCGTGTCCAACTCTGCGACCCCGTGAATCGCAGCACGCCAGTACTCCCTGTTCATCACCATCTCCCGGAGTTCACTCAGACTCACGTCCGTCGAGTCCGTGATGCCATCTAGCCATCTCATCCTCGGTCGTCCCCTTCTCCTCCTGCCCCCAATCCCTCCCAGCATCAGAGTCTTTTCCAGTGAGTCAACTCTTCTCATCAGGTGGCCAGAGTACTGGAGTTTCAGCTTCAGCATCATTCCTTCCAAAGAAATCCCAGGGTTGATCTCCTTCAGAATGGACTGGTTGGACCTCTTTGCAGTCCAAGGGACTCTCAAGAGTCTTCTCCAGCACCACAATTTAAAAGCATCAATTCTTTGGCACTCAGCCTTCTTCACAGTCCAACTCTCACATCCATACATGACCACAGGAAAAACCATAGCCTTGACTAGACGGACCTTAGTCGGCAAAGTAATGTCTCTGCTTTTGAATATACTATCTAGGTTGGTCATAACTTTTTTTCCAAAGAGTAAGCGTCTTTTAATTTCATGGCTGCAGTCACCATCTGCAGTGATTTTGGAGCCCCCCAAAATAAAGTCTGACACTGTTTTCACTGTTTCCCCATCTATTTGCCATGAAGTGATGGGACTGGATGCCATGATCTTCGTTTTCTGAATGTTGAGCTTTAAGCCAACTTTTTCACTCTCCTCTTTCACTTTCATCAAGAGGCTTTTTAGTTCCTCTTCCCTTCTTCACTTTCTGCCATAAGGGTGGTGTCATCTGCATATCTGAAGTTATTGAAATTTCTCCCGGCAATCTTGATTCCAGCTTGTGTTTCTTCCAGTCCAGCATTTCTCATGATGTACTCTGCATGTAAGTTAAATAAGCAGGGTGACAATATACAGCCTTGACATACTCCTTTTCCTATTTGGAACCAGTCTGTTGTACCATGTCCAGTTCTAACTGTTGCTTCCTGACCTGCATACAGATTTCTCAAGAGGCAGTTCAGGTGCTCTGGTATTCCCATCTCTTTCAGAATTTTCCACAGTCTGTTGTGATCCACACAGTCAAAGGCTTTGGCATAGTCAAGAAAGCAGAAATAGATGTTTTTCTGGAACTCTCTTGCTTTTCCCATGATCCAGCGGATGTTGGCAATTTGATCTCTGGTTCCTCTGCCTTTTCGAAAACCAGCTTGAACATCAGGGAGTTCACGGTTCACGTATTGCTGAAGCCTGGCTTGGAGAATTTTGAGCATTACTTTACTAGCGTGTGAGATGAGTGCAATTGTGTGATAGTTTGAGCATTCTTTGGCATTGCCTTTCTTTGGGATTGGAATGAAAACGGACCTTTTCCAGTCCTGTGGCCACTGCTGAGTTTTCCAAATGTGCTGGCATACTGAGTGCAGCACTTTCACAGCATCATCATTCAGGATTTGAAACAGCTCAACTGGAATTCCATTACCTCCACTAGCTTTGTTCGTAGTGATGCTTTCTAAGGCCCACTTGACTTCACTTTCCAAGATGTCTGGCTCTAGATTAGTGATCACATCATCATGATTATCTGGGTTGTGAAGATCTTTTTTGTACAGTTCTTCTGTGTATTCTTGCCACCTCTTCTTAGTATCTTCTGTTTCTGTTAGGTCCAGATCATTTCTGTCCTTTATCGAGCCCATCTTTGCATGAAATGTTCCCTTGGTGTCTCTAATTTTCTTGAAGCAATCTCTAGTCTTTCCCATTCTGTTGTTTCCCTCTATTTCTTTGCATTGATCGCTGAAGAAGGCTTTCTTATCTCTCCTTGCTATTCTTTGGAACTCTGCATTCAAATGGGTGTATCTTTCCTTTTCTCCTTTGCTTTTCGCCTCTCTTCTTTTCACAGCTATTTGTAAGGCCTCCCCAGACAGCCATTTTGCTTTTTGGCATTTCTTTTCCGTGGGGATGGTCTTGATCCCTGTCTCCTGTACAGTGTCACTAACCTCATTCCATAGTTCATCAGGCACTCTATCTATCAGATCTAAGCCCTTAAATCTATTTCTCACTTCTACTGTATAATCATAAGGGATTTGATTTAAGTCATACCGGAATGGTCTAGCAGTTTTCCCTACTTTCCTCAATTTAAGTCTGAATTTGGCAATAAGGAGTTCATGATCGGAGCCACAGTCAGCTCCTGGTCTTGTTCTTGTTGACTGTACAGAGCTTCTCCATCTTTGGCTGCATAGAAGCGTGGTCCACTGACAGAGCGTGGTCCACTGAAGAAGGGAATGGCAAGCCACTTCAGTATTCTTGCCTTGAGAACCCCATGAATAGTAGGAAAAGGCAATATGATAGGATACCAAAAGAGGAACTCCCCAGATCATTAGGTGCCCGATATGCTACTGGAGATCAGTGGAGAAATAACTCCAGAAAGAATGAAGGGATGAAGCCAAAGTAAAAACAATACCCAGTTGTGGATGTGACTGGTGATAGAAGCAAGGTCCGATGCTGTAAAGAGCAATGTTGCATAGGAACCTGGAATGTCAGGTCCATGAATCAAGGCAAATTGGAAGTGGTCAAACAAGAGATGGCAAGGGTGAACGTCGACATTCTAGGAATCAGCGAACTAAAATGGACTGGAATGGGTGAATTTAACTCAGATGACCATTATATCTACTACTGCGGGCAGGAATCCCGTAGAAGAAATGAAGTAGCCATTATAGTCAACAAGAGAGTCTGAAATGCAGTACTTGGATGCAATCTCAAAAATGAGAGAATGATCTCTGTTCGTCTCCAAGGCAAACCATTCAGTATCACAGTAATCCAAGTCTATGCCCCAGCCAGTAACGCTGAAGAAACTGAAGTTGAACGGTTCTATGAAGACCTACAAGACCTTTTAGAACTAACACCCAAAAAAGATGTCCTTTTCATTATAGGGGACTGGAATGCAAAAGTAGCAAGTCAAGAAACACCTGGAGTAACAGGCAAATTTGGCCTTCGAATGTGGAATGAAGCAGGGCAAAGACTAATAGAGTTTTGCCAAGAAAATGCACTGGTCATAGCAAACACCCTCTTCCAACAACACAAGAGAAGACTCTACACATGGACATCACCAGATGCTATGCATAAGTGCAATGAATAATACCAATGAAACATGGGCATGGGGGGAGGGGAGGATTTAGGATTATTTCCATATCATAAGGTTCTTATACTACCCATAAAGTGGTATAGTGTTCTTTGAAAGTAGAATTGGATTAGCTGTAATTGGGTAACCACTAAAAAATGTATAAAGGAAAAAATATAACCAATATACTAAGAAAGGAGAGAAAATAGAATCATATAAAGTTTTTCTTAAAACCATGAAAGTCAGAATAGAAGACAAAAATAGCAACAAAGAACAAGGAAGCAAACAATAACAAATTTGGTAGGTATTAGTCCAACTGTATCAGTAATCACTTTGAATATCAATAGTATAAATGCACAAATTAAAAGATAGAGATTGTTAGAGCAGGTAAAAAATAAGATTCAGCTATGTTGTCTATAGGAAATCCTCTTTAAATATAAAGACCCATACAGACAGGGGATTAAGAGGTTCAGACTACTATATATACAGTAAATAAGCTATAGGGATAGATAGTACAGGAAATGAATATAGCCAATGTTTTATAATAACCAAAAGTAGAGTATAGCCCTTAAAAATTGTGAATCACTGTTAGACACCTGAAACTTATATAATATTGTAAATCAACTATACCTCAAAAAAAAAAAAAACCACATAGATTAAAAGTGAATGAATGGAGAAAGATATAAAAGATACACAGTTGCTAACACTAATTAAGACAGAACAGCTGTATTAATTTCAGACAGCAGATTTCAGACCAAGGAAAATTTTCAGGAATGAGCAGAGAAGGGGATATATAATGATAAGGGGATCAGTTCATCAAGAAGACATAACAATCCTTGATATGTATACATCTAAACCAGGACACCAAACTGAGACAAAAACTGAAGAATTGCAAGGAGAAATAAATGAATCCATTTTCATAGCTGGAGGCTTTAATACCCCTCTAAGAAATGGATGAACAAAGCTAGTGCAGGTAATGAAATTCCAGTTGAGCTATTTAAAATCCTGAAGGATGATGCTGTGAAAGTGCTGCACTCAGTATGCCAGCACATTTGGAAAACTCAGCAGTGGCCACAGGACTGGAAAAGGTTTTCACTTCCAATCCCAAAGAAAGGCAGTGCCAAAGAATGCTCAAACTGCTGCACAATTGCACTCATCTCACACGCTAGTAAAGTAATGCTCAAAATTCTCCAAGCCAGGCTTCAGCAATACGTGAACCGTGAACTCCCTGATGTTCAAGCTGGTTTTCGAAAAGGCAGAGGAACCAGAGATCAAATTGCCAACATCCGCTGGATCATGGGAAAAGCAAGAGAGTTCCAGAAAACATCTATTTCTGCTTTCTTGACTATGCCAAAGCCTTTGACTGTGTGGATCACAACAGACTGTGGAAAATTCTGAAAGAGATGGGAATACAGAGCACCTGACCTGCCTCTTGAGAAACCTATATGCAGGTCAGGAAGCAACAGTTAGAACTGGACATGGAACAACAGACTGGTTCCAAATAGGAAAAGGTTGTATATTGTCACCCTGCTTATTTAACTTACATGCAGAGTACATCATGAGAAACGCTGGACTGGAAGAAACACAAGCTGGAATCAAGATTGCTGGGAGAAATATCAATAACCTCAGATATGCAGATGACACCACCCTTATGGCAGAAAGTGAAGAGGAACTAAAAAGCCTCTTGATGAAAGTGAAAGAGGAGAGTGAAAAAGTTGGCTTAAAGCTCAATATTCAGAAAACGAAGATCATGGCATCCAGTCCCATCACTTCGTGGGAAATAGATGGGGAAACAGTGTCAGACTTTATTTTTGGGGGCTCCAAAATCACTGCAGATGGTGACTGCAGCCATGAAAGTAAAAGTTGCTTACTCTTGGAAGAAAAGTTATGACCAACCTAGATAGCATATTGAAAAGCAGAGACATTACTTTGGCACCAAAGGTCTGTCTTCGTCAAGGCTACGGTTTTTCCTGTGGTCATGTATGGATGTGAGAGTTGGACTATAAAGAAAGCTTAGCACCGAAGAATTGATGCTTTTGAACTGTGGTGCTGGAGAAGACTCTTGAGAGTCCCTTGGACTGCAAGGAGATCCAACCAGTCCATTCTGAAGGAGATCAGCCCTGGGATTTCTTTGGAAAGAATGATGCTAAAGCTGAAACTCTAGTACTTTGGCCACCTGATGAGAAGAGTTGACTCATAGGAAAAGACTGTGATGCTGGGAGGGATTGGGGGCAGGAGGAGAAAGGGACGACAGAGGATGAGATGGCTGGATGGCATCACTGACTTGATGGATGTGAGTGTGAGTGAACTCCGGGAGATGGTGATGAACAGGGAAGCCTGGCGTGCTGCGATTCATGGGGTCGCAAAGAGTTGGACGTGACTGAGCGACTGAACTGAACTGAAGAAATGGACACATTCAGTGGACAGTGAGGGCACAGTTGAGTTCAATAGCACCATCCATCAACTAAATATAACAAAAGTCTGTTAATATAGACTGCTTCATCCAACAACAGTAGAATGTACAGACTACTAAAGCTTACATGGAAGATTCATCAAGACAGATGACATTCTACCAATTTCTTGAGAGACACCATCTGCCCCAACTCACAGAAGAACAGGCAGGTTTTTTAATTAAAAATCTTTAATTATAAGATTTTTTTGGCCACACCATGCAGCATGTGAGATCTTAGCTTAGTTCTCTGACCAAAGATCCAACCCCTGCTCCTTGTAGTAGAAACATGGAGTCATAATCAGTGATCTGCCCGGGAAGTCCCAAGAGTTGACAATTTCTATTAAAGTAATTGAATTAAATTTAATAACATTCCAGAACAGAAAATACTAGACCCTTGTGAATTCACTGGTGAATTCTACTGAACAGTTAAGGATAAAATTATATCAATTCTCTACAGTCTCTTTAGGAAGATAGAAGCAGAGGAAGTACTTCCTAACTACATTCTGTGAGGCCAGCATTACCCTAATACCAAAACTGGACAAAGACATTAAAAGATAGCATGCAGACCCAAATATCTCATGAACATAGATGGAAAAATTCTCAACAAAATATTAGCAAATTGAATCCAACAATGTATAAAAAGAATAACATTGTGATGAAATGGGATTCATCTCAGTTATGAAGCACTGGTGTAAGTTTTGAAAATCAGTTAATCTATCACATCAACAGGCTAAAGTAGAAAAATTGTATCAATAGATGCAGAAAAGCATTTGACAAAATCCATCACCCATTTATGATGAAAACACCCAGCAAACTCTCTTTGAACTTGATAAAGAATGTATGCAAAATTATACAGCTGTTGTACTTAATAGTGAGAAACCTGTAGCTTTCCCACTAAGATCAGGAACAAAGCAAGGATGTTCCCTATCCCACTGCATTTCAACACCGTACTGGAAGTCCTAGTTAATGCAGTAAGATTCTTTTTTTTTTTTAAAAGGGAAGTTAAAGGTATACAGACTGGGAGCAACAACAGCGAAAACTGTTCACAGATGACATGACTTAGAAACTCTGAAAGGTTTCCACCACAAAAACTTCATGGAACTAATAAGCAATTATAGGAGGGTTACAGGAAAAAAAACATAGTCAATTGATTTACTATATATCAGCAATGAATAGGTGGAATTTAAATTGAAAAGCACAATGCCATTTACAGTAACACCTTGAAAAATGAATTATTTAGGTATAAATCTAACAGTATATGCAGGGTCTATTTGAGGAAAACTATAAAACTCTGAATGAAAAAAGCTACTAAATAAATAGATATTCCATATTCATAGATTGAAATGCTCAGTTTGTAAGAAGGTCAGTTCTTGCCAACTTAAATCTGTAGATTCAATGCAATCCCTGTAAAACCCCCAGAAAATTATCTTGTTGATTTTGGCAGACTGACTCTAAAGTTTATAAGGAGAAGCAAAAGATCCAGAACAGCCAACACTGTTGAAGGTGAAGAAGAAAGCTGGAAGACTGACACAATTCGATTTTAAGATATACTATAAAGCTACAGTAATCAAGACAGTATGGTGGAGAGGAAGGGATAAATTGGGAGATTGGGATTGGCATATACACACTACTGTATATAAATAGATGACTAATAAGGACCTACTGTATAGCACAGGGAACTTTACTCAGCGCTCTGTAATGACCTATATGGGTAAAGAATCTAAAAAAGAGTGGGTATATGTATAACTGACTCACTTGGCTGTATAGCAGAAGCTAACATACATTGTAAATCAACTATAGTTTAATAAAAATGAAAATTTTTTCTAAAGGGAGGGAGGAGAAAGGAATGAGTTGATGGTGACAGACAGATGGACAAACTCCACATGTTGATTGGGAGAAAAAAAAGGCAGTATGATGGATAAATAACAAGGTCCTATTGTATAACATGGGGAACTGTACTCAGTATCCTGTGATAAACAATAATGGGAAAAGAATGTGAAAAAGTTATATATATATATGTATATATAATTGAATCACTTTGCTATACCCTAGAAATTAACACTGTAAATCAACTATACTTCAATTAAAAAGTATAGTATTGATGAAAGAATATACAAAACAATGGAATGAAATAGCCTAGAAGTAGTCACACATAAATAGAGTCAACTGATTTTTGACAAAGGAACAAAGGCAATGAGATGGAGAGAAGATGTGTGTGGGTTAGTTGCTCAGTTGTGTGCGACTCTTTGCATCCCCACAAACTGTAGCCCGTCAGGCTCCTCTATCCATGAGATTCTCCAGGCAAGAATACTGGAGTGGATTGCCATTCCCTTCTCCAGAGGATCTTTCTCACCCAGGGATCGAACCCAGGTCTCCTGCATTGCAGGCAGATTCTTTAACATCTGAGCCACCAGGGAAGATCTCGGAGAGAAGATAGTCATTTCAACAAAAGATAACTGGAGTAACTAGGTATCTACATTAAAAAAAAAAAAAAGGGTTCTAGGTAGAGACCGTACATCCTTCACAAAAATTAATTCAAAATGGATCACAAACCTAAATGTGAAAGGCAAAACTGTAAAATCCTTAGAGGATAACATAGTAGAAAATCTAAGTGACCTTGGATTTGGCAATGACTTTTTAGACACAACACCAAAGGCACAATCCATGAAAAAAGAATTCATGCTTGAATTTCATTAAAATTAAAAATTTCTACTTTGTGTAAGACACTGTAATGAGAAAGAAAAGGTAAGCCAAAAAATGAGAGTATTTTCTAAAGACGTATGTGATAGTGAAACCATACTCCTATTCACATAGGATTTGAACTCAGCCAAAACTAAGGTTGAACCCATGGGCTAGGACTTGAAGCCACTGTCTTTTAATTAAAATCCGCTACTGAAGCTCAGTAAGGTTCTTTTTTCTCTGATATGGAAAATGTGGCCTGAGGCAAAGCGATTGGTAAAAAGTGAGTTTATTAGCATTGGACACTTTTGTAGGCAAGAGAGCACAGCTCTGAAAACAAAGAGGGCTTGATTTTTATGATCAAAGAAAAAGTAGGGAGGGAATAAGACCACCTTCTTCCTCATTCTTGGATAGATGTCAATCAGGGCTTTCATCATTAGTTCCTCTTTTGACCCTTTATGATCTGAGACTGTCATGATGCTATTTAAATCATATGTATATTAGCATACGAGTAGTTTAGTCAAGGCTATGGTTTTTCCAGTGGTCATGTATGGATGTAAGAGTTGGACTGTGAAGAAAGCTGAGCGCCGAAGAATTCATGCTTTTGAAGTGTGGTATTGGAGAAGACTCTTGAGAGTCCCTTGGACTGCAAGGAGATCCAACCAGTCCATTCTAAAGGAGATCAGTCCTGGGATTTCTTTGGAAGGAATGATGCTAAAGCTGAAACTCCAGTACTCTGGCCACCTCGTGCAAATAGTTGACTCATTGGAAAAAACTCTGATGCTGGGAGGGATTAGGGGCAGGAGGAGAAGGGGATGACAGAGGATGAGATGGCTGGATGGCATCACTGACTTGATGGATGTGAGTGTGAGTGAACTCCGGGAGATGGTGATGGACAGGGAGGCCTGGCGTGCTGCAATTCATGGGGTCGCAAAGAGTCGGACATGGCTGAGCGACTGAACTGAACTGAGTAACATATATTAATATATGATAATTCACCTTAGCTTTCCTTATAAGGTACCCTTTCACTTACATTCCTGTTTTAGCTACATGCAGAGATGCTGCTTTTCAAGGACTGTTAGCTCCCTGACTTCAGGTAACAGGAGTCAGACCCCATGTCTATTATCTTGTGTTTTAGTTATCAGGATTTATGACTTGAGTGTGCCTGGTCTTCCTTCAACGTGTAGATTGTTGCTAGGTTCCTGGATTCTTGCCTTGAATGGTCATTGACTTATATCAGTTTCCCAAGACTCTCTTAAAATTCTGTCTCTGTCTTTAATCCCCTAGTGGAATTTTTAAACTAACCTTTTAATTTTCCTACTTTATCTGATATCCCTACTGATAGCCTATCAGTAATGGACTTTTTCTGATATCCCTATCAGTAATGGACTGTTAGCCAAAAATAGAGAATTCTTAAAACTCAACAGTAAGAGCTCAACACAATTAAGAAATGGACCAAAGACCTTATCAGACACCTCACCAAAGATATATAGAAGGAAAAAGCATATGAAAAGAAAACCCCACAACATATGTCATCCAGGAAATGCAAATTAAGATAACTGTAAAATACTACCATATTCTTATTGGAATAGCCACAATCTAGAACACTGACAACAACAAATACTGACAAGGCTATGGAGCAACAGGAGCTATCATTCACTACTTGTTGCAATGCAAAATGGTACAGCCACTTTGGAACAGTTTGTCCAGTTTTTACAAAAGTGAACATACTTTTACCACACAGTCCAGAAGTTATACTCCTTGGTGTTTACTGAAAGGATTTGAAAAGTTACATCAATACAAAACCTACGTATAGATGTTTATAGCATCTTTACTCACAATTGCTAAAACTTGGAAACAACCGAGATATCCTTCAGTAAGGATAATGGGTAAGTAAACTGTGGTACATCCAGACAGTGGAATATTATTTAGCACTAAAAAGAAATGAGCTATTAAGCCCTGCCAAGACATCCAGGAAACTTAAATGCCTGTTACTAAGGAAAAGAAGCCAGTCTGAAAAGCCTTTACATAGTAAGAGTCCAACTCCATGATATTCTGGAAAAGGCAAAACCATAGAGATAGTAAATGGGTAAGTTGTTGCCAGGCATTGGGAGGAAAGATGAGATGAAAAAGCAGAGCACAGAGAATTTTTTGGGCAGTGCAGCCACTATGTATAATGCAATTGGACTTCCTTATTCTTGGGTTTCTCATTCATGGATTCAACCAACTACAGATGAAAATATTTTAAGAAATTCCAGGGACTTCTTTGGCACTCCAGTGGTTAATTAAGAATCTGGGTGCCAGTGCAGGGGACATGGGTTTGATCTGCAGTCCAGGAAGATTCTGCATGCCGTGGAACAACTTAAACCCATGTGCCACAACTACTGAGCCCACGCCCTAGAGCCTGTGCTCCACTAGAGAAGCCACTGCAATGAGCCCACGCACTGCAATGAAAGCCCAGTGCAGCCAAAAATACATATTTTTAAAAAATTCCAGAAAGTTCCAAAAAGCACAACTCGAATTTGCCACACTTGAGCAACTAGAATTATAAGTAATCTAAAGATGGTAAAGTATAGGAGGATGTATACAGGTCATATCCAAATACTACACCATTGTGAACATCCACAGATTTTGGTGTCCACAGGGGTTCCTGAAATCAATCCTCTGTGGATACTGAAGGGTGACTGCACTGTAATGATGAATACATACCTTTACGCATTTGTCTAAACCCACAGAATGTGCCGTAATTTAAATAATGGAATGACAGAATGGGAATAATGGAGTGGGAGGAATACAAATCAGCTAGGATCTTTTGTCAGTGTGACCAAAGCCATTCAATAATACCTTTGAACCCTTTGCTGCTGCTGCTGCTAAGTCTCTTCAGTCATGTCTGACTCTGTGCGATCCCATGGATGGCAGCCAATCAGGCTCCCCTGTCCCCGGGATTCTCCAGGCATGAACACTGGAGTGGGTCGCCATTTCCTTTACTTCTAGCCAAAGATGCAGAATTATTTGTTTATTTCTGTGTTACCTTTTATATGGTTCTTCAGCTTTTGTTACTTTATGTATTAATTGTTTTTATGTTTGTCTGCTTACACTTCCATCAGTGGTGCTACTTGAGGACAGGGCAAGACAGGAACCAAATATATTCTTCTTCCCACTCAATGCTGTGCTTAGTAAATATCTGTTGAGTGAAATTATAGGGGCTTTGTGGAAGTAAATAAGTTAGAAGAAATGTTAAATTCCTGAAGCTGAGATAGGCAGGTTTTTGAGTCATTGTTAATGTGTGTAGACCACCCTGTTTCTTCTGAAGAGTGGTAACAGTAAGCTTCTGAACTACTAATGCCACTTTGGCTGTAGGAGTTTGGCACTGATTTTGAAGTCTTGGCATTTGGCTTTTATTTTGTTATTGTTCTCTGGGGCTTGGTTTAGGAGAAAATGTCTTCTGTAAAAGATTTTAATTGCAAACTCCTTCAGGGCATATTAATTGAAGGTAAACGTTTTTTCTTTTCATTTTTCAAAATATGAAAGTGTAATAAAAGACTTAAAGGCCTTTCACTTGAGGATTTTGCTGATGGTGTCCTCAGGAGGCCATGCTTAGCTTCAGCTACATCCTAATGTGTTATTTTTATTTATAGATTTTGGAGAGACAGTGTATTTCTGTAGAGAGTAATATACCTAATTTTAGAATATCAAGGTTTGAGTCTCACTTTTAGTTTTTAAGTGTGAGCCTCTCAGAACCTGTTTTCTTATTTGGAAAAGATTTCATGTTCATGAACTGTAGCACTCCCTGCCAAATAACAAAATGCCAATTTCTCTGGTTTCGGTAAATAGTGCCATCAGTTGCTCAAGTCAGAATAGATTGTACTCTTGATTTGTCTTTCGCCCTCATTGTCTACATCTGCTTCATCAGAAAGTCATTTTGTTTCCATCTCCACAGTATTATTTCGGGGGTAAATATTACATCTATTTTCTTAGTCTGTGCTGCCCTGTAATAGCTTAAATCTTGTTTCTTACCCAGATTTATGTAACAGTTTCCCACCTAGTCTCCCTACTTCTTCTCTTACTCCCCTATAATCTGTTTATAAAGTAGGGTACTTTTTTTTTTTTTTGATAGAAAAGACCATATTATTCTTCTACACATGGTTAACATCTTAAATGACTCTCATATTCCAAATAGTTTCCTTTCTTACAAGATCCTTCCTGACTGAGCCCTGGTTGACTTTTCTAGTTTCATCTTTTTGCATGTCCCCTTAAACTACTATGAATTAGCCGTAATGCTCTCATCTTAGTTCTAACCTCTGCTGTTCAGTATGGAGGCCACTAGTCACGTATACTGTTGAGCACTTGAACTGTGACTAGTCTCAACTGAAATGTGCTCCAAGTATAAAATAAGCTTCCTGGGTGGATCAGTAATAATCTGCCTGCCGATGCAGAAGATGCAGGAGACATGGGTTTGATCCCTGGGTCAGGAAGGTCCTCTGGAGTGGGAAATGGCAATCTGCTGCAATGTTCTTGTCTGGAAAATTCCATGGACAGAGGAACCTGGTGGACTATATAGTTCATGGGGTCTGAAAGAGTCAGACACGGCTGAGTACGCACTCACATACGTAAGTATAAAATACGCACTGAATTTCAGACTTAGTATTAAGGACAGAATGTAAAATATTTCATTAAATATTCATTTTCTGTTGAAATAATGTTTTTGGTATATTTGAGTTAAATAAAAGAATTTTATTTGCTTTTACTTTTTAAAGTTTAGCTACTAAAAAATTTAAAATAACTATTGTGGCTTGCACTAGGGCTCATCTTATATTTCTTTTGGGCAGCTCTTTTCTAACACATTAAGTTTCTTTGCCTAGCTCTTTGTATAGCTGGCTTCTTCTTGCTCACTTGGAAGATCCTAACTTGAATAATGCCTCCTCAGAAAGGCAGTCCTTAACTGCCCTAACAAATTGAGTTCTTGTTTGTTGTCCTCATGCCATATAACCTTCCATGCCTTTGTTCATAGTTTGTCTGGTTTAACTAGTTCCTTGAAGGTAAAGAACATGTCTCTTTTCGTTATGACTACATATTCATGTATATTTATCACCCAGTAAAGTGGTTTTCAGATTGGGTTCTAAATAACTGTGACTTGTCAAATAATACTTGTCAACATAATGATACTGGACTTCTTCTCAGATCTGTTGTAAGAATTAAATAGATGAAAATATTTTGTAAAGGCCAGTAGCAATGTTATTTGCTGGAGAAATTGGTTATGTGCCTCCTGAGAAATTAAAAATCAGTTAGATGAAGCAGTCTGAATTTAGCCTGCAGTTTGATGTGTCCTTCAACCTTTGCCTCTGATAGTTTGACACAACAGTACATGTATTATGTGACTTAGAACTTTGGAGGATTGTCATGTTTTAAAAATGGTTTTTTGGAAGGTTTTTTTACCTCTGTTTCTTTTCTCCAGTAGTTATTTTTATAGCTTTTATTTTCTTTGTTGGGTAGTTAGGGTATTCATTTAAAATAGTACCAGATCTCAGAATAGGTGATGGAGTACTTGTAGGTGTATTGTTACCTTCAGTTTTGACCATGTCTTTTTCTTGGCCGTTCCTTAAATATGCTGAGATTATCAGAATAAAACTTAGTATTCTAGTCAATATTCAGGTATCACTCATGCTAAGTTAAGATGACATTCTTTAAGAAATTATCTCCATAGGAAGAATTCTTGTCAAAAAGAAAATTTAATTTGATTTTTTATTCAGTGATTTCACAGATATATATTTTTATTTTAGAAAATAAAGGTTAACTCATGTAGTTTGTGACATACTGATTATAAACCCATCAATAGCAGAGATCTGGAGAACAATAATTCTTTTTTAAAAATTATTATTATTATTATTTTTACTTTACAATACTGTATTGGTTTTGCCATACATTGACATGAATCCACCACGGGTGTACATGAGTTCCCAATCCTGAACCCCCCTCCCACCACCCTCCCCATACCATCTCTCTGGGTATCCCAGTGCACCAGCCCCAAGCATCCTGTATCCTGTATCGAACCTAGACTGGCGATTCGTTTCTTACATGATAGTATACATGTTTCAATGCCATTCTCCCAAATGATCCCATCCTCTCCCTCTCCCACAGAGTCCAAAATTCTGTCCTGTACATCTGTGTCTCTTTTGCTGTCTCGCATACAGGGTCATCATTACCATATTTCTAAATTCCATATATATGCATTAGTATACTGTATTGGTGTTTTTCTTTCTGGCTTACTTCACTCTGTATAATCAGCTCCAGTTTCATCCACCTCATTAGAACTGATTCAAATGTATTCTTTTTAATGGCTGAGTAATACTCCATTGTGTATATGTACCACAGCTTTCTTATCCATTCATCTGCTGATGGACATCTAGGTTGCTTCCATGTCCTGGCTATTATAAACAGTGCTGCAATGAACATTGGAGTACATGTGTCTCTTTCGATTCTGGTTTCCTCGGTGTGTATGCCCAGAAGTGGGATTGCTGGGTCATAAGGCAGTTCTATTTCCAGTTTTTTAAGGACTCTCCACACTGTGGAGAACAATAATTCTTACTTTGTGAACTATTAAAGATTGGGAGAGGAGACAAGCAAGGGTCCAGATATAATTAGTTTAAGCCTCTTGTAAAAGCTTAGGGGCTTCCCAGGTAGCTCAGTTGTAAAGTATCTGCCTGTCAGTGCAGGAGTGGTGGGTTCGATCCCTGGGTCGGGAAGATCCCCTGGGGCAGGACATGGCAGCGCCCTCCAGTGTTCTTGCCTGGAGAACCCCATGGACAGAGGAGCCTGCAGGCTGCAGCCTATGGGGTAGCAGAGTCCAGCACAAATGAATGATAGCACACACGCACAAACACAAAAGCTTAGGGGATAGTGGGGAGCACATCATGAGTCTGTTATTAATTAACAAATATGCAGCAGCATAGGCAGTAGAGGTAGCACTGATACAGCAGTCGTGGCAGGAGTTTGACTGCCTGCAGTGCCACGTGGCCTTCCAAGTGTCAGAAAAACATAGTTTTCATGACAGTCATAGGATATATGTTATCAGCTCACTTTTATTTTTTCCCCATTTGGGGGTTAGAGGCATCAAGTGATGAAACAAATTGCCCAGGGTCACACGGCAACATCTGGGTACAGAGTTTGTGTTTGATTCAGCACAGAGTAAAAAGAGAAGTGGCCAAAGATGGACATCTGATAAAGCATAGAAAGGATCTAGCAAGAAAGAAACCTAAGAAGTAGAAGGAAAAACCTAAGAGCATGTCATCATAAAGGCTCCAGGAAGAGAGAGAAGAGGAAAGATTGTTAGGATGAAAATAGCTGCGTTTATTGAGTGCTCTACATATGCCAAATGCTTTGATTACATTTTATCTTTTATTTTTGACCCTGTTTTAGAGATAAGAAACTGAGGCTTATTATTATCAGTAGTAAGGAGAGGAGCTGGTGTTGCACCCAGGTCTTTTTCCTTTTTTACTGGGGTATAGCCAGCTAACAATGTTGTGATAGTTTCACGTGAACAGTGAAGGAGACTCAGGCATACATATACATGCATTCATTTTCCCCCGACTGTCCTCCTCTCCAGGCTGCCACATAACATTGAGCAGAGTTCCCCATGCCATACAGGATTTCCTTGTTGGTTATCCATTTTAAATCTAGCTGTGTTTACCTGTCCACCCCAAACTCCCAAACTATCCCATCCCCCCAGCAACAGTAAGTTTGTTCTCTAAGTCTGTGAGTCTGATTCTATTTTGTAAGTAAGGAACCTCGGTCTCTAATTTCAAAGACCAAGTGCTCAATCTCTAAGCTGTCCTGGTTCCTAACAATATGAGGGTTTGTGGCAAATAGTGATCAAATTGGGAGGAACAGTAAATGTAGGAATCCAGCCCAAGAAGTACAGTAACTGAATAAGACGACTTTGGAAAAAAATATCGTCAAAGAAACAAATCAGGAAAACTTCCCAGGACTGAAGGACATGAATTTCTAAGTTAAAAGAGCCCATCAGAGTGTTGAGCACAATGGAGGAGAAAAAGATTTGTATCAAAGCATTTCATTGCAAACTTTTACAACTTAAGAAACCAGAGAGTTGGAGAACTTTCCAGAGATGAAGGGAAAATGGGTTAATTAATAAAATTAGAGTGGTTTCAGATTTTTCAGTAAGAACAGTGAAAGGTAAAAGACAGTTGAGTGCTATATCTACAAAATCTCAGGGAAAACTATTTCTAATCTAGTTTGTAATGCAGCCAAATTTTGAAGTGTGAGAATAGAATATAGATATTTTCAGGTATGCAGTGTCTCAAATTTACCTCTCATTCAGCCCTTCTCAGAGGCTTTTGAAGGTGTTAACCCACCAGAATGAGAGAATGTACCAACAAATGGAAAGACACAGGGTTTAGGAAGTAAATTACCCAAGCCAAATGAGGAATGGATAACAGTGAAGGGAAGTCCCTGAAGGACAGTTGTATACCAGGTGTAGAGAGCAATCAGTCCAGAATGGAGCAGATCAGTTTTCAGAATGGACATGGTCAAAAGTTGGTTACTCGTGTGATAAATATGTTGTGGAGATTTATAAAACTGGATGAACTGGGAAATAATTGGGCATGAATTAATAATGCATACATATTAAATAAAATGAAGATGTTTCTTAAGGGTATGTGAAAAGTACCTCTTCATGCACCACACCCTTGTCATGGTAAAGGGGCTTGCATTACTCAGTGAAGCTGAGCCATGTCGTTTAGGGCCACCCAGGATGGATGGGTCACAGGGCAGAGTTCTGAAGGGTCTTAGTGAAGAGTTTTCTGGGTCCACTGCAGGAGGAAGTGGCAACCCACTCCAGTATTCTTGCCATGAGAACCCCATGGACAGTATGAAAAGGCAAAAAGATGACACTGGAAATGGGCCCCTAGGTTGGAAGGTATCCAGTGTGCTACTGGGTAAGAGCAGAGGACTATTACTAACAGGTCCAGAAAGAATGAAGCTGCTGAGCCAAAGCGGAAACAATGCTTAGTTGTGGATGTGTCTGGTGGTGAAAGTAAAGTCCAGTGCTGTAAAGAACAATATTGCATAGGAACCTGAGATGTTAGGTCCATGTATCAAAGTAAATTAGACATGGTCAAACAGGAGATGGCAAGATTGAACATTAACATCTTATGAATCAGTGAACTAAAATAGATGGGAATAGGTGAATTTAATTCAGATGACCATTAGATCTACTACTGTGGGCAAGAATCCTTTAGAAGAAATGGAGTAGCCCTCATAGCCAACAGAAGAGCATGAATGCAGTACTTGGGTGCAACCTCAAAAACGGCAGGATGATCTCAGTTCATTTCCAAGGCAGACCATTCAACATTACAGTAATCTAAGTTTATCTCCCAACCACTGATGCCAGAGAAGCTGAAGTTGACTAGTTCTGTGAAGACTTAGAACACCTTTTAAAACTAATTCCAAAAAAGATAACCTTTTCATCAGAGGGGATTGGAGTGCAAAAGTAAGAAGTCAGGAGATACCTGGAATAACTGGCAAGTTTGGCCTTGAAGTTCAATATGAAGCAGGGCAAAGACTAACAGAGAACATGCTGGTGATAACAAACACCCTTTTCCAACAACCCATGAGATGACTCTACACATGGACATCACCAGATGGTCAGTACCAAAATCAGATTGATTATGTTTGCAGCCAGAGGTAGAGAAGCTCTATACAGTCAGCAGAAACAAGACCTGGAGCTGACTGGCTCAGATTATGAGCTCCCTATTGCAAAATTCAGGCTTAAATTGAAGAAAGTAGAGAAAACCACTAGACCATTCTGATATGACCTAAATCAAATCTCTTATGATTATACAGTGGAAGTGACAAATAGATTTAAAGGATTAGATTTGGTAGACAGAATGCCTGAAGAACTATGGATGGAGGTTCATAACATTGTACATCAAGCAGTACCCAAAACCATCCCAAAGGAAAAAAAAAAATGAAAGAAGGCAAAGTGGTTGTCTGAGGAAGCCTTACCAATAGCTGAGAAAAGGAGAGAAGTAAAAGGCAAAGGAGAAAGGGAAAGATAGACACAACTGAATGCAGAGTTCCAGAGAACAGTCAGGAGAGATAAGAAAGCCTTCTTCAATGAGCAACGTGAAGAACTAGAGCAAGACAATAGAATGGGAAAGACTGGAGATCTCTTCAAGAAAATCAGAGATACCAAGGGAACTTTTCATGCCAAGTTGGGCACAATAAAGGAGAGAAATGGTATGGACCTAACAGAAGCAGGAGATATTACGAAGTGGAAGAATACACAGAAGAACTATACAAAAAAGATCTTCATGACCCAGATAACCATGATGATATCATCCCTCACCTAGAGTCAGACGTTCTCGAATGCAAGGTCAAGTGGGCCTTGGGAAGCATCACTATGAACACAGCTGGTGGAGGTGATGGAATTCCAGTTGAGCTATTTCTAATCCTAAAAGATGATGCTGTGAAAGTGCTGCACTCAATATGCCAGCAAATTTGTAAAACTCAGCAGTGGCCACAGGACTGGAAAAGGTCAGTTTTCATTCCAGTCCCAAAGAAAGGCAATGCCAAAGAATGCTCAAACTACTGCACACTTGCACTCATCTCACATGCTAGTAAAGTGAAGTGAAGTCGCTCAGTCGTGTCTGACTCTTTGCGACCCCATGGACTGTAGCCTACCAGGCTCCTCTGTCCATGGGATTTTCCAGGCAATGGTACTGGAGTGGATTGCCATTTCCTTAAGTAATGCTCAAAATTCTCCAAGCCAGGCTTCAATACTGCGTGAACCATGAACTTCCAGATGTTCAAGCTGGATTTAGAAAAGGCAAATTGCCAACGTGTGTTGGATCATTGAAAAAGCAACAGAGTTCCAGAAAAACATCTATTTTTGCTTCATTGAGTATGCCAAAACCTTTGACTGTGTGGTACACAACAGACTGTGGAAAATTCAAGAGACTGGAATACCAGACCACCTGACCTGCCTCCTGAGAAATATGTGTGCAGGTCAAGAAGCAACAGTTAGAACTGAACATGGAACAACAGACTGGTTCCAAATAGGAAAAGGAGTACATCAAAGCTGTATGTTGTCACCCTGCTTATTTAACTTATATACAGAGTACATCATGGCTGGGCTGGAGGAAGCACAAGTTGGAATCAAGATTGCCGGGAGAAATATCAATAACCTCAGATATGCAGATGACACCACCCTATGGCAGAAAGTGAAGAAGAACTAAAGAGCCTCTTGATGAAAGTGAAACAGGAGAGTGAAAAAGTTGGCTTAAAAATCAACATTCAGAAAACTAAGCTCCTGGCATCTGGTCCCATAACTTCATGGCAAATAGATGGGGAAACAATGGAAACATGAGAGACTATTTTTTGAGGCTCCAGAATCACTGCAGATGGTGATTGCAGTCAGGAAATGAAAAGACACATGCTCCTTGGAAGAAAAGTTATGACCAACCTAGACAGCATATTCAAAAGCAGAGACATTTCTTTGCCAGCAAAGGTCTGTCTAGTCAAAGCTATGGTTTTTCCAGTAGTCATGCATGGATGTGAGAGTTGTAGTATAAAGAAAGCTGAGCGCCAAAGAATTGATGCTTTTGAACTGTGGTGTTAGAGAAGACTCTTGAGAGTCCTTTGGACTTCAAGGAGATCCAACCAGTCCATCCTAAAGGAGATCAGTCCTGAATATTCATTGGAAGGACTGATGCTAAACCTGCAACTCTAGTACTGTGGCCACCTGGTGTGAAGAACTGACTCCTTTCAAAAGACCCTAATGCTGGGAAAGATTGAAGGTGGGAGGAGAAGGGGATAACAGAGGATGTGATGGTTGGATGTCATCACCGACTCAATGGACATGAGTTTGAGTAAGCTCTGAGAACTGGTGATGGACAAGGGAGTCCTGGTGTGCTGCAGTCCATGGGGTTGCAAAGAATTGTACACGACTGAACTAAACTGAACTGAATGTAAAAGTAAAATGTAAAAAAGTAAAACAGATTTTACTTTTTTGGGCTCCAAAATCACTGGACAGTGACTGCAGCCATGAAATTAAAAGACTCTTGCTTCTTGGAAGGAAAGCTGTGACAAACCTAGGCAGTGTATTAAAAACCAGAGATATCACTTTGCTGACAAAGATCCATATACTCAAATCTATGGCTTTTCAGTAGTCATGTACTGATGTGAGAGTTGGATCATGGATCATAAATAGGACTGTGTGTTGAAGAATTGATGCTTTTGAATTCTGGTATTGAAGACTCTTGAGAGTACCGTGGGCAGCAAGGAAGGAGTTTAAACCAGTCAATCCTTAACGAGATCAACCCGGAGTATTCATTGGAAGAACTGATGCTGAAGTGAAGCTCCAATACTTTGGCCATCTGATGTGAAGAGCTGTTTCATTGGAAAAGACTCTGTTGCTGGGCCAGATGGAAGGCCAGTGCAGAGGGCTTTAGTTAAATGGTTTGACAGCATCACTGACTCAATGGGCATGAATTTGAGCACACTTGGGGCAATAGTGGAAGACAGAGGACCTGAATAACAACAGCAACAGTGTAAAATGTTGGGCTAAGGGACTGTGAAGAAAGCTGAGCACCTAAGAATTGATGCTTTTGAACTGTGGTGTTGGAGAAGACTCTTGAGAGTCCCTTGGACTGCAAGGAGATCCAACCAGTCCATTCTAAAGGAGATCGGTCCTGGGTGTTCTTTGGAAGGAATGATGCTAAAACTCTTGGCCACCTTGTGCAGAGTTGACTGATTGGAAAAGACTCTGATGCTGGGAGGGATTGGGGGCAGGAGGAGAAGGGGGTGACAGAGGATGAGATGGCTGGATGGCATCACTGACTGGATGGATGTGAGTTTGAGTGAACTCCGGGAGTTGGTGATGGACAGGGAGGCCTGGCGTGCTGCAGTTTACGGGGTCGCAAAGAGTTGGACATAACTGACTGAGCGACTGAACTGAACTGAAGGGAGTAAAAGTAAACACAGCCAGTTTATAGAACTGCTGTGACTTAAGTTACATAGTCATGTTAATGTATATACTGAATCTTGATGTGACCAAAACTATGTTTTAATTAGGTAAGAGTGGTGAAATGTAAGAGATGTGTGCATGTTATGGTAGGCAAGGCATGGATGGTGTGGGTGATGGGGAAGAGAACTAAATTGTCCTGTTTCATAGGGAGAGGTCAGTAGATAAATTATTTAAAACTTTCTTTTTGGTCATAGACCTCATATGCTGATAAACATAGTGGGAGTAAGGGGAAGTAACAGTGACGGATCAGACATTAGCTGAAGGAAGGCCTGGTTTTCTCATTCGTGTGTCTGTGTGTTATGTGTACCTTTGAAAGCTATTTGCAAAATTTTGTTTATATGTTCCTGAAGTTTTCAGAGTGACCTTAAAAAATGTCCGGACTTCTGTCTTATAGGAGAAGTGTAAGGGGTGGTATGATTATAGTGATGGTGGTTTTCAGCATGCTTGACAGCTGAGGTTGTTTTGGTGTTGATTCTTTTTTTTTTTTAATTTATTTTTTTAAAGTATTTTGGCTCCATGGCATGTAGGATTTTAGATTCCTGACCAGGGATTGAACCCTGCCCCCTGCACTGAAAGTACAGAGTCTTAACCACTGGACTGCCAGGCAAGTCCCCTGGTGTTGATTCTTGATTCATGTTTTTCTTCATGTATTATTTAATCATCTTATATGAAAAAAAAAAATCAGAGCGGGCAATGGCAACCCACTCCAGTGTTCTTGCCTGGAGAATCCCAGGGGTGGCGGAGCCTGGTGGTCAGCCGTCCATGGGGTCGCACAGAGTCCGACACTACCGAAGCGACTTAGCAGCAGCAGCATATGAAAAATGACATTGGGAAACTAACTACCATTTTGTTTCTGGTCCTTTATCAAGATAAATCTCTGGAGTATTGCTTTGTATCTTTGTGCTGCTTTATAAGTTAATATTCAGTTCTTCTAGTTCACCGATTTCCTCTTTATGGTTGGTTGTAACCTGTTTAACTCTCTCTCTCCCCCATCCTTCTCATTCCTGGTTTTTTCCTTGCTCATTTAAGATACTTTCTTTTATTGCTTTCAGCGTTGTAGATGTACTTAATTTATATTCTGTATTTGGTAACTCTAGTAGTCGAAGTGCTTCTTGATCTAATTCTGTGTTTATTTAATTTGTCATTATTATTTATATTATTATTATTTTTGACCACTGCAAGATCTTAGTTCCCTGATCAGGGGTCCTTTCCCCAGTTGAAGTGTGAAGTCTTAACCACTAGACTGCTAGAGAAGTCTTCAGTTGTTCTTTGAGCTTTGTTTCCTGTGTGCATTGTATTTTTGAATTGTGAGCTTTTTTCCATCTGTGTCTACTTTGGTGGTTTGATTAAGCATTTTTAATTAGAGAGATTTTAAGAGCAGTTATGTGAACATGAGTTAGTGTGGACATTTGGAAATTTGAGGTTGTGGGCCCAGTTTTAGCAGGATGCATATTGCACATGATAAGATAGAATCTGCATTTTAAAGATCATTTGAGTACTTAGCAAACTGCTTTATTTTTTAATGCCTTCGTGTGCTCTAAATAGGGAGGGAATTTCCCCCTAGATGTCTTGATGTCAGCATGATTTGGCTAATTGAATACGTATTGTATTTACTGGTTATTACTCTCATTTATTTTATATGTAACTTACTCTTCATTGCACAGACATCTGTTGAGTATCTGCTTTATGGTAGACGCAGTCTTTGGTACTAGGGATATATACATAGTCTTTGGTACTTGTATCTTGTACTAAGATACAAGACACAGTATCTTCTTTTGGGGAAGTCAAGTAGCAGTTGAAACTGAGAAAAACCTTCTTGAGAACTTACAAATTTCTCCATAAAATAACAAAGACCAGTTTATGATGCAGACAGTGCTTGACAGCTCTCCTTAGTTGTGGCATATGAGATCTAGTTCCCTGAGCAGGCATAGAACCTGGGCCCCCTGCATTGGGAGCACAGTCTTAGCCCCTGGACCACACGGAAAGTCTTTTTTTTTTTTTAAGTTAGGAGATTTGATTAGAGGTGAGGAGAGTTGTCAAGTATTGTCTGCATCATAAACTGGTCTTTGTTATTTTATGGAGAAATTTGTTCTAACCTAAATTTTATGTTGTTTTATATACACTATAATGCTAATTTTATTTAAAACACATAAAGTATGGAAGAAAATATATCCAATATTAATGGTACTGATCTGGAATTTTTTTTTTTTTTTTTTTTTGTGGCTGTGCCGCGAGGCTTGTAGAATCTTAATTCCAGGGATTGAATCTGGGCCCTTGGCAGTGAGGCACTGAGTTCTAACCGCTGGACCACCTGGAATTCTCTGACCTGAACCTGAAAATTTTTAAATTTTATTCTGTTTTTTTGACTCTACTGGATCTTCGTTGCTACACACTAGCTTTCTTTAGTTGTGGTGAGGGGAGGATACTCTTTAGTTGTGATGCATGGGTTTCTCATTGTAGTGGCTTCTCTTGTTGAGGATCACAGGGTCCAGAGGGTGAGAGCTTAGTAGTTGTGGCACACGGACTTGGTTGCTCTATGAAATGTAGAATCTCTCGGACCAGGGATCGAACCTGTGTCCCTGCACTGGTCAGTGGATTCTTAACCACTGGATCATCAAGGAAGTCCTAACCTGAATTTTTAAAATAACCTTTTTTCAGACGTAATTTACCTCCTATACAATTCACCCATTTAAAATATATAATTGAATGGTTTTTGGTATATTCACAGGCATGTGCAACTGTCATCATAGACAATTTTAGAACATTTTCATCACTGCAGAAAGAAACCTAGTGCCCTTTAGCCGCCATCACATCCTGTTCCTACATCCTCCCCAGTCCTACGTAATCATTAATCAGCTTTTTGTCTCTAAGTAATGCCTATTCTAGACATCTCTTGTAAATGGGATCATTATATGTGGTATTTTGTGGCGAGTTTCTTTTACTTAGTATAGACTATAGCTAGTTCATTCTGTTTTTAGCTGTGACCTATTTTTTAAAATGCAAATTTAATTAAAACTGCTTATACCATTGAACTAAGCTTTTTTGGATATTTTTACTGAAAGATTTCTTTCAGTAAAATAGAATAGGTTTCTATTTTAGTCACTTGTCTTAGTTAAAATATAAATATTTACAACTATATCTTCAACTTAATTATATCCTGTATTACTCAAAAAACAAGGTTTCTATTTTAAGAGAATAGCCTACTTGTTAAACAAAAGGCTTCTTTGAATATCTTACTTCTTGGCATTGCTTTAACATACAATCAAAATGTTGTTTTAATAGCAGTGAAAAAATAATAACATGATTTAAAAGCATTTGACTCTGAGCTGCAAGTCAAGTGATACATTTTCTAATTTAATTAAATGCTGTTCTTTTAGCCTTTGGAACATTAATTTTATTTTCTGGTTCTGCTATTTACTTATATTTTCCTAGTATACTAACTTTGTTTTTTCTCAATTACATGTGTCCTCCATCCTCTCAAAAGCAAAAACAAGTGCAGTATGATGTCTCTACTAATGCAACTTCCTGGCTTTATTTTAAGTTTTGTTAAATATTTTACTTTTATTTTGTGATTTATAGCTGTGTATCAAGCCACCATAAAACTTAGTGACTTAAAATAATCATCTTAGTACATCTGTAGATTCTTTGAATCAGAAATTTGGACAGAGCTTTATGAGGAGAGCTTGTCTCTGCTTCATATTCATAATGCTTTTGAAGCTGAGAAATGGAGACCTTTCATCCAAGGCCTTGAGTTATTTAAGAGTGTATCTACACTCATGTCTGGTGGTTGCTGATGGGACCTCAGAGAAGCTGTCAGCCAGAATACGTACCTACACTTGGCCTTCCCATGTGGTCTCTGTGTGGACTAGTTTAGGCTTCTTAAGAGCATGGTGCCTGGGTTCCAAGAGTGAGCCTCAGTAACGACATTCGATGTACACTATTGGTTGAGGTAGTCAGACAGGTCTGCTCAGGTTAAAGAGCTCAAGACAGAGACTCTGCCACTCAATGGGGAGATACGGGATACGCAGTGTGGCTCGAGTTGTGCCTCTCCCTCCTCCGCCTCCACCCCAGTGGGTATGTTGGAGCCCTAGGCCCCAGTAACTCAGAATGCAGGCTTGTTTGGAAATAGGTTTGTTGCATATATAATTAGGGGAGAATGCCATAGAACACTGAAGGCTAAATTGAAGTCCTGCAGCTACAAGCCAGGAAATGACAAGGATTGTTGCCAAAGCACCGGAAGCTAGGAACGGACATGGAAGTGTTCTCTCTGTAGATTTTAGAGGGAGAATAACCTTCCTGATGCCTCGATTTTGGATTTTTAGCCTTCAGAACAGTGAGACAACAATATCTGTTGCTCTAAGCCACCCAAGTTGTGGTACTTTGTTAAGGAAGCCCTAGAAAACTAATACAGGACATCTTTTAAAAAATACAGTTTGCTACAATGTTGTAAGATAGCTTTTTTCTCTCCAGTGAATATTCAGGACTAATTTCTTTTAGGATTGACTGGTTTGATTTCCTTGCAGTCCAGGGGACTCTCAAGAGTCTTCCCCAACACCACAGTTCAAAAGCATCAATTCTTCAGCACTGGTTTTGCAGTGGCAGTGGCTTTGCCCATCTACACTTTTATGTTAATACATCCAATGAAAACTTAACAGGAGGGACTATTTTAATAGTCATCAGCCTAGTTTATCTGTTAACATTTTTTGTTGAATGAGTACAAAACATAAAAGATTGTCACTGTATATAGCTGCAAAAAGAAGTTGGAATGGGACTTAGATTCATTGAAATGTAATGTTAATAAAAATTTATAAAGGGGATATTAATTTTGAGTGCCTACTATTCACATAATTTTGTTCCTTTTTTGTTTTTGAAGTATAGTTGATTTACTGTATATATATATTGTTTTACATGTACAGCATAGTGATTCAATATTTTTGTAGATTATACTCCATTATAGGTTATTACAAGATAATAGGTATAATTACCTGTGCTATACAGTATATCCTTGTTGCTTATCTATTTTATATGTAGTATTGATAGTTTGTATATTGGATGTTAGTCCGGTACCCTTAATTTGTCCTCCCCTTCTTTCTCCCTTTTAGTGACTACAAGTTTGTTTTCTATATCTGTGAGTCTGTTTCAGTTTTGCAAATATATTCATTTGTATTATTTTTTAGATTCCACATATAAAGGATAAATGTAGTATTTGTCTTTCTCTGACTGATTTCATTAAGCATAATATTCTGTATGTCCATCCGCTGCAAATGGCAGTATTTCATTTGTTTTTAATCCTTAGTCCATTTCCTTCACCCCTTCCTCCCCCCACACCCCCACACATCTTCTTAATCCAGTTATCTGTTGATGGGCACTTGGGTTGCTTCCACCAGTTTGCTGTTGTAAATAGTGCTGCTGTGAATCCTGGGTTGATGTATCTTTTCGAATTATGTGTTTTTGTTTTTTTAAGATACTGAGTTGGCAAAACAATTGAGTCAGGTTTTTCCATAACATCTTATAGAAAAACCCAAAAGAACTTTTTGACCAATTCAGTATATACCCAGGAGTGGAATTGCTGGATCATATGGTAGTTCAACATTCAACAACTCAAACATTCAAAAAAGTAAGACCTTGGTGTCCAGTCCCATCACTTCATGGCAAACAGATGGGGAAACAGTGGAAACAGTGACAAGTTATTTCCTTGGGCTCCAAAATCACTGCACATGTTGACTGCAGCCATGAAATTAAAAGACACTTGCTCCTTGGAAGAAAAGCTATGACTAACCTAGACAGCGTATTAAAAAGCAGAGACATTACTTAGCTGACAAAGTAATGCAGAGACATTACTATGCCAGCATAGTCAAAGCTATGGTTTTTCCAGTAGTCATGTATGGATGTGAGAGTTGGACCATAAAGAAAGCTGAGTGCTGAAGAATTGATGCTTGTGAACTGTGGTGTTGGGGAAGACTCTTGAGAGTCCCTTGGACTACAAGGAAATCAAACCAGTCAATCCTAAAGGAAATCAGTCCTGAATATTCATTGGAAGGACTGATGCTGAAGCTGAAGCTCCAATACTTTGGCCACCTGATGTGACTCATTAGAGTTAACTCACAAGAGCTGACTCATTAGAAAAGACACTGATGCTGGGAAAGGTTGAGGGCAGGAGGAGAAGGGGATGACAGAGGATGAGATGGTTGGATGGCATCACTGACTCAGTGGACATGAGTTTGAGCAAGCTCCGGGAGTTGGTGATGGACAGGGAATCCTGGCATGCTGCGGTCCCTGGGGTTGCAAAGAGTCAGACACGACTGAGCAACTGAACTAAACTGACTTGTATCACTGATTCTGTTCATCATGCCTGTTGTCTTGCTGTTCACACTGTTTGCTGAACCCAGGATAGGCAAGGCTTGAGCTAAGAGACTGAAAGGAGACTCGAGGAGCTGTAGGAACTGCAGACACATTTATTGTCTCCTGGCTACCACGGCAGCCGTAATACAGCCTCTCTCCTGGCTGACGCAGTAGCTGTAGCAGCAGTCACAGTACAACCATAGCGTAGCCATGACATAGCCATAAGATAATGTCCATAACATAACCATGATGCTGCTTGAATGTAACCTCAGTGCAGTAGCAGCAGCCGTGGCTCTCATGGTGAAGCTCATACAGGTGTACTGTGTAAAGCAGCTCATGATCAAGTAAGTACCTTGTGATGCACATGCGCAGTCTACAAATGATCTCAGCTGTTACATGGTCTGTTCACAAAACATGGGGTGAGAAAGCCTGAACATGCCCTCATGGCCAATTTGCGCTTTCCCACTTTCCACCTCTATAGGATCTTTCACCTCACATTCTGTGCGCAGTGCATCTTTAGCGATATTTCCTTGGTGAGTATCACTGACGGTTGGATTTACATCTTGGAACAGCAGTGGCTACAACAGCAGTTTCATACCCAGTACATAGCAAAACCCAATGCCAGGTATCACCTGGAACTCAAGTTCCAGTCCTTGCCCTCAGGGGGCTAGAAGAGCCACCCTCCATGGTGGAGTGCCTTTATCTTCCATGGCCAAGTCCAGTCCACCATCTGACCTTGTGAGATTGCAGGAGAGCTTCCACAGGGGAAGCTCCACCCCTGCCAGGTTTATTATTAAGGACCCTGAAAACCTCCTACAGGTGCTGGGGCCCACCCCTTCAAGGTTGAGGCATTCCCAGGCCACCCTACATGATTCCAAATGCTCTCACACTCTTCTAAATCTGCAAGAGAATCAGTGGGTAGTAGCACATCATACGACACAGCCTTTTACAGTGCAGTGTCCTAAATCTAGAACACAGCCCGAGTCTCTACAGACTAAATCTGTATTATTTGGCCGCATCACCATCAAGTGTATGCACCAGGACCGGGAAACTCCTCTGGCTTGCCACAAACAAGGCTGCATTCAGCACCAGTGTCAACCAGGGCCATTACTCTCTGCACATTGGCTAGCAACCAGTGACCTGCAAGTTCTACATGGGGCCGCCTGTCCTTGCTTGGGTTCTTCAGGAGGGCACCCTGGTCTGAGCCATATTCAGAGCCAGAAAAGGGCATTGTCCTCTTGAGAAATCTGTATGCAGGTCAGGAAGCAACAGTTAGAACTGGACATGGAACAACAGACTGGTTCCAAATAGGAAAAGGACTACGTCAAGGCTGTATATTGTCACCCTGCTTATTTAACTTAGATGCAGAGTACATCATGAGAAACGCTGGACTGGAAGAAACACAAGCTGGAATCAAGATTGCCGGGAGAAATATCAATAACCTCAGATATGCAGATGATACCACCCTTATGGCAGAAAGTGAAGAGGAACTAAAAAGCCTCTTGATGAAAGTGCAAGAGGAGAGCAAAAAAGTTGGCTTAAAGCTCAACATTCAGAAAACGAAGACTATGGCATCTGGTCCTATCACTTCATGGCAAATAGATGGGGAAACAGTGTCAGACTTAATTTTTCTGGGCTCCAAAATCACTGCAGATGATGACTGTAGCCATGAAATTAAAAGACGCTTACTCCTTGAAAGAAAAGTTATGACCAACCTAGATAGTATATTCAAAAGCAGAGACATTACTTTGCCAACGAAGGTCCGTCTAGTCAAGGCTATGGTTTTTCCAGTGGTCGTGTATGAATGTGAGAGTTGGGCTGTGAAGAAGGCTGAGCGCCGAAGAATTGATGCTTTTGAACTGTGTTGTTGGAGAAGACTCTTGAGAGTCCCTTGAACTGCAAGGAGATCAACCCTGGGATTTCTTTGGAAGCAATGATGCTAAAGCTGAAGCTCCAGTACTCTGGCCACCTGATGAGAAGAGTTGACTCACTGGAAAAGACTCTGATGCTGGGAGGGGTTGGGGGCAGGAGGAGAAGGGGACAACAGAGGATGAGATGGCTGGATGGCATCACGGACTCAATGGACGTGAGTCTGAGTGAACTCTGGGAGATGATGATGGACAGGGAGGCCTGACGTGCTGCGATTCATGGGGTCGCAAAGAGTCGGACATGACTGAGTGACTGAACTGAACTGAACTGAACTAAAGGAATGTCCTCGTGCGCCATATGAACTTTTAGCTGAGCTGCCCATTTCTTGCTCTGGGTTCTTCCCAGACGTGGTAAACTGCTGCTCTGGTCTCAGTTACCTCCGTAGCTCTAGGAGCAGAGCTTTGGGCTGTTTATCAGTTTTATTTCTATCAACTCCTGCTGCCAGCAGACCAACCCACGCTTGCATTCTCTTCGCCAGGACGGGGCCTTTACCAGCTTGGATCCCCTTTGGGGTCTTCACATGTCTAATCCCCTTTGGCCTGCTGCCACCCCTCAATTTTCTCCCAAACTAGCCACCATCAAGGTCACCTCATAGATGGGGTTCCCCACATAGGGTACTAGGATAGAAGTCAGGGGTCCAAAATAGGTAGATGGGGCATTGTTCAAAATGGCTTCTTGAATGCCACCAGTAAAATGCTCGTCATTTGGCCTCGGGTATTTGGGTTGAATATTGACTGCTTCATGCCCAGTTCCCTCACTACTTGGGTCAACGTGGCATAGGTATGCCATTTACTCACAGTATCTGGGAGCTCTCCTGCATTTGACCACACAATGTAGATGACGGCGTTAATCCAGTCCATGAGGGTGTGCGTTTGTTTAGGCGTCCCTTGCATTATTGCCTAGCATTCTGCTACGCAGAATGAAACCTTTGTTTCAATGAGGGGGTGAGTGGTTATAGATGCCAGCCATTCTATTTTGTCCCCAGAACACAGGATACCATCCACCCCTGTGTCTCAGAGTTGCAGGAGCCAAGTTGCCGTGGTTTCCCTTGCTTTTGCTGAAACTGCATACCTAAGTCGACCAACTCTGCCTGAGTATATGGTTGGTAACGTTGTGAACTCAGTCGCATTGGGGGCCGTTGAAGATGTCCCCCGGAGCCACAGGCTGCTCATGCTTCAGTTTCTGCTGCACAGCAGGCCTCGCTGCCAAGTGAGGACCTGCAGTCTCACAATGTTCATCATCATCATCCTCAGTCTCATGTTCATCATCACCGTCACTTACTGCCTCGTCGTCAGAGATGCTGGGTTCTTCAGGGCCACGGGGTTCTTGCTCTAATGCCAATATGTGTTGCTCTAGTTCTTCTAAGCATCTCTGCACATTATGCACTAGCATAGCAACAATGAGGGCGTTATCCATATTTGCCTTCAGGGCAGTCAGGAAAATCTACCCCATGGTGCCAGTGGCAGTCCATGCCACATTGTTTGGCAAACGGGAGCACACTGCCTGTAATGCCTTTTCAGTGCTATCGGTGAACCATACATTGCCTCCCATTCTTCCACCAGACCCCATGCTGAGAGAGTCGCCGCCACATGGTACCACATGCTATATGGTGGCCACTGGCTTCCTCCATCCAGTGAGTGGCGCCTTAGGCTCCCTTACCTGCTGGTATCCTGCTGACCTTCTGGGAGCCTCAGGGTCTTCTGCCTGCTGGATATCCTGCCGACTGTGCCAATTGTATCACTGATCCTGTTCGTGACGCCAGTTGTCTTGCTGTTCCTACTGTTCGCTGAACCCAGGGTAGGCATGGCACAAACTGAGAGGCTGGAAGGAGACTCAAGGAGCTGTAGGAACTGAGACACGTTTATTCTCTCCTGACTGCCACGGCAGCCGTAACACAACCTCTCTCCTGGCTGACACAGCAGCCATAGCAGCAGTCGCAATATGACCATAACATAGCCGTGACATAGCCATAACGTAATCTCATATAACATAACCATGAGGCTGCCCTGATGTAGCGCCAGTGCAACAGCAGCCATGGCTTTCTGGGGAGGCTCATACAGGCGTACTGCACAAAGCAGCCTGTGACCAAGTGAGTACCTCGTGATGTGCATGCGCAGTGCTACAAATGATCTCGGCTGTTCGGTAGCCTGTTCACAGAATGTGGGGCCAGAGAGCCTGAGCATGGCATCTTGGCCAATTTGCTCTCTCCCCACAGCACTTTCCAAGTGGTTGCACCAATTTACATTCTGACCAACAGTGTACTACGGTTTCTTTTCCTCCACAACCTCTCCAGCAATTATTATTTGTGGACTTAAAAAAAAAAATTAACTCAATTATCTAAATATTTAAAAAAAATTTTGGCCATGCTGCGTGGCATGTGGGCTCTTTGTTCCCCATTCAGGGATTGAACCTGCACCCCTGCAGTGGGCATGGGGAATCTTAACTGTTGGACTGCTGGGGAAGCCCCTGCTTGTAGACTTTTTGATGATATGTCTCATTGAGGTTTTGATTTGCATTTCCCTAGTAATTAATGATGCTGATCATCTTATGTGCTTGTTAGCCAGCTGTGGCTGACTTCTTTGGAGAAATGTCTAATCAGATTTTTGGCCCATTTTTTGACTGGTTGGATTTGTTTTTGGTGGGCAGGCATGGGGTTGTATGAGTTATTTGTGTATTTTGAATATTAACCTGTTGTTGGTTGCATCAGTTGCAAATATTTTCTCCCATTCCATAGGTTGGCTTTTTTTTTTTTCTCAGTGACTTTATTTTCGCTTTTATTTCTTTTGCCTTAGGAGACTGCCCCAAGAAAATATTGCTACAATTTATGTCAAAAAGTGTTCTGCCTTTGTTTCTTGTAGAAGTTTTATGGTTTCAAGTCTTCTATTTAAGTCTCTAAAGCATTTTGTGTTTATTTTTGTGTATGGTGTGAAGGAATGTTCTAAACTCACTATTTGGCATATAGCTGTCCAGTTTTCCCAGGACCACTGTTGAAGAGACTGTCTTTTCTCCATTGTGTATACTTGTGTATACTTTGTCCTGAATTAATTGACCATAGGTGTGTGGGTTTATTTCTGGGCTCTCTCTCCTGTTCCATTGATCTTTGTGTCTGCGTTTGTGTCAGTACCACTCTGTTTTGATTACCGTCCATATAGCTTTGTTCTTGCTCATCAAGACAACTCATGAAGAGCTGTCTCGTTGACCTATTACATTCTTTTTGGTGACAATATGAATATATATGAAATATTACTTTTATTTCTTAAGGAACCTTTAACATCTAAATGGTTAATAATCCAACAATATAAAGATAATATGACACAGGTACCACAGGGTTGGAGGTTAAATTATGTGATATCAAATATCTGAGTATAATTTGCTAAGTGCTTAGTAAATATTAACTGTTATTACTTTACTAATGAATGCTAAAGTATTCAATTGTCTCTCAGTATCTGCAGGGGATTGATTCCAGGACCTCGTGGATACCAAAATTTGGGTTATCAGTGATACAGTATTTGCATATAACCTACACATATCTCTGAGTACTTTAAATCATATCTAGGTAACTTATAATACCTAATAAAATGTAAATGGAGCGTACATATAGTTATCAATGAGTGCAAATTCAGTTTTTTGCTTTTTGTAACTTTTTTGGAATTTTTTTTTCCCGTCTATATTTTCTATCCTTGGTTGGTTGAATTGGTGGAAGTGGGACCAGCATTTACAGAGGACTGACCCTAAGGATGAAAAGTACCATAGAAATGGAGAGAAAAGTAAGAACACAGTTACAAACACCTTAAAGAATGAATACTGTTTGGAAATAGCATTTCTCAAAATATGTTTGCCTATAATGGTGAAAAAAAGGATTTATGGGCAGTTAAGATGGGAAAGTACATTCCTTTACCTTCTATCTTGACAGTAATATAGTAATATAATTCCTGCCTGTACAGTAATACAGTTCAGTCTCTGAGAAGTTGAATAATAAAAAAAAAAAATCACCTAACTTATAGGACTGCTTTAAGCAACATGGTTCACCACATAGCTTGGAAAATCTCTTCCTAGATAATGCATCTAGAAATACGAAAATCTTTTAAAATGCAAAATTGTATTTCAAAGAAGGTAAGGGAAATACTCCAGACGAAAAACAGTCAGAAACTGGAAACCAGATGGCCTTCTAACCCACCTATGTATTGTATAAATTATTTACTTTTTTGAATAATCAATAAAAAGCTGGAGTAGCTATGTTAATTTCAGACAAAGCAGACTTGAGAAGGAAAGTTTTCAGACATTATGTATTGATAAAGGGTCAAGTCCCCAAAAAGGCATAGTTGATGAGGCAAAAGCTGGTAGAATGTCAAGGAGAAATAGATACATTCACCATTATGGTTGGAGTCTTCAGCACCTGTTTTTCAGTAATTTAGATACAGCAGGTAGAAAGTCAGTAAGGATACAGGTGAACAATACCATCAGTCAACTGTATTTTATGATGTTTATCTGATAACCGCTGAGTGTATTTTATGATGTTTATCTGATAACCGCTGAGTATACGTTCTTTTCTGGCATCCATGTATCAGTCATCAGGATGCACTATATTCTGGGTCATGTGGTTCAGCACACCTGAACATGTGCTCTCAGACCACAATGAAATTAAGTTAGAAATAATAGAAAGATAGCTGGAAAATGAAAATATTTAGAGATTAAAAAACACACTTCTAAATAACACATGGATCCAAAAAAATGTCCAAAGAAAAATTTTTAATATTTTCAACTAAAGCAAAATGAAAAGTAGCAGAAGCAGTATTAGAGGTTAATTTAGAGCATTTGAATATATTTTAAAACAGAAGAGAGACACAAAATGAGTATTCTAATCTTCCAGCTTAGAGAACCAGAGAAAAAGAGGGATATAAACCTTAAGCAAGTAGAAGAAAAGAAATTAAAATTAGAGTATGAGTAAGTAAAACTGAAAACAAGAAGACAGAAAAATCAACAAAACTATTAATAAAAGTTGATTCTCTGAAAAGATTGATAAACTTCTAGCCAGGCTAACAAAGACCAAAAGAGAGAAAGACACAAATTACTAATAAAAGGATGAAAATGAAAGATGTAAATTTCGTTTTTAAATTTAATTGTGATACACTGCTGACCCTTGAACAACATGGTAGTTAAGGGCACTGACCCACATACAGTTGAAGATCCATGTATTACTACCAATCAACCTCTGTATTCATGCTTCTGCATCCTTGGATTTAGACCACCGCAGATCTTGCGGTACTGGGTAGTACATACTTGCTGCAAAAAACCTGCATATAAGTGGACCCACTCCCTGGTGGCTCAGATGGTAAAGAATCTGCCTGCAGTGCAGGAGACTGGAGTTTAATCCCTGAGTCGGGAAGATTCCCTAGAGAAGGAAATGGCAACCCACTCCGGTATTCTTGCCTGGAGAATTTCATGGACAGAAGAACCTGGTGGGCCAGAGTCCATGGGGTCGCAGAGTCAGACATGCCTGAGCAACTAACACATAGACACAGTGCAAACTCGCATTGTTCAGGGGCCAGCTGTACATGACGAAAGTTTACCATTTTAAGCATTTTTAAGTGTACAGTTCAGTGGCATTAAGTACATTCATTTTGTTATGCAACCATCATCACTATCCACTTCTAGAGAACCCATTAAACTTCCCATTTCCCACTTCCCTGGCAGCCACCATTCTGCGTTCTGCCTCTATGAATCTGACTGCTCTTTCGTACCTCTATAAGTGGAATCATGAAATTTTTGTGATTTTGTGACTTGCTTATTTCACTTGGTAGCTCAGATGGTAAAGCGTCTGCCTACAATGCGGGAAACCCGGGTTCGATTCCTGGGTCTGGAGGATCCCCTGGAGAAGGAAATGGCAACTCACTCTAGTACTCTTGCCTGGAAAATCCCATAGATGGAGGATCCTGGTAAGCTACAGTCCACGGGGTTGCAAAGAGTTGGACATGACTGAGTGATAGAACTATTTCACTTGAAATAATATCTTAAGGGTTCATTCATATGTCAAAGTTTTTTTTTTAAGGCTGAATAATATTTCATTGCCATTTAAAAAATCCATTCCTCCATTAATGAACATTTGAGTTGCTTCTGCCATTTGAATATTGTGAATAATGCTGCTGTGAACTTGGGTGTATAAATACCTCATTTAGTCCCTGCTTTTAATCCTTTTGGGTACATTCCCAGAAGTGAAATTGCTGTATTATATAATAATTCTATGTTCACATTTTTGAGGAATCATCATACTCGTTTCTGGGCATCCCAGGTGACTGTGGTAAAGAACCTGCCTGCCGATGGCAGGAGACACAGGAGATGTAAGTTTGATCTCTGGGCTGGGAAGATACCATGGAGGAGGACATGGCAACCCACTCTAGTATTCTTGCCTGGAGAATTCCGTGGACAAAAGAGCCTAGTGGGGCGCAGAGAGTCAGACATGACTTAGCAACTGAGCAAACAAAGTATTTTCACTGCCATGAAAGTCCTCTGTTCTCTGGCTGTTTGTCCCTTCTCTTGCCCAACTCCTGATCTTTTTATTATCTCCACAGTTTGTCTTTTCCAGAATGTTATATAGTTGGAATTATACGTTATGTAAAACTTTTCGGACCGACTAAGCCCTTTTAAAATTGAGATATAATTCACATACCATAGAATTCTCTCTTTTAAAGTGTTCAGCGGCATTTAGTGTATTCCCAAGCTGTATAACTCACTGCAGTCCAATCTCAGAGCATATTCATCGCTCTGGGAAGAACTGTACCCAGTAGTGGTCATTTTCCATACCCCCTCCTCCAATCTCTCCAGGTCACTAAACTACTTTCTCTCTCTAGGTTTGCTTCGTTTATGTAAGTGGAATCATATGCTATGTGGCCTTTTGTGCCTGATTACTAAGCCTTCTTGATGATGGCTTTAATCTTTTCAAAGTATGTTCATGTTTAAAAATAAATGCATAACACCTCTGTGAGGTAGACAGGAACTTTGTGACAAACTTTGTGACATAATTGCATTGTCAGATTTATTGTGTCTTCATGACACAGTTTCACATAAGATGAAGGAAAGAGGTTTAGAGGTGGCAGGGTAGAGATTTGAAAAAGTAGAGTTAAAGAAAAAATAGGACATGATGATATATGAAAAATAACTCAGTCCTGTGGGATTTCTACAACCATGAGTATTAAACATTATTAAAGTGGAACTGCAATTAATACTACAGTTAGAGTTAAGAATTTAAAATGCTAAAGATGGGTTGTTGAACCTTCAGTAGTTATAGACTGAATTTCATTTCATCAAGGTTGAAGGGATATCAGGATTGTGTTCTTGGTTATTCCAAACTCTTTAAATGGAAGCCTGTTGCTACAGTATGTAGAAGGGGTATGATAAATTTATTTTTTAAAATAAAGCATATAATACATGTCTTTTGCCTTTGCTACAGTTAGCTGGAGTAGAGAACTCTTATATAAGGGAAGTGTAAAGCTTTCTTTCTTTAAAAATTATTTCCATATGTATTTTAAAATTGAAGTATAGTTGATTTACAGTATTTCAGGTGCATATGAAAGTGATCCAGTTATATATATATATTCTTTTTCAGATTCTTTTCCATAATAGGTTATTATAAGATATTGAATATAGTTCACTATGCTGCTATACAGTAGGTCTGTGTTATAAGTATTAATTCTTGAAAGTTGTTAATTATATTTGAAATTAATAGTAAAGGATAACATTTTTCTGTAAATTTTACATGTTAGGTTTTCTGTTTTACAATATAGTGTGCTTTGAGGATGCAAAGTAGTGCTATCCTCACAATTGAATTTGTATTTGTAACTATGTAGAAAAGATCAGTAGGATAACAAACCACAAGAGGCTGTTTTGTTGGACTGCCACGGCTCTTACCATTTCCTGGTACAGAGGAAGTTCTGGCTAAATTATTTGGTTCCTATATGGCCTTTTACCCTAATAAACTGTGTTGCAAGTCTGTTCATTGGTGAGGACTCTTTGTTTGCCTGGAAGCCCTAAGATCTGCTCCATACTTCTTTTCCTTGATTCCCCTACTTCATCATGCTTGTCTTTCTTGGGGGTTCTTCCCTCAACAAAAAGAACTCCCTCATCCCATTCCAGGGGAAGTAAGTTCTAAAATAGAAAAGTTATTGGAAATGAAAATTAGAGGTAGGTCATGTATCTGTTGATGAGGTGAGAAGGCAAGACTGGGGCAACCTATGAGGAGAGAGTAGTATCTGCTAAGATAGTCTGGGTGGCCTTTTTATTTATATATATGTTGATGTTTTAATTTGTGTGTGTATAAATTGCTATATGAAACCAAGGTTAGCTGAGAACGTCTACATAGAATATAGTTTGTAGTGTTTTGGTCATTTACCTTTTGTGTAAAATTTCAGATTTGTATGCACATCTGCTTAAGACACTGGCATGATTTATGAAGCATATATCAGTTACATGGTTGTATAGTTCATTGAATCTTGCAGATGGAAAGGATTTAGGATTTGAAAGGATTTTCTGGTCCTGGTTGCCCACCTAAAGCAGAAATTCATCTTCAGTCAACTGTTAACTTTTGACTCTTATAATTGATTCTTAATTGTAGCCATTGGCAGACAATGTCTACTCTTTCTAGGCATCCTATTCTATTTTTGACTAGTTCTGTTTGAAAATTGTACCCTGAAACTCTCTTACTCTGTTAACTCAAAACATTTATCATAATTTTGTTCTTCTATAACTAAATCCTCTTCAACGAAAACACTCAGTAGTTTGAAGGTTTATTATGAATCTCATTTAATCTTATTTATGCTAAGCCTAGTTTTTGTTGAGTTGTTGGTCATGTTATAGGATTTCCCTATCCTGATCACCTAATGGACATGTTTTGACTCCTTGGCTTTCAACTGTTTTTGACTACAACCCAAATGAAGAATGTATTTCATATTCCAACTCAACATATCCACATATACATACATGAAGTACACAATACATATATGTAACTGAGGCAGAAATTTTGTGACAATGTATCTTTACACTGATACTTTCTGCTCCTTTTCATTTTTTAAAAATGCTGATGTTACCTGTTAAATTTATTTTATCACTCCCTGATGGATTTCAGCCTGTAGTGTGGGAATCACTGTTTTAATTTATGCATGCTACAGAACTGAAATATGGAGTTTCCAAAAGCTGTGTGTTAGAACAGTCATTGCTAAAGCAGGTGTTACCTTTATTAACTCAAAGAGAATATTCTGATGGCTGGTTTTCAAATAAAACTAATGAGGATTATCAAGTTCTTGGTAATGCATAAAATAAAACTGAAATATATGTAAATTTTATTTTTATTCTTAGGTGGCGACAGACAAGGTTGCAGAAAAGTTGAGTTCTACTCTCTCATGGGTGAAGAACACAGTGTCACATACAGTCAGCCAGATGGCCAGTCAGGTGGCAAGTCCATCTGCTTCCTTACACACTACATCCTCGTCTACCACACTGTCAACACCAGCCCTTTCACCATCTTCACCATCACAGTTGAGTCCAGACGACTTAGAACTCCTGGCTAAACTGGAGGAACAAAATAGGTAAGTGAGGTTGCTTGGGTTGTCATTCTTTAATTGTCATCTGCACTTAACCATTCATATATGTATGTGTGTCATAATCAAAATTGTAAATATTTGTCCATATTAAGAATGTTTAGGGGAGTTCCCTGATAGCCTAGGGTTAGGATTCTGGGGTTTTACTGCCATGGCCTTGGTTCATTCCCTGATCAGGAAACTGAAATCGTGCAAGCCATGTTGAGGGGCCAAAAAATGTTGAGTTTTTTAAAAATCAGAGTAAATTAACAGAAGTTTTCAAGTATTTTTTTGGAGGAGTTGGTCTTAAAACTAAAATCAGACTAAAATTTTCTTCAGACTTGGATAGCTGTAGACTTGTTTACTTAATGCAGCAAATTATCTAAATTCTCCCTGAATGGTTCTTTAGGGCATCAGCTACAAAAAGAGTTACTGAAAGAGCACCTTTTTATGTTCAGTCAAAATAAGGATAATTGCAGAGATAATTTCTAACAGCTCTTTTGATATGTGATTGACATAATAAAGTACACATACGTAAGGTATACAATTTGATAAGTTTGGACATAAGTATATACCTGAGGAATTATCACCAAAATCAGGAAAATGAACATATCTGTTATCTCCGTTTGTATCTCCAGATAGCCACAGATCTGCTTTTGGTCATTGTAGATTGGTTTGCATTTTCTACAGTTTTATAGAAATAGAATCATACAGTATATACTCTTTTTTAATGGGTTATTTCATTATTCTCCAAATGAACTGTTTTGAGATTCATGTGTGTTTAATACATATGAATGGTTCATTTCTTTTTATTGCTTAGTAGTATTTACTCTTGCCTGGAAAATCCCATGAACAGAGGAGCCTAGTAGGCTGTGGTCCATGGGGTTGCTAAGAGTTGGACACAACTAAGCATCTTCACTTTCACTTTTCACTTTCATGCATTGAAGGAAATGGCAACCCACTCCAGTGTTCTTGCCTAGAGAATCCCAGGGACGGGGGAGCCTGGTGGGCTGCCGTCTATGGGGTCGCACAGAGTCAGACATGACTGAAGTGACTTAGCAGCAGCAGCAGCAGTATTCCATTGTATGGATATATCACAGCTTACCTACTTACCTGTTGTGAAATGCTATAAACTTTTGTGTACAAACCTTTGTATCAATTTATGCTTTCATTTCTCCTGAATAAATACCTAGGAATGGAATGGCTGGTTTATATGGTAGAACTATATTTAATTGTCAAACTGTTTTCCAAAGGGCCTATAGTTTTTCACATTCTCATCATCAGTGTATGAACATAGCTGCTCTTCTGCAGCCTTACCAACATTGGGAATAGTCAGTCTTTTTAATTTTAGCTGTTCTTACAGGTATTTATATTTTATGGTTTTAACTGCATTTCCCTGTTGGTGTTGAGCACTTTTTGTATGTGCTAATTTGCCATTGATAAATCATCTTTGATTAAATATCTGTTCCAAATTTTGCCCATTAAAAAAAATTAGGTTGTTTGCTTTCTCACTGTGTTTTAACAGTTTTTTATATAGTTTGGGTACAAGTTCTTTTTCTGTGTATATGCTTTTCAAATATTTTTTCACAATCTGTGGCTTATTCTCTTAGCAGTATCTTTTGAAGAGCAAAAGTTTTAGATTGTGATTAAGTCCAATTTGAAATTGTTCTTTTATAGACTGTGCTTTTGATAACTCAGAGTCACACAGATAGAATTCTGTGTTGTTTTAAGTTTTACGTTTACCATAGTCCAAAACAAAGGATAAATCAAAGTTGTTTTTGAGTATGCATGTTTGTTTTTGTATCTGTTGAAAAGACTGTCCTTTTTCCTCTTAATTACTTTTGCATTTTTGTCAAAAATCAGTTGTCTGTGTATGTATGTTTCTTGGCTCTTTTTCTGTTCCATTAATTAATTTTTCTACTTTAATGCTAATACTACACTATTGAATATTATAGCTTTATAATGTCTTGAAATCAGATATGTTAATCGTCTTTGTTCTTTTGACTGTTTTTGCTCCTTATCATACCTTTGTGAATTTTACGTCAAGTAATTCGTACAAAAACACTTGCTGAGATTTTGATCAGAATAGTGTTGAATTCCTAACAATGGTGCTTTCCACCCATGAACACATTATATTTTTCTTTTATTCGTTATTTGTCCATGGTATTGTTTTTGTAAATTTAATTTCTGATTGTTCATTGTCAGCATATAGAAATACAATCTTTTTTCTTTTATCATTCATGCATTCTGTTGCCTTGATAAATTCACTTGTTCTGGTAGTGTTTTTTTTTTTTTTTTTTAGATTCCATTAGATTTTCTATATAGATGAGCATGTGGTCCATGAATAAAAGCACATTTGCATCTTTATAATATGAATACCTTTTATACTTTTTCTTGCCTTATTGCAGCTGGTTAGTACTTCCAGTAGAAATTTGAATACACATAATGAACAGATAGCCTTGTAATTTTCTCAATCTTGATGGGAAAGTTTAAAATTAAAATTATTTTAATTAAAAATTAAAAGACGCTTGCTCCTTGGCAGAAAAGCTATGACCAACCTAGACAGCATATTAAAAAGCAGAGACATTACTTTGCCAACAAAGGTCCATCTAGTCAAAGGCTATGATTTTTCCAGTAGTCATGTATGGCTGTAAGAGTTGGACTATAAAGAAAACTGAGCACTGAAGAATTGATGTTTTTGAACCGTGGTGTTAGAAGACTCTTGAGAGTCCTTTGGACAGCAAGGAGATCCAATCTGTCTATCCTAAAGGAAATCAGTCTTGAATATTCATTGAAAGGGCTGATGCTCCAGTAGTTTGGCCACCTATGTGAAGAACTGACTCATTGGAAAAGACCCTGATGCTGGGAAAGATTGAGGGCAGGAGGAGAAGGGGACAACAGAGGATGAGATGTTTGGATGGCATCACCAACTAGATGGACGTCAGTTTGAGCAAGCTCTGGGAGTTGGTGATGGACAGGGAAGCCTGGCGTGCTGCAGTTCATGGGGTTGCAAAGAGTCGGACACTACTGAGCAACTGAACTGAAGGGGAAAGCATTAAAAATGAGTAAATTGTAGATTTCTGTAGACGACTTTTTATCAGGTTGAAGAAGTTCCTGTTTCTCATTTGTTAAGAATTTATAAGAAATAGATGTTGCTGTCAAATGTTTTTCCTGAATCTATCGGAATGATCAGTTGTTTTCCTCTTTTAATTTGACAGATTACTTTTTTTTTTTTAAAGTTAAACCCCACTTAGTCATATTGTCTTTATAGGATATTGTTGGGTTTGATGAGCTAAAATATTGTTTGGAATTTTTGCATGTGTGTTCAGGAGGAAGCTCAGTCTGTAGTTGTTATCTAATGTCTTTGGGTTTTGTTTGTAATGTCTTATGCCCTTGTAATATTTTTGTGATCTTTCCTCTTTTCTCATTTAAGTGGTTAATGGTATACATTTCTCCTGAAGCTCTGCTTTTGCAGAATCCCTTTGTTTTATAGTTCTGAGTATAGTCTGTTTTAAT
This sequence comes from Ovis aries, assembly GCF_016772045.2. Classification (NCBI taxonomy): domain Eukaryota; kingdom Metazoa; phylum Chordata; class Mammalia; order Artiodactyla; family Bovidae; genus Ovis; species Ovis aries. Next base: position 69,922,138 of record NC_056054.1, on the reverse strand, counting down.
ACATGTTTTATGTGCACTTGGGAAGATTGTATACTCATCTGTTATTTGGCAGCATATTCTATAAATGTTAATTGGTGCAAATTGATTGATGGTGTTGTTCAAGTCTACCGTATCTTTTCTGATTTTCTGTTTACTTGTTGTATCAGATATTGAGAGAAGGGTATTGAAACCTCCAACTATAATTGTAATTTATTTCTCTTTAAATTTTATCAGTCTTTGTTTCATATAATATGAAGTTAAATTGTTGTATATATAAACATTTAGAATTGTTACATCCTGTTGTCAAAATGCCTTCATTATTCCTAGTAATATTGTTTGCTGTAGAAATCTACTTTATCTCATATAGTCATTGTAACTTTTGAATAGTGTTAGTAGTTTATATACTTTTCTGTTTTTACTTTTTTTCTGTTTTTGTCTTTACAGTTTGTCAGTTAGACAATATATAGTGGCTCTTGCTTTTTGAAATTGTCTGACAGTCTTTACCTTTTAATTATGGTAGTTAGATCACTTTTAAAACAACTGTGACATAATTTTATTTCTTGCTTACATTTATGTTCATCTCAAACTTTAGGCTGAGTACATATTTATTGCACACTTCTTAATTTCTGGACCAGTGACCAGACTCTGCAGGATAAACCAGGCTTATGTTAAATGGGAAATGGATATAGAGGAAATACATCTTAAAACATCTACTGGGGAGTGATATACATAACTTCAACTTACATTTTATTGGCCAGAGCAAATCATATACTTACTCCTTATAGAGTGAAATTGGGATTAGAATCTTGCAGGGCTGGGTCTAGGAAAATTTATGCTTATTATTGTTTTAGAACCCTTTGCCAATATTCTTATTGTATTGCTCTTGTGCTTTTAATTATTCACTTACCATAAAAATCCACCCTTTTAAAGTGTAGAGTTTAGTAGTTTTTAGTATACTCACAGAGTTGTGTAAATATTACCATTATCCAATTTCAGAATGTTTCTATGACTCCCAAAAGAAACCTTGTATCCATTAGTCTCCCCTTTTCACCCTTCTTCCTGGTAACCACTGTCTCCATGGATTTGCTTATTCTGGCCATTTCATTGGTAGTCTTTTGTGACTAGCTTCTTTTACTGAACACAGTATTTTCCAGATTTTGAGTAAAATAGACCGTTTACATTTAATGTAATTATTGATATGGTTATATTTCTGTTCTTTATCTTAGTATTTCTGCCTTTTGACTGAATGAAATATTATGATTCTGTTTTATCTTTTGTTAATTTGTTATTTATAACTGTTATTTTGCTGGAGTCATAGTGTATATCCTTAACTAACTTACATATTCTATCATCAAGAGATCTCATACCACTTCATATGTAGCATAAAAACTGAGAATAGTACATTTCCATTTCTCCTCTCTGGTCCTTTGTGCTAGTTTTGTCATGCATTTTGCTTTCGTATATGTTTTTTTTGGTTAACTTTTAAACTTTTGACTGCACTGGGTCTTCATTGTTGCGTGCAAGCTTTCTCTAGTTGTGGAAGCAGAGGGTACTCTCTTTTGGTGCGTGGGCTTCTCATTGCAGTGGCTTCTCTTGTTTTGGTGAAGGAAGTGATAACCCACTCCAGTATTCTTACCTGGAGAATTCCATGGACAGAGGAGCCTGGCAGGCTATATATAGTCCATGGGGTTGGAAAGAGTTGGACATGACTGAGCAACTATCACTCACACTCAGTTACTCTTGTTTTGGAGCACAGGCTCTAGGGCATGCGTGTTTAATGACTGGAGTGTGCAGGCTATAGAGTGCAGGCTCAGTAGTTGTGAGGCACAGGCTTAGCTGCCCTGAAGCATGTGGTATCTTCCTAGACCAGGGTTTGAATTGGTGTCCCTTCTGTTGCAGGGCAGATTCTTAACCACTGGACCACCAGGGAAAGCCACTTTTGTGTATGTTTTAAACCCCATGCTACATTGTTATTTTTGCTTCAACAGTCACTTACCTTTTAATGAGATTGATAAGGAAAAAATAAGGAAATAAGGAAAAAATTTACATTTTTCTATATAAATTTATGTTTGCCTATATAGCTTCCATTTCTGGTGTTTTTTGGTTCTATCTTTTTAGCTCCAGATTTCAAACTGATAGAATTTTCCTTCTGCACAGAGGACTTCCTTGAATGTTTCATGTAGTGTGGGCTGCTCCTATATGTCTGAGTCTTCATTTTGCCTTTGATTTTTAAAAATATTTTCTCTGAGTAAAAGTCTCTAGGTTGACAGGGTTTTTTTTTCTTTTTTTCTTTTTTTTTCCTTCAGTGCTATAATAATGTGTCATTGACTTCACTTTTGCAGTGTTTACATCAGGAAATCGGATGCAATCCTTATCTTTGTTTCTGTGTGGATAATGTGTCTTTTTTCCTTTCTGTCTCCTTTTAAGATTTTTTCTTTATTCCTGGTTTTAAGTAAGTTGATTCTAAAGTGCCTAATTGTAGTTTTCTTCCTGTTTCTTACTTGTGAGTTTTGTTGAATTTCTTGTAGACTTACAATTTTCCTCAAATTTTAAAACTTTTTGATCATTTCTTCAAATTTTTAAAATTCTTTTCTTTCCTCCTCCTCAGTGACTAATTACACAGATATTAGGCCACTTGAAATTGTTCCATAGCTCATTAATATTGTGTTCATTTTGGGGAAAATTTTTATTGCTTTGTATTCAGGTTCTGTACATTGTGATTTGCCATGTCTGATTTGCCATTCATCCTATCCAGTGTGTTTTTCATCTCTCCCATTTTTCATCTCTAGAAGGTGGAGCTGAGTGGTGTTTGTATGTCTCTACTTAAGTTTTGAACATACAGAAATACAGAGTTAATACCTTTTAATGGCCTTATCTGGTAGTTCTAACATTTCTATCAAAATCATTTTCAGTTCAGTTCAGTTTAGTCACTCAGTCGTGTCCGACTCTTTGCAATCCCATGGACTGCAGCACGCCAGGTCTGTCCATCACCAACTCCCGGAGTCTACCCAAATTCATGTCCATTGAGTCGGTGATGCCATCCAACCATCTCATCCTCAGTTTGCTTTTGATTAATTGTTTTTTCTTCTCATTAGTTACATTTTTCTGCTTCTTTGTGTGCCTGATAATATTTGATTGGATGTCTCACATTGTGAATTTTACCTTATTTGGTTTGGCTGTTTTCCTATAAAGATTCTTGAGCTTTGCCCAAGAATGCAGTTAAGTTACTTGGAAAGAATTTGTTCTTGAGTGAGTTGGTAGGTGGTTCAGTGGTAAGAGAATCTACCTGCTATTGAGGGAGGTGCTGGTTCAATCCTTGGGTTTTGAAGATCCACTGGAGAAGGAAATAACAACCCACTCCAGTATTCTTGCCTGGGAAATCCCTTGGAGAGAAGAGCCTGATGAGCTACAGCCCATAGAGTTGCTAAGAATTGGACACACCTGAGTGACTAAGCACGATGAACACGCAGAAGTACACAGCTTAGGGCTGTTATTCCCTCCTCCCGAGGCATGACCTTTTTATGTACTCTACACAGTATGCCTTGAAACAGATTCTTCAGTCTCACCCATGGGGACAGTTACTATTCCTGGCCCTGTGTGAATGGTGGCTTTTATCGCTAGCCTTGGGTACTTTACTTACATACATATCTGATCAGTACACAGCTGAATACTTAATGGGTGCCCTCTGTCAATCTCTGAAGATCTTGTTTGTATACTTACCTTTCTGGTATTCTGTTCCTTGGACTCTAGCTATCTTGGTGTCCTCATGCCCTCAGCTCTATCCATTCAGTTGAGAAAGTTCACTAGGTTCTGTTGATTTTCCCTGCCCAAGCCAGGATCTGGAAACTCTCAAGACAGGTAAGATGGCAATCTTAGGACTTCACTTATCTCCTGAGTTTCAGTAATAGCTGTTCATTGTTGCCTGTTGTCCGGAGTCTTTCAAAAAAAGAAACATTGTTCTCATATAGTTGATATATCTTGTCCAGTATTTTTTGGTTGTTTCTTGGGAGGGAGTAAATCTCTTTACTGTTACTCTATCATGGCCATAATGAAGTAATTTTTTTTTTTTCTTTAAGAGAGTTTTGCATTTTCCTTTGGCTGGAAGAAGCTTGAATAAGATTAGAAAAATAGACATATTATTTGATAATTAGAAGTTAATACTATATGTAAATGTATTCTGAATATTAACTCTGCTCAGCTTTAAAATTATTTTATTGCTGAGATAGTTATTGATATTTTTGTTTTAAAATGACTTGTCCTTAGGTTTGGTCTCTTCCTGTTGGTATGGAGATAGAAAATAGAAGCATGAGAGCAATTTCCTGGAAAGAGAATTTATGAGCTAGAGATTTTGAACCTGGTCCATGTGAACCGCAAAAAGAAGACCTAATGTTAGCTCATACAAACCTGGCAATAGAAATTGCCCTCTTCTGATGATCATTTCCTAGAAAGTGCTTTTAAAAGGGATTTCTTTGGCTGTCAGCATTTGGGTAAGATGGAAAGCTTGGTGTGCCACATGATAATAACTTCATGTCGGTTTTATGTGTGTGTTGATTTTAACTTTGTGCCCCTTTGCTTATTATATTTGAAAGATTTAAAGCAGAGAGTTTTGGTTGAGGTTTCAGGAAGAGAGAGTTTTAATATGTGGTTTGGCAGAGTTTCTTGGATAAGATGAATTTGGAAGAGGGTCATAAATGAGCAGGGCTTTTCTGGTGGCTCAGCGGTAAAGAATTCTTCTGCAGTGCTCCAGATGAGGGTTTGATCTTGGATCGGAAAGATCCCCTGGAGGAAATGGCAAACCACGCCAATATTCTTGCTTAGAAAATCCTATGGACAGAGGAGCATGGCAGGCTACATACAGTCCGCAGGATTGCAAGAGTCAGACACAGCTGAGCGACTGCACCACCACCACCACCAGTATAGAAAATACTATATTAAAAATTGTTGATCCCTGGTCTGGCAGATTCCACATGGGGCAACTAAGCCCGTGTGCCACAACTACTGAAGCCTGAGCACTGTAGAGCCTGTGCTCCTCAACAGTTCAGTTCAGTTCAGTTGCTCAGTCATATCCCACTCTGTGACCCCATGGACTGCAGCACGCCAGGCCTCCCTGTCCATCACCAGCTCCCGGAGTTTACTCAGACTCATGTCCATCAAGGCAGCGATGCCATCCAACCATCTCATCCTCTGTTGTACCCTTCTCTTCCTGCCTTCAATCTTTCCCAGCATCAGGATCTTTTCCAATAAGTCAGTTCTTTGCATCAGTTGGCCAAAGTATTGGAGTTTCAGCTTCAGCATCAGTCCTTCCAATGAATATTCAGGACTGATCTCCTTTAGGATGGACTGGTTGGATCTCCTTGCAGTCCAAGGGACTCTCAAGAGTCTTCTCCAACACCACAGTTCAAAAACATCAATTCTTCGGCACTCAGTTTTCCTTATAGTTCAACTCTCACATCCATACATCACTACTGGAAAAACCATACCTTTGACTAGACGGACCTTTGTCAACAAAATAATGCCTTTGCTTTTTAATAGGTTGGTCTAGGTTGGTCATAGATTTGCTGTCTAGGTTGGTCATTGATTTTCTTCCGAGGAGCAAGCAACTTTTAATTTCATGGCTGCAGTCACCATCTGCAGTGATTTGGGAGCCCAAAAAAATAAAGTCTGACACTGTTTCCATTGCTTCCCCGTCTATTTGCCATGATGTGATGGGACCAGATGCCATGACCTTAGTTTTCTGAACGTTGAGCTTTATGCCAACTTTTTCACTCTCCTCTTTCACTTTCATCAAGAGGCTCTTTAGTTCTTCTTCACTTTCTGCCATAAGGGTAGTGTCATCTGCACATCTGAGATTATTGATATTTCTCCTGGCAATCTTGATTCCAGCTTGTGCTTCATCCGGTCCAGCATTTCTCATGATATATTCTGCATATAAGTTAAATCCATTACAGTGAGAAACCCATGCACTGCAACTAGAGAGCAACACCCACTCCCAGCAACCAGAGAAAGCCCAGGTGCAGCAACGAAGACCTAACACAGTTATAAATAAATAAAATTTAAAAATTATTGCAAGTGATGTGTGTGCATAGATGAACTTTTCCCCAAGTAATTAATAATTTATTCCAGAGTTCTAGATGCACTTGGCATATGTGTTAACAAATGATAATTGTGAGTTGTTTAAAGATATCTAGGAAAGAGATTTTTGACAAATAAGACTTTGAAGAAATAAAGGGAGCGCAAGATTTTCACCATTTGTTCTTGTGTAGAATTGCTCAAATCTTTTACTTTTTTGAGTTCACATTTTGAATCTCTTAAAAAATTGGTAAAACTCAGAATCCATGAGAAGGATTTACGAGTAGAGACTGGGTGAATGCAGCACTCTCTCTTTTGTTTTGCCTTAGGAAAACAATCCTGGTGGAAAAAACACACCTTTCTGGCTTTAATAAAAAATAAAATGACAGACATTAAAATCTAACTCTCCTTCCTCTCTTCCGCTCTTCTTTCCACCAATGTATTATGTCTAAGGAGAAATTGCAAGAATAATAGCTTAAATTCTCTACGACCACTTTTGTGGTTTGTAACATAGATATGTAAGTTATGTATTTAAAGTAAAAATTAGGAGATGCAGCTAGTACTTGTAACAGGGAAGATGGTTTTATTTAGGATTTTTCCTTCTCTTCCCAACATGTAGATGAAACTCTTAGGTTGTTTAACTACTTTTGATTTAGAAAGTATAAAAAAGAGTATTTTAGAAAGTTAAAATTGAAGAAACATAAAAATATCAAGTCCTATAACGAAGCTATTTTTCCCTCCCATGGTTTTACTACAGTAGTCACTTTTTAAAATCAGTGCATGTGGCAATCCCAGTAAGATGTGAAGAAATGGTTCAATATAATATCAAAGATCTGTTTGATGAAAGTTAATTATTGATAGCCTTGAGGTTGAAATGGGATAGCTATTTTTTTTCTATGTTAAATGTGTTTTTCATTTTAAAATTACAAAGACTTTTTGGCAGAGATGGATTCAAGAAGGTAAGGTTCAAGTGTAATAGCAGTGCATTTTAATTCAGGAGGGGAATAATGCTAATTTAAATTTTGAACGGGTCGTTATTTGTCTGGTTTAAAAGTTTGGCATTGCAACCATGTTTGCTTCCTTTTACTTAGAATCAGCTTTTACTTTTTAGCAGATTTGGGGGGGGTGAAATATGAGGACAAGAAAATGGAAAGAGTTCTTCTAAATTAAAGTAAATATATTTTATGTAACATCTAAGTCTACACTGTCAAATATGGAAGCCATTAGCCGTATGTGACAGTTGAGCACCTGAAATGTGACTGGTCTGAATTGTGATGAGCTGTAAAAGTAAAACATACTCCAGATTTTGAAGAGCTGATTTGGGGGGGGAAAAAAAAAAGGAGATCATCAATTAAAAAATTTTTGATTGTATAGTAAAAATATGTAATGTTTTGACTGTTTGATAAAGTAAATTATTAGAATTAAATTGCAACTATGTTTCATACTTTAAACTTGGCTATTAGAACATTTGAACTTATGTAAGGGGCGGGCATTATATTTCTGTTGGACAGTGCTGATCTCGGTGAGCTAACTTTTACATTTATAATTTTACCACCACAGCATTACCTCAGTTATCTAAGGGTACTCTCTGTAACACAGCCATGTGCATTTAAGGAAGTGGTAAAAAGCTTCTGAACAAAACAAGTATTTTCAAGTCTTTGTGTTAAAAACATATATTTTTAATCATAGAGTTCTTTAGAATGTCACTCTAACCTCTTATTCTTTTTCTTTTCATAGAAGAATTGTTTTAAATTTTTAATCAGTTGTCTGGTTTCTGATGATGGGATTAATTAAAAGAATTTATTGTACTACTCTTTCTGTTGCAACTTAGCTTCAGTGTGGAATAGCTGTATAAATCAGTCACTAACCCGTCAGTTTCTGATCAGAATATTTGAGAGTGGCCTGCAAGACTCATGCATTCACCTTCTCTGAGACCTTATCTTAAAGAAACAAAAGCCAAAGAAAAACACCCTGTGCTTTCAGAACTGGAGAGATTCTTGTCATTTAGGCTCCTCCCTTCTGAGTTATCTCTGAGTTGTTGCTTCCTGTGCTAATTCCTTGTCTTTTTTCTTAATTTTCCCTTCTTTCTTCTGAGACATGTATATGCTTGATGATGTAGATGGGAATGGGTGTGACTCCTCTGTGAGTCAGATATGTATTCTGTTGCTATTGATTTGCAACAGCCTGGTTTTTTAGACAGCAGGCTGCTGTCTTTCTCCCTGTACTTTCATATCCTGTTTGTTTGGTGTAAGGTTACAAGAATATTTGAACTCTAAGTTTGAAAAGTTGCTCCCTCTGCAATGAAGTGCCAGTATATTTAGCTTTTCAAGTGTTTTTCTCACATAGCGGTATTTTTCCTTAGCTTTCTTAGCTCCTTCCTTAGCTCTTTATAAATTATCTTAACAGTTTACACATTCCCAGCTGGCATGTTGACCTGTTATTTTTGTATCCTTCTGTCTTATTTCTGGTATCCATGGGAAAGCATTATACTGAGTACAACAGGATATTAAAAAAGTTTGTCAAATAATTGCCAAATTTCCATTTGTAGACTTTTCAGCTGCTGTATTGTTTATCTACATGGATATGTCTCTCAAGTATTTCAAACTCCAAAAACCTAAAAGAAAACCCTTTTTTTCCTCTTCCTTTGTATTTTTCGTAGTATTGTAGAGAATTATTTTCTTTCATGTTTATCAAATATATGCATTGTACATAAATTACTTTTTTTTCTCATATGCCCATCATGAAGTGCACAATGTACCATTTTCCTCAGATAGGTGGCCCCTTGGTGAGATGAAGGTTCAGTTCTCAGTAGCAAGAATATGGTGAAGATAATGTCTAAAATACGACCTAAAGACCCAGTTGTTGGCATATACCGACAAAGTGTTGTTCTCGCTGTAGAGAACTGGAATTGGAAATGCTTTCTCTCTGCCAAGTATCCTAAGCTTCTGCAGTCAAAGAATCTTAGACATTTTCCATCCCTAATACTATTGGAAGTCCAACTGACACTGGGCTTTAGCAACCCCACCTCAGATAATGTGGAACTGTAGCTGCTTTGAATGCTATCCTTAGAGCTGGAGGTACAGAAAGTTGGAGTTGTTTAGGTGGAAGACTGCAGATTATATATTTATTCCCCAGTCAGTAGAGATCCAAGCTCTGATGCCTTAGTCGTGTGGCATTCTAGGAGGATGAATAAATTTAGGTCTCTCAGTTGTTGTGTAGCAGCAGGCCACACCTACCTATGGAGAATGCCTTTGATTATCACCTACAATGTTCCTATCAGGCCAGTATGCTTTTACTTTAATTCAGTTCTTCTTGTTTTAGTCATAAGAAAATTATGATGGGATGGGAAGGTAGCTTCCTTTTTTTTTTTGTGGTAAATCCTTGCAAGGCAGTGAACCCATCTGCTCTGGGGAAAGGAAGGTAAATGAGTAACTTTTGAATAGACTTCTCACTAGCCCACAGACCTCTGAGTAATGCTGTATTGCCACTTTCTCAGGTGCCCAGCTACATAGTCTTTGAAAACTTCTCACATTTTCAGGCAGTATGCGTTTACTACCATGTCAAGAGTATTTTAATTGAAACTAGGTTTGCAACCTGTCTAGGAGTCTTCTTGAGGTGATTAAAAAAAAAGAATCACTGCTTTTAGCAAAAATAAATAGAAATGTACGATTCTAACTACACATTCTGTAAAGTCTGCATATTCTTAATGAGTATGTAAATTCTTTTCCTACATACCATGATTAAGTAGCTAGTAGAGAGAGACTTGATAGTATCAGCTCAAGTATTACTTCTGGAAAATGTTCTCATTCTCTCAGACAGAAGGACTTCATTATATCCATAGCATTGAAAAAAAATTCTAAAGTTTTTAATGGAAAATTCTAAATTTTGATAGAATGACCAACAAATTTGAAAAAAGAGAAAGTAGTGTCTATATCTTCGTTTATAAAATAGATACACTTAATATATCAAAAATTGTCACTGTTTTTGTGATCATATTATAATCATGGTTTTAAAAAAAGTTTTGAAGGGCTTTCAGTAATATAAAGCAGTAGTTTCTCACCTAATTCTTACTATCCCTAATGTCATTAACCAGAGATAGTATTTTTAATAAATTTTTATGAAAGTGAAAAGTGAAAGTGTTAGTTGCTCAGTACGGTCTGATTTCTTTGCATCCCCAAGGACTGTAGCCTGCCAGGCTCCTCTGTCCATGAAACTTTCTGGAAAAGAATACTGGAGTGAGTAGCCATTCCCTTCTCCAGGGGATCTTCCCAACTCAGGGATCTAACCCAGGTCTCCGGCACTGCAGGTGGATTCTTTACCTTCTGAGCTACGATTCAGTTCAGTTCAGTCGCTCAGTTGTGTCTGACTCTTTGGGACCCCATGGACTGCAGCACGCCAGGCCTCCCTGTCCATCACCAACTTCCAGAGTTTACTCAAACTCATGTCCATCAAATTGGTGATGCCATCCAACCGTCTCATCCTCTGTCATCCCCTTCTCCTCCTACCTTCGATCTTTCCCAGCATCAGGGTCTTTTCTAATGAGTCAGTTCTTCACATCAGGTGGCCAAAGTATTGGAGTTTCAGCGTCAGCATCTGTCCTTTCAATGAATATTCAGGACTGCTTTCTTTTAGGATGGACTGGTTGGATCTCCTTGCTGTCCAAGGGACTCTCAAGAGTCTTCTCCAACACCACAGTTCAAAAGCATCAAGTCTTCAGTGCTCAGCTTTCTTTATAGTCCAACTCTCACATCCATACATCACTACTGGAAAAACTGTAGCTTCGACTAGATGGACCTTTGTTGGCAAAGTAATGTCTCTGCTTTTTAATATGCTGTCTAGGTTGGTCATAGATTTTCTTCCAAGGAGCAAGCATCTTTTAATTTCATGGCTGCAGTCACCATCTGCAGTGATTTTGGAGCCCAAGAAAATAAAGTCTGCCACTGTTTCCACTGTTTCCCCATCTATTTGCCATGAAGTGATGGGACTGCATGCCATGATCTTAGTTTTCTGAATGTTGAATTGTTAGCCAACTTTTTCACTCTCCTCTTTCACTTTCATCAAGAGGCTCTTTAGTTCTTCACTTTCTTCCGTAAGGGTGGTGTCATTTGCATATCTGAGATTATTGATATTTCTCCCGGCAATCTTGATTTCAGCTTGTGCTTCATCCAGCCCAGCATTTCTCATGATGTATTCTGCATATAAGTTAAATAAGCAGGGTGACAACATACAGCCTTGATGTACTCCTTTTCCTATTTGGAACCAGTCTGTTGTTCCTTGTTCAGTTCTAACTGTTGTTTCTTAATCTCCATACAGATTTCTCAAGAGGCAGGTCAGGTGGTCTGGTATTCCCATCTCTTGAAGAATTTTCCACAGTTTCTTGTGATCCACACAGTCAAAGGCTTTGGCATAGTCAATAAAGCAGAAGTAGATATTTTTCTGGAACTCCCTTGCTCTTTTGGTGATCCAACAGATGTTGGCAATTTGATCTCTGGTTCCTCTGCCTTTTCTAAATCCAGCTTGAACATCTGGAAGTTCATGGTTAACATGCTGTTGAAGCCCACCTTGGAGAATTTTGAGCATTACTTTGCTAGCATGTGAGATGAGTGCAATTGTGCGGTAGTTTGAGCATTCTTTGGCATTGCCTTTCTTTGGGATTGGAATGAAAACTGACCTTTTCCAGTCCTGTCGCCACTGCTGAGTTTTCCAGATTTCCAAAGTGCAGCACTTTGACAGCATCATCTCTTAGGATTTGAAATAGCTCAACTGGAATTCCATCATGTCCACTAGCTTTGTTTGTAGTGATGCTTCCTAAGACCCACTTGACTTCGCATATCCAGAATGTCTGGCTCTAGGTTGGTTGATGTATAATTTGCAAGAGAGAAATGCACAGTTCTTAAGTGTACAGTTTGAGCTTTAACAGATATAAACACCTAACAGATATATACACCTGTGTATAACCCTCACGCCCATTAATACGTAGACAGTTTTTTTCATTTTAGAAAATTCATTTGTGCCCTTTTTATCAACTCCTCCACCAGAAACTTTTCTTCTGATTTTTATGGATATATTTTGCTTATTCTTTTTGGTGAGGCTATAATTCATATACTATGCATCTCACCCATATGAAGTGAGTAATTCAGTGTTTTTTTTATGTATTTACAGAGTTTTGCAGTCATCACCACAATCATTTTTAGAACATTTTCATCACCCCCCAAAGAAACTATATCCATTAGCAGCAACTGTCCATCCCTCCTTGTTCCCCTTACTCCCACTCCAGTCTTCAGCAACAACTAATCTACTTTCTGAATTCTAGGTATTGAATATAAATTGAGTCATATCATGTTTCCTTTTGTGACTGACTTCTTTCACTTAGCATGTTTTCAAGGTTCCATGTTCCAGCATCCATGTTGTAACCTGTATCTCTGCTTCATTTTTTTTTTCAAGACTGAATGATACTATACCTTATGGATATACCAGTGTTTTTATCCATCCAGTACTTGATGGATATTTGGATTGTTTCCACTCTGGTTATTATGAATAATATTGCCATGAACACTTGTTATGTAGGTTTTGTGTGGACATAGATTTTCATTTCTCTTGAATATATACCTGGGAGTGGAATGGCTGGTTTGTATGATAATTCTATGTTTAACCATTTAAAAAATTGCCAGACTTTTTTTCCAAAGTGATTTTACCATTTTATATTCCCATCAGTGTGTCTGAGGGTTCCTGTGTCTCCATATCTTCACCAATACTTGTTGTTATTTGTCTTTTTCATTATAGCCATATTTTAATGCCATACTGTGAAAGGAGTGTGTTGTTATGTTTTGACTGGCATTTCCTAATCACTAGTGATGTAGATCATCTTTGTGTGTGTTTATTGGCCAATTATATATATTTGTGGATAATTATCTATTCTTATTCTGTGCCCATTTTTTAATTGGCTTTTTAGTATTGAGTTGTAAGGGTTATTTATATATTCTAGATAGAAGTCTTATGGGTTGTGCATATTTTTTCCCATTCTGTGGGTTTTCTTTTTACTTTCTTAATGGCATCCACTGAGGTACAGAACATGTAAAATTTTGATGAGTCCAGTTTAAATATATTCTTTATTTTACTTGTGCCTTTGGTGTCATATTTAGAAAGGCTTTTCTTCTGTAGTGTACGTGTTCTGGAACTTCTTGTAAGTGGAATCAAGCAGTATGTACTCTTTTGCATCAGGGTTCTTTCACTGGTGGGCTCCATACAGTCCATGGGGTTGCAGAGAGTTGGAAAGGACTGAGCAAGTAACACTATACTTCACTTCTCTCACCTAATGTTTATAAGATTAATGTTATGTATCAGCAGCAGTTTGTATCTGAGTGATGTTGCAGTGAATGAATGTATCACAATTTGATCATTTATCTTTCTGGATATAGGGGTTGTTTTTGGACTTTGACTATTATGAATAACGCTTTTCTGAACTTTAAATTGTAAGTCTTTTTGTGGATGTAGGTTTTCATTTTTCTTGCTGTCATATAAAAATGTATTCAACTTTATGAAGAATTGCCAAATAGTCTTCATAGTGGTTGAACTCTTACATACTACTGACATGGATGTATTAAAGTCACAACTGGTTTCATCTTTGGCAGCACTTAGTATGGCCAGTCTTTATAAAGTTGTAACCATGCTGATTGTGTACATGGTGTGGTTTTAACTTGGGTTTCTTTGGTGACTAAGGATGTTGAATGTTTTTCAGTTGCGTATCAGCCACTTGACTATTTTGTTTTGGAAGGTGTCAGTTTAAATCTCTTACTCATTTAAAAAATGTGTTGTTTGCCTTCTTAATTATCAATTTAAGTGTTCTTCCTGTATTCTGGATACCAGTCTTTTGTTAGATGCATATGTTGAGGATATTCTGTTTGTTTGGTTTTTTTCTTCAGTTTGTGGCTTACCTTTTCGTTTTCTTAAAAGTAGAGCTTTTAAAATTTGAAATGCAATTTAGTATTTTTTAGTCAATTTTTTCTTTTATGGTTAATGTTTGTTTGTGTCCCATTAACAAATTTTGCCTTTTCCAAGGTTGTGAAGACTTTTTCCTGTTTTTTTTTAAGACGTTTTATAGTTTTTATATTCAACTCTGTTGTCCATTTTGAGTCTTTTTTTTTTTTTTTTTTGTATTATGTGAATTAAGGCAGGGACAGTATCTTTAAATAATATAAAGTCTGTACTTGGAATATTTCATTTGTAATGGTTTTCAAAGTTTTGTATATTTGTAGTACTTATTGCATTGTCCTCTGAAGATGAACTGGTTAACTCTCTTCTCTAAACTACCCATGAATTCATTTGGTTTTCCTGCTTATCCTAAAAGTTATAACATGGAGATCTCTGAGACCTTTCTGACTGTTAAAAAACAAACAGAACACCCTTCTTTTTAGGTACTTTTTCATTTATGCTTTCATTATATCTCAGATTTCTGTTTAGCTTAGGAAACACCAGTATTTCCTTTTTAACTGCATGTCTTTATTAATGGTAGTGGTGCAATTTAATTATTTGTCATATAGTGAAGTCACTCAGTCATGTCCGACTCTTTGTGACCCCATGGAATGTAGCCCACCAGGCTTCTCCATCCATGGAATTTTCTAGGCAAGAGTGCTGGAGTGGGTTGCCATTTCCTTCTCCATGGAATCTTCCCGACCCAGGGATCAAAGCTGGGTCTCCTGCATTACAGGCAGACACTTTACTGTCCGAGCCATCAGGGAATCCTAAAAAAGTGAAAGTCACTCAGTTGTGTCAGACTCGTTGTGACCCCATGGACTATACAGTCCATGGAATTCTCCAGGTCAGAATACTGGAGTGGGTAGCCTTTCCTTCTCCAGGGGATCTTCCCAACCCAGGGATCGAACCCAGGTCTCCCACATTGCAGGAGGATTCTTTACCAGCTGAGCCATAAGGGAAGTTAGCAAGCATTCAATGAATAATTAAGTGAAATAAACTTGGATTCAGGTTATTTCTGTAAAGTTTGTTTCTGTATTCCATTTATAAATCTTGAGGTTTAGAATCATACATAAAATTACTTTATACATACACTTATTTTTTTATGTTATATTGTGGACTTATTAAAATAATATCTATGGAAAATAGTATTTACAGCAAAACTTTATCATTAATTAGTTTTTTTCTGATTAAGACTATTTATAGCAAATAATTGACCCTGAATTTAGCTGTTTTATAAATTTTTCTATTTCTGGCAATATTTGGGACATTTTATTTCATTTACTGTTGCCATGAAAAAAATGCATTAAATTTTGCCATGAATAAGGAAAGCTTTTTAGTTTATATTATTGTGTTATTGAGTTTGATCATCTCGTATTTGAAGTTTTTTTTTTCTTTAATATGGGGATTTGAGTTTTATTTCCATTCTGTCAGTTTTCAGTGTATTTTGTTTTGAGCTAAATACAAAGACAATATAAAGGGATATAAAGATGAGTAAGATATAAATGTGGCTTGCAAGGGATTTTTTATAATCTGCTAAATATAATTTGACTCATGTTTCTTTATTAGTTTTTATACATCATAAGTTAATATTGGGAGCATTTTTTGTCTAAGCAGATGATTTTCTGAAGGAGTTACTGGAAGTAAATAGTATCCATGTTAAATAGATGTTTTAGGACCCCATGGCATGTAATTTACATCTTAATAATGATAGAGCCACATTTTCCAGCCTTTTTTTTTGATAGCCTGTTTACATGTGAAAGAAGTAATGGGTTTGATGTTGTATTGAGTTATGGAATGGATCTCTGAAATTATCTTCACCTGTCTTTCTACAGATAAGGAAGAGGCCTTAAACAGGGCCTTAACAGTGAAGAGGTCTCAATTTAAAAGTGCAAGTCCAGTGATAAATGACAGTTGTTAGCTGGCCTGAGTTTCTGGGAGATAGTAGGGTTTATGGAGAGTTAGTGGATTAAAGTCCTTTCTCATTTAAAGGGAGAAGCTTCTACCCTGCTATACCCTGTTTTTCTGGAATATAGGCTAGTTTTGCCCTTTTTGTTTTTTAAGAGATCCAGAATTGTAAATACAAATATATGTTGGAGAAGGAAATGGCAACCCACTCCGATATTTTTGCCTGGAAAATCCCATGCCTAGAGAAGCCTGGTGAGTTGCAGTCCATCAGGTTGCAAAGAGTTGGACATGACTGAGCAACTAACACACACACATACACACAAATGTATGTGTATATAAACAAATGAAACCTTCTAATTTTAGTTTTAGTAATTGTTCTTTTTTTTTTTTACACAAACATTGCATGAGCCAGATAAAACACTCTTTGGACAGATCAGTTATACCTGGGTGAAGCAAAATTGAAAGAGACAAAAGATTTGATTAATTTGTGTGTCTGCCTTACTTTTTTAGTCCTAGACACATTTTAAACATGTTAGGATTAGTTCTTCCATAAAATTAGTTAATACCTCTTCCAAGTATAGTTTCTTTTTCCCTGAAGCCTTCCCAATGAATTTCTCCCCAGAAGATTTCTTCTAATTTGAATTTTTAGTGGAGATAAAGGGAAATTATAATGAGACTAATAGCACTAAAATATTTAACATAATTTACTTTATCAAATTTTTAAATTGCTGTTCTTAGTAGAAAAAATATATAGCAATCAATTTTGTAGATGTCAACCAAATGTTTTTAAAATTACATATATTTTAAAAATATGGCTGAATTGCTATAGTGAAGCCCTTAAGTATCATCATGTTATTGCAGGAAGGGGGACCTCTTCCAGGGCCTGAGAGTGGGCTCGCTCTTGTCTAACACTCAGAAATGGATTGTCCAAGGAGGTACATATGGTGACAAAGCAAGATACTTTATTGGGAAGGGGCACCTGGTCAGAGAACAGGAGGGTAAGGGAACCCAGGAGGACTGCTCCGCTATGTGGCTTGCTGTCTCAGGTTTTGCATTGATGAGATTAGTTTCTGGGTTGTTTCTGGCCAATCACTCTCAAAAAAGAGTCCTTCCTGGTGGCATACCTACTGCTCAGGCAAGATGGATTTCAGGATCCTGGGAGGTGATAGGACAGGTGGTGTCTCCTTTTGGCCTTTCCTGAACTCTTCCATTTGGTGGTAGCTTATTAGTTCCATGTTCCTTACTGAGACCTCCTGTGGTAAAATACTCATGCAAATAGTTACTATGGTGCCTGGCCTGGGTGGGTGGTTTTAGTCAGTGTTTCCTCTAATATTGTCATCTAGTGTCACTGTGAGATCTTGAACAATTTTTAATTATATTTTAGATTGTTAGAGACAGATAGTAAGTCTTTAAGATCTGTAAATGGATCAAGAAGGAACAGTGGCTCCTCCCTGGTATCAAGTTCATCAGCCTCTAGCAACCTCAGTCACCTTGAAGAAGACTCTTGGATTCTTTGGGGAAGAGTTGTTAATGAATGGGAAGATGTGCGCAAAAAGAAGGAGAAACAAGTAAAGGTATTCATATTTTTTGCTGAAGTTCTTCCTCTTATCCCATCAGGCAGAGATTGATAGAGGATTAAAAAAAAAAAATTGGATTCTAGTATTCCCAGGTGCTGTGATGAAGAGGTTTGCTTTATATGTTTTCTTCAATTGTGCCAATAGAAGTTTTGATTTGCAGCTATCAGCTATTATAAAAGTCTCCTAGCTGTAGAAATATAGATTCAGAAATGAAGTGGTGACATCCAAAATCCTTTAGTTATCACTATTTTACTTTTTTTTTTAAAGCATAAAACAGCCCTTTGAAAGATCATGGTTACCATGCTATCTGTTATTCACACCTCTGCAGATTATCAGTTTCTTAATACCTTGAGAGGCCATACTCTGAGTGAAATGACAGGAATTTATCCACAGCATTGTTGTTCCTCTGATCAGAACATAACACATCAGTATCTTAGCCAAATCTTAGCTTTGGTTAAAAAGTTCCCTAGTCGTCTTATAAAAGTAGTTTGTGAATTAAAATTTGAGAAAGTAAAAAGAAAAAAAATTTTTTTGAAAACGTCATCTACTCCACTCCAGCTTCCAATCCCTGTGGTTTTCAAGGTAGGAAGCCTAAATAAGTCATTTAAACATTTTTATTTTTATTTTTTAGGAACTTGTTCGTAAAGGGATACCCCATCATTTTAGAGCAATAGTTTGGCAACTTTTGTGCAGTGCACAAAGTATGCCAATTAAGGATCAGTATTCAGAACTCCTGAAAATGACCTCACCTTGTGAAAAGTTGATCCGAAGGGACATTGCTAGAACTTATCCTGAACACAATTTTTTTAAGGAAAAAGATAGCCTTGGACAGGAAGTTTTGTTTAATGTAATGAAGGTAAGTTCTATTTATTCATTTTTTTGGGGGGGGGGTGAAATAAATTCTTATGTTCAAATTAAACATTTCTCATAATGAAGTATGAACTCATCCTAGTAATCAGTTGCTTCGGCAATCAATTTGATTTTAGCATAATTTTGACTTTAATTCTGATGTTTAAGTTGCTGTCTGATTTGGAGAACTCCTGGAAAATTCCTTACATTGGTTGGTATTAGTTGAAGTCAAATAACCTATACATACCATAGAGAAGACCCTTCATGAAAATGAGTAATTCACCTTCTGTGAGTTTCACAATCTGGGAGCAAATTTTCTGTTTGCTGTGGCCAGCGTCACTAAGAGCTCCTCACCCTTGAAAGTCTGTGGCATTGTAATTTTTTCTTCAATATTGTCTTTTCTCTTTGCATAATTCCTTTCCCTTTTAGCTACCCCTGTGAAATTATGATTTCTTGTTAAACCATATCAATTTTGTCAGTGCTTTACCATCATCCTACTCAAATTTTACTCTATCAGCTACATTATTTTTAATGATTTTTAAGCTTTGCTACTTCTCTGAGTACAAATTCCTTTATTTTCTTGTCCTTAAGAGCAAACAATTCCTAATTTGTAAATCATCAAAAGAAAATTTTATGTAGTAAATCATATAGGGTAGGATAGCATCTACAGCAAAGCAAGCAAGAGCTTCTCTAAAAAATAAATGGTCTTTAACCCACATTCTCACTATTTTTAGGCTTGTAGAGAAGGAAGGTATGCTATATCATGATAAAGTATTTTGAACAACATTTTTTACTTTTTAGGCGTATTCTTTAGTGGATCGTGAGGTTGGTTACTGTCAAGGAAGTGCTTTTATAGTTGGATTGCTGCTTATGCAGGTAGGTTATATAAGTATTAAAGTTGGAGAATTTAAAAATCATCCTTGTTTTTAGTAAGTGGATTTTGGGTGTTTTTCTCCTAAGCATAATCTAAATAAGAACATTTAGTTTGCATTTTAAAATATTAAACATGTTGAAAATAACACATGGTAAATATCCTGCCACTAAATCAAATTTCATCTTATCTACATTTGGAATCTTATATGTCTGTATTTAATGAGGAATAATCTTTTCCCAGCTAAGGAGGACTGATTAAAGTGTTTCTATAGAAATCTTACTTTATGGGACTTCTCTGGTGGGTTTGATCCCTTATTGAACTAAGATCCCCCATATTGTGTGGCAAGGCTACATGCACACACAAGTCATAGTTATGATATACAGTGTCTTTGGAAGTTTATACAGTACTTTTATTTGTCACAGAACTGAGGGCTTGTTACACCTGTCTTATTATAGGCTTAAAAATAGTGGTACTCAGTCACTTCTGCTGCCTTAGGGATAAACATGTTTCCATTGGCAGTGGCTTGTATTGGGTGGGGTGTTTTTGGAAGTCAAGGACAGGGCAGTAAGTCATAGCTTTGACAGGAAATAGCATATGATGTTATCTATTTAGCAGTATTGAAAATTTTTTTAAAGTCTATCTTACTCTTGTATTAAGTCTCAGACTGAAATATAACTTGAAAAGAAATCTTGGAGAAAACTTTTGAGTCATTTAGGCTTGTTTTTGCAACTCAGTTCTGCACTGAGTTCTGTAACCTTGGGCTAGATTATTTTAACATCTTTTTCTTAGCCTTAATTAGGTACTACTTCTACTTTTAGATTCATTATGAGGGTTATATAATATATGTAATAGGCTAGCATGGTGTTTGACACATGGTAGACATGCAATAGAAGTTCAGTGACTTGCCCAAGGTCACATATCTTGGTAGATAAGAGCAGTGTAGGAATCAGAAACTGTTTCTCTACTGTTACTGTTGTTCAGTCGCTCAGTAGTGTCACACTCTTTGTGACTACATGGTGTGCAGCATGCCAGGCTTCCCTGTCCTTCACCAACTTCCGGAGCTTGCTCAAACTCATGTCCATTGAGTCGGTGATGCCATCCAACCATCTCATGCTCTGTTGTCCCCTTCTCCTGCCTTCAATCTTTCCCAGCATCAGGGTCTTTTCTAATGAGTCAGTTCTTCACATCAGGTGGCCAAAGTTTTGGAGTTTCAGCTTCAGCATCAGTCCTTCCAATGAATATTCAGGACTGATTTCCTTTAGGATGGACTGGCTGTCCAAGGGACTCTCAAGAGTCTTCTCCAGCACCATAGTTCAAAAGCATCAATTCCTCGGCACTCAGCTTTCTTTGTAGTCCAACTTTCACATCCATACATAACTACTGGAAAAACCATAGCTTCGACTAGATGGACCTTCGTTGCCAAAGTAAGGTCGCTGCTTTTTAATATGCTGTCTAAGTTTGTTATAACTTTTCTTCCAAGGAGCAAGCATCTTTAATTTCATGGCTGCAGTCACCATCTGCAGTGATTTTGGAGCCCAAGAAAATAAAGTCTGCCACTGTTTCCCCATCTATTTGCCATGATGTGATGGGACCAGATGCCGCTATCTTCATTTTTGGAATGTTGAGTTTTAAGTCAGCTTGAAAACTCTCCTCTTTTACCTTCATGAAGAGGCTCTTTAGTTCCTCTTCACTTTCTGCATAAGGGTGGTGGCATCTGCATATCTGAGGTTGTTGATATTTTCCCTTGTAATCTTGATTTCAGCTTGTGCTTCATCCACCCTGGCATTTTGCGTGATGTACTCTGCATATAAGTTAAATAAGCAGGGTGACAGTATATATCCTTTCACAATTTTGAACCAGTCTATTGTGCCATGTCCGGTTCTAACTGTTGCTTCTTAACTGCATACAGGTTTCTCAGGAGGCAGATAAGGTGGTCTGGTATTCCCATCCCTTGAAGAATTTTCCACAGTTTGTTGTGATCCACACGGTCAAAGGCTTTAGCATAGTCAATGAAGCAGAAGTTGATGTTTTTCTGAAATTCTCTTGCTTTTTCTATAATCCAACGGATGTTGGCAATTTGATCTCTGGTTCCCCTGCCTTTTCTAAATCCAGCTTGAACATCTGGAAGTTCTCGGTTCTCATACTGTTGAAGTGGAGAATTTTCAGCATTACGTTACTAGCATGTGAGATGAGTATAATTGTGCGGTAGTTTGAACATTCTTTGGCATTGCCTTTCTTTGGGATTGAAATGAAAACTGACCTTTTTCAGTCCTGTGGCCACTGCTGAGTTTTCCAAATTTGCTGGCATATTGAGTGCAGCACTTTCACAGCATCCTCTTTTAGGATTTGAAATAGCTCAACTGAAATTCCATCACCTCCACTAGTTCATAATGGTGCTTCCTAAGGCCCAGTTGACTTTGCATTCCAGGATGTCTGACTCTAGGTGAGTCAGACATGGTGTTAAAATAGTTAAGAGTACTGGGTATATGTTTTGTGTAATCTTAGTACTGCTTTAAAATTGGGCAAATAGTGTCCCCACTAGACCTTTGCAAAAGACATGATTCTTATTAACTCGGTGTCATAGAGAAAATGTGTATCAGAGAGAAGGGGCAGTTAGTGGCGATGAGGCATTGAGGTCCAAGGAGGGACATGTGCGTCTCTATTCCTGCCCTCTTCCAGTGCTGAGGGAGAGAAAACAGCTTCCTCAGGAGACAGCCAGATTTCGGTTTTGAAGTATCCTTAGGGGGAGTCAGGTTTCACTTAGAGAAAGACAGTGAAAGAACATTTGATGAGGAGATTGAGGGTATAGATAGGATATTTTATTGATGGCAGGCTATTAGTTCCAGAAAGTCCTGTGTAAAAGGTTTAGGGCATATTAGAAATGGGGTAGATTATGGAAGCACTGGAAGCACATGGGATGAGCGTTCTAGGATACTGGGTTTCTTGTAGTGACTGACATAAAAATCAGTGAGGCTATAAAGCTTGATAGGATTAATGAAGATATGTGTTGGGAGGAAGGAAGGAAGGATGAGTTTTGCTAAGAATAGTTCTTGGCTCCTGTTCATTCCCTGTGTTGAGGCCAGGGAAAATGTATTGTTAATAAATGTAGTCTTCAATAAGAAAAGCGCTTAGAGACCTTTTGAGGTTTCCTCTTTTAAAACACACTGGTATAGTGTGAGTGAATGAACATTAGAAAATTTTATCTTAATACACAAGAAATTCCCTGGCAGTCCAGTGGTTAGGACTGTATGCTCCCAGGGCATGGGTTTGGAGAACTCATATCTCTGCATGACACAAAAATAAAGATCACACAGTAATTTGTATGTTATGTATCTAAATTTAATATCTGTGTAACTCTACAGAGCTTTTATATTCAGTATCTTAGTTGATGTAATTATCTAGTGGGTTACACACAAAATGTGAAATTGAAACCTTTAAAACCCTAATTACATTTCTGCTCAGAACCCTTGAAAAGCCTCCCATCTCACTTAAGATAAAAGTTCAAGTCCTTACAGTGGTTTCTAAAATCCTAAGGTTTGGTTTGTTGTATTTCTCCTCTATAACCATACCTTCATTTGTAACATCACTCCTAATTTAGTAGTCCCCCATTTATTGTTCCTTGAGCATGCCACTCGTGATTCCATTTCAAGATATTTGTATTATTCTCTCAGTACTGTTCTTCCCTCAGTTGTTCCCTTACTTTCAGTATTCTGCTCCAATGTAACCTTACCAAGAGACATTCTCTGACCTACATATAAATAAATAGAACGTATCTCCCCAGGATTCCCTGTTGCTTTACTTTGTCTTATTTCAATAGCACTTTGCACCATCTGACATATATTAATTGATTTATTCCATATATTGCCTGGAGAATCCCATACACAGAGGAGCCTGTCAGGCTACAGGGTGGGTCACAAGAGTCGGGCACTATTAGGGACTAAACCACCATGTATTGTCTTATCTCCCCCTACTGGAAGGTTCAAACTCCCTGAAAGTAGACTATTTTGTTCACTGGTGTATGAGAGAGAGAGAAGTATCTGGCGTTAAATGAATATTTGTTGATTGAATTCATGAGTTAGGCAAGTGAGGCAGCTGGTCTCAGTTGTAAGATTTGCCTAATTTCTCATTGATGGTGATAGAATGGGAAGTTAGAATCTTCTGATTCCTAGTCCATTGCTCTTAATATTATATCACTTGGCACTCAAAACAGTGGTTATAGTTGGATAAGTACTTAGTTTAAATGTATTAGCTTATTTGTTTATCACAGAACATTAATAGATGTTGCTTTTTTTCCTCCTAATGCAGATGCCAGAAGAAGAAGCTTTCTGTGTATTTGTTAAATTAATGCAAGATTATAGACTTCGTGAACTTTTTAAACCAAGTATGGCAGAATTAGGCCTTTGTATGTACCAGTTTGAATGCATGATACAGGTAAAAGTGTGGTGTTAACCAAAAACATACTGCCTTTGTATTTTTTGTCATCTTGGTTTGAGTGACAACTAAGCAAATTTAATGTCAAAAGCATTAAAGCAACTGAAAAAAAAATCACTGTTTTGATTACATGATTATTTGTTGGTCCGTTAACCCACAGTTTAGACTTTACTTCCCAGTTAGGTGCTGTGCCAGGTAGATCATCTGGAACTTTACTACAATTTTTATGTTCAAATCTTAAACATTTGTGCCAAATATATCATAACCTAGGTGCATGAGTTTCTTTATTATGCTGTGTTGATCACATTATTTTATGTAGATTATGCTCTCCTACAGAAGCCCATGACATTTGGACGCTGATACAATTCATTTCCTTTGAGATGGGATCTCATCTTTTCAATCCTCTCCCCTGCCTTTCCCCTACCTTTCTTTACTGCCTTTCATCTCACTTTTTCTGCTAACCTGTAATCTTAAAAAAATTACTGTCTCTATCCTTTTATATTGTTGATTTAAGATTCATAGTCTTATTGACTGTCTGAGGGTAAAGAGAAGAAGAAAGAGAGGAATCAAAACCAAGTGAAAAATACCTTTAAAGTATTTCACCTTTCTGGATTTAATTTTTGTATTTATATAAGTAGATTTGGTATTTTCCCCTGTGGTATAATGGTATAAATATTCTCCATTTACTTACATTTCCATTAGGTAAGCAAACTTTAAGAATATAAGTTAAGGATTCAGCTGGCATAAGAGCCATTTTCCTGAGAAAAGTCTCCATTTCCCTGGCAGCCTTACCCACAGGAATTTTAAAATCCTTTACCTTTTCTATGTGTGATGAGAAGAAAGGGATATACCAAATGTTTTTGCATTTTAAAGAGAAAGACAAAGTAGGTCTTGATGATTCTTATTGGTCTTTTAAATAGTAAGCTTATTTTTATCAACCTTAAACTCCCTTGGTTTATTTTCAGTTAATGTGTCATTTATGTTTTGAATTAACTAGAGTTACTGAAGTATCTCAGATGAGAAGGGAGCTTAGGATAGGCAGTCAGGGTTATATAGCACCTGAAAGTATTTCAACATAGCATCTTTCCTTTAAAAAATTTTTTTTAAAAAATATTATAGTTTATATAAAAGTAAAGAAAATTGTAAAAATTTTACTTATTTATTGTAATTTTTCTTATTAAGAAATCATTAGGAAGTTCCAACTTTTTAAGTTCCAACTCCACATCCTTTTTCCCTTCTTCCTTTTCCAAATAGTAACCACTATCTAAAGTGTCCATTTCTGCCTCTTATTTCTTCCATGTGATTCCTGAATTTTCATGTTTATGTTTGGTAAGGGCTAATTTAGTATGTGTACAATAGTTTGGCTTAAAATACTCAGTTTTATAGTGTTTTAGTTAATTAATTCCTTTCTTCTGTTTAGGAGCACCTTCCAGAGCTCTTTGTGCATTTTCAGTCTCAGAGTTTTCATACTTCAATGTATGCATCATCATGGTTTCTGACTATCTTCCTTACAACTTTTCCACTACCAATCGCAACAAGGATATTTGATATCTTTATGTCTGAGGTAAGTTAGTGGGCAGCTTACCAGACTGAGCAAAGGAATCACTGGGTTAATGAGAGCTAGGCAATGAGGAGAACAATAAAGGAGACTCATGTGTTCCATGCTAAGCTGCTTGCATGGATAATCTCATTTAATCCTATAACATCCCTATGAGTACTGTTCATCTCCTCATTTGATGGATGACAGGTGAAGAAACTGATACTTAGAGAAACATTAAGTAGCTTGTCTATGGACACATAACACATAAGTGGTATAGTAACCAAGATTCAAACATAGGCAGTCAAAATCAGGAGCCTGTACTCTTAATCAGACCTGAATTACCTCCTTTTTGATTTAGTGAGAATTAGTGAGGGTTAAAATTTCCTTTACAGTTAATATTGTTGCAATGCATCTGTTACCCAAAGAAGAAGTAATGAGTATAATTTTCTTCTATCCCATGAACACCTTGCAGGTAGTCCTTTTAACTGTCACTGACATGTAGTGGTGACCCTTTGTCTTCTGTATTTTGACTGAGAAAGTAGGAAGGTAAGGATAGGTGATCAGTGATAGAGAGCACCTAAGAATGTTATTAATTATTATTAATTACATCTTGGGAAGATCAATTTATATAACATAGCTTAATTCGGTTAGTCTGGAGCCAGGAAACTATGAATCGTGTACTGATCTATCCTGGTTTGCCTGCCAAATCTGTCCTTTCTGTAAATAAAGTTTCTTGGAACATAGCCATCACTGTTTGTTGATATGATGTCTGTGTCTGCTTTTCAGCTGCAATTCCAGGGTTGATTATTTGTGACACTTATAGGTAGGGCCTAAAGCCTAAAACATTTGTTTTCCAACTCTTTACAGAAAATGTGTGCTGTCCTCTAGTTTAGGTACCTAAGTGTTTACCTTAATATTCTTTTGAGTGATTAGTTGTTGTGGAAGAGTAAGTTAAATTTGACTTTATAATTTGATTCTTCAGGGTTTAGAAATAGTGTTTCGGGTAGGATTAGCGCTTCTTCAGATGAATCAGGCAGAACTGATGCAACTCGACATGGAAGGGATGTTACAGGTAAGCCAGGTCATGATTTCTTAAATGTCTTTAGATTTTACTATGTATTGGTGAATAATAAATGGCACTAAGTAATTCTTATGTTTTTCTTCTGTTGTATCTTAGCACTTTCAGAAGGTCATTCCACATCAGTTTGATGGTGGTCCAGACAAATTAATCCAGGCAGCTTACCAAGTCAAGTATAACTCTAAAAAAATGAAAAAGTAAGTTAAGTATTTTATATTTTGTTTTTTTAGTTAATATTGGTTTGTCAGTGCATTTTAGGAGATGAAATAGAAGCAGCAAAACATTCTAGTGGTGAGTACAATTTTCCTCCTCATTTTATAGAACTGTAATGTTTTCTTTGGTGGTATTAGTTTTTAATATGACATAAATTTAATATTGGAATTTCATAGGGCTCTGATGGTACAGAGGACTATTGTGTATTACTGTTTTTTTGATGGTACTTTTAAAACTCCTTTCCCATTCCACAGTGACTAGAATTAGGAACCTGGTAAGTGTATATAAGAGAGTTTGCTCTTGTTTTAGGAACCGCTTTTATGGTGTCATCCCTAACATTCTTTTCCTCTCAGTTGACCCCAGTCTGTCACTTAAGTTCAAGATTAGCATAACGAGCAAGATAGTCATGAGGTGTGCATTAAGTTAAACTTTTGTTTATTGTGTATTCAGTTCAGTTCAGTCTCTCAGTCGTGTCCAACTCTTTGTGACCCCATGAACCGCAGCATGCCAGGCCTCCCTGTCCACCCAAACCCATGGCCATCAAGTCGGTGATGCCATCCAACCATCTCATCCTCTGTCGTCCCCTTCTCCTCCTGCCCTCAATCTTCCTCAGCATCAGGGTCTTTTCCAATGAATCAGTTCTTTGCGTCAGGTGGCCAAAGTATTGAAGTTTCAGCTTCAACATCAGTCCTACCAGTGAACACCCAGGGCTGATCTCCTTTAGAATGGACTGGTTGGATCTCCTTGCAGTCCAGGGGACTCTAAAGAGTCTTCTCCAACACCACAGTTGAAAAGCATCAATTCTTCCGTGCTAAGCTTTCTTTATAGTCCAACTCTCACATCCATACATGACCACTGGAAAAACCAAAGCCTGGACTAGACGGACCTTTGTTGGCAAAGTAATGTCTCTGCTTTTTAATATGCTGTCTAGGTTGGTCGTAACTTTCCTTCCAAGGAGTAAGCGTCTTTTAATTTCATGGCAGCAATCACCATCTGCAGTGATTTTGGAGCCCAGAAAAATAAAGTCAGCCAGTTTCCCCATCTATTTGCCATGAAGTGACGGGACCAGATGCCACGATCTTAGTTTTCTGAATGTTGAGCTTTAAGCCAACTTTTTCACTCTCCACTTTCACTTTCATCAAGAGGCTCTTTAGTTCTTTTTCACTTTCTGCCATAAGGGTGGTGTCATCTGCATATCTGAGGTTATTGATATTTCTCCCGGCAACCTTGATTCCAACTAGTGCTTCTTCCAGCTGAGCGTTTCTCATGATGTACTCTGCACAGAAGTTAAATAAGTAGGGTGACAATATACAGCCTTGACGTACTCCTTTTCCTATTTGGAACCAGTCTGTTGTTCCATGTCCAGTTCTAACTTGCTTCCTGACCTGCATATAGGTTTCTCAAGAGGCAGGTCAGGTGGTCTGGTATGCCCATCTCTTTTAGAATTTTCCACAGTTTATTTTGATCCATACAGTCAAAGCTTTGGCATAGTCAATAAAGCAGAAATAATGTTTTTCTGGAACTCTCTTGGCTTTTTCGATGATCCAGTGGGTGTTGGCAATTTGATCTCTGGTTCCTCTGCCTTTTCTAAAACAAGCTTGAACATCTGGAAGTTCACGGTCCACGTATTGCTGAAGTCTGGCTTGGAGAATTTTAAGCATTACTTTACTAGTGTGTGAGATGAGTGCAATTGTGCGGTAGTTTGAGCATTCTTTGGCATTGCCTTTCTTAGGGATTGGAATGAAAATTGACCTTTTCCAGTCCTGTGGCCACTGCTGAGTTTTCCAAATGTGCTGGCATATTGAATGCAGCACTTTGACAGCATCATCTTTCAGGATTTTAAATAGCTCAACTGGAATTACTTTCTAGTGAAACTTTGTTTTGTATGTATTTCATTAAAGTTCGAGATAAGCAGTCTTGTCACGTAAAGTTTGATTTCTGAAATAATAATAAAAGTGTTAAGAACAATGGCTCTTATTCTTCTAGCTTTCAACGGTTAAATAAATCTTAACCTGAGGTCATAACTAGCATTCCTGACACTTGTTAATGTGGTACGAGATGCTTTAAAATGATAGCAGTACTAGCCTCACAGTTCTTAATATCTTTGCTGCTGCATAATAAAATTACATTAGCATGTTCAATGTACTCCCATAGAGATTCCTACTCCAAAAATATATTAGAATATGAGTAAATATTTTGTTATTAAAATTAGTTAACTCTAATTTGTGAAAACAGATAATCTATCATGTTCAGCCAGTATTGTTAATAAATTACCTGTGAAATTACTAATAACCAATTACATCACAGTATCATTTTGAGACTTTAGACTGAAAAGCTGTTCTGTTCTATAAAACCTTAGGAACCGTCTCAGTTTCTGCCTCTTAACCTTAATTTAAAAGTACTTTATTGCTAAAAAATGCTAATCATTTGATCCTTTAGTAAGTTGTAATCTTTTACAGTAGTAACCAAAGATCCCTGATCACAAGTCACCATAACAAATATGCTTCTGTTTTTTTCCTTTTTATTTTTTCCTTTTATTGGTACTTGCCTTCCTTTTCCATTGTAATATCTACTTCTTACTGCTTATTATGCATATTCTGGAGAGTAATGTTTTATCAGTATTAAAGGATGAGTTTCGTCTGTTTCTAATAAGTACCACTCTCAGAATATAATGAACTTAGACTTGGACCTGGTTCTGAAAAAGGTTCAAACTTCCTGTACATAGGATGATGGGAGAGCAGGGAAGTAAATAGCTTATTACAGTTATAGTTTCAGTTCAGTTTAGTCTCTCAGTCCTGTCTGAGTCTTTGCTACCCTATGGACTACAGTATGCCAGGCTTCCCTGTCCATCACCAACTCCCAGAGCTTGCTCAAACTCATGTCCAAACTCATGACTCTCATCCTCTGTCGTCCCCATCTCCTCCTGCCTTCAGTCTTTTCCAGCATCAGGGTCTTTGTCAATATAACAGGTTATTAATTTGTCATGTAAGAGATGCATAGTCTATGTGTCTTTAAACTGTATACACAGTCTAGTCCACTGGGGCCCAGGAAAATGTTCAGAGCATGGTCAACATTTATATTTATATCATTTATATTTATATAAATTAATTTATATTTATATAAATTTATATAAATAATAGATATTTCCATTTATATTCTTTCCTAACTTTTATCTGCATGATAATATTCCTGAGTTAGAGGTATTTTTACTGAGTTCAAGCATAGAATAGTCACCACATGACAGGCCAGTTAATCAAGAGTCAAGGAATAGTGCCTTCATTTGGAAAGCCAGCAGACTAAGAAGATGGAGGACTGGTGTCCCAATGAACAATCTTACCTGAGTTAGGATTTAGGCCTGTTTAATGCTAACAGGGGAGTGAGGGTAGCTGGTTGTTGCAGATGTCTTGGTGCTGGAATTCTTTTTTTTGCAGCAGTCCACAGATCTGGTCACAATGTTCCTATAAACCCCCAACAAGACAAATTTTCTTCATTTTGCATCTTTTTATCTCCATATGAATAGAAAAGTGCTGTCCTTTTATTTTTTTAAATTTTTATTTATTTATTTTATTTTATTTTTATTTTTTAGTTTTTTATTTTTAATTTTAAAATCTTTAATTCTTACATGCGTTCCCAAACATGAACCCCCCTCCCACCTCCCTCCCCATAACATCTCTGTGGGTCATCCCCATGCACCAGCCCCAGGCATGCTGTATCCTGCGTCAGACATAGACTGGCAATTCAATTCTTACATGATAGTATACATGTTAGAATGCCATTCTCCCAAATCATCCCACCCTCTCCCTCTCCCTCTGAGTCCAAAAGTCCGTTATACACATCTGTGTCTTTTTTCCTGTCTTGTATACAGGGTCGTCATTGCCATCTTTCTAAATTCCATATATATGTGTTAGTATACTGTATTGGTGTTTTTCTTTCTGGCTTACTTCACTCTGTATAATCGGCTCCAGTTTCATCCATCTCATCAGAACTGATTCAAATGAATTCTTTTTAACGGCTGAGTAATGCTCCATTGTGTATATGTACCACAGCTTTCTTATCCAGTCATCTGCTGATGGACATCTAGGTTGTTTCCATGTCCTGGCTATTATAAACAGTGCTGCAATGAACATTGGGGTACATGTGTCTCTTTCAATTCTGGTTTCCTTGGTGTGTATGCCCAGCAGTGGGATTGCTGGGTCATAAGGTAGTTCTATTTGCAATTTTTTAAGGAATCTCCACACTGTTCTCCATAGTGGCTGTACTAGTTTGCATTCCCACCAACAGTGTAGGAGGGTTCCCTTTTCTCCACACCCTCTCCAGCATTTATTGCTTGCAGATATTTGGATCGCAGCCATTCTGACTGGTGTGAAGTGGTACCTCATTGTGGTTTTGATTTGCATTTCTCTAATAATGAGTGATGTTGAGCATCTTTTCATGTGTTTGTTAGCCATCCGTATGTCTTCTTTGGAGAAATGTCTATTTAGTTCTTTGGCCCATTTTTTGATTGGGTCGTTTATTTTTCTGGAATCGAGCTGCATAAGTTGCTTGTATATTTTTGAGATTAGTTGTTTGTCTGTTGTTTCATTTGCTATTATTTTCTCCCATTCAGAAGGCTGTCTTTTCACCTTGCTTATATTTTCCTTTGTTGTGCAGAAGCTTTTAATTTTAATTAGATCCCATTTGTTTATTTTTGCTTTTATTTCCAGAATTCTGGGAGGTGGATCATAGAGGATCCTGCTGTGATTTATGTCTGAGAGTGTTTTGCCTATGTTCTCCTCTAGGAGTTTTATAGTTTCTGGTCTTACATTTAGATCTTTAATCCATTTTGAGTTTATTTTTGTGTGCGGTGTTAGGAAGTGATCTAGTTTCATTCTTTTACAAGTGGTTGACCAGTTTTCCCAGCACCACTTGTTAAAGAGATTGTCTTTACTTCATTGTATATTCTTGCCTCCTTTGTCAAAGATAAGGTGTCCATATGTGTGTGGATTTATCTCTGGGCTTTCTATTTTGTTCCATTGATCTATATGTCTGTCTTTGTGCCAGTACCATACTGTCTTGATGACTGTGGCTTTGTAGTAGAGCCTGAAGTCAGGCAAGTTGATTCCTCCAGTTCCATTCTTATTTCTCCAGATTGCTTTGGCAATTCGAGGTTTTTGTATTTCCATACAAATCTTGAAATTATTTGTTCTAGTTCTGTGAAAAATATGGCTGGTAGCTTGATAGGGATTGCATTGAATTTGTAAATTGCTTTAGGTAGTATACTCATCTTCACTATATTGATTCTTCCGATCCATGAACATGGTATATTTCTCCATCTATTAGTGTCCTCTTTGATTTCTTTCATCAGTGTTTTATAGTTTTCTATATATAGGTCTTTAGTTTCTTTAGGTAGATATATTCCTAAGTATTTTATTCTAGAAAAGTGCTGTCCTTTTAATGATCAAGCCTGGGAGGCGGAGCCTTGAGAATGGGCTCTCATTTGTATTTCAGGCTCATGTATCTAGGCAACATCTTTGTACAACAGTTCAGAGCCAAAATGATTAAGCACAGGTAACAAAGCACAAAGGTTAGAGCTAAAGGAGTAGATCCAATGTGGAGTCAGGTCTGTTCTTCATTACAGTATCTTTGTGTTCCTTTCTACCTTCCCTTTTACAGTCTGCCTTCTACTACTTTATGAACGTAAGGCAAACCTGTCATGCTCCAGTTCTTACTGTGGTACGTTACTCTGGGATATAAAAATATCCGGGATTCCAAGTCAGAGGGGCATTTTCAGAAAATTTTGCTTCAGAAGGAGTGTGCCCTGAGAGAACAAAGCAAGAAAAATCAGATGGAGCAGCTTCTTACCTTATCCAGCTAATAGATGCTTGGCAGTACTGCCTTATCTTGCTTACAGCTAGAATTGAAAGTTAAAATGGTGATGATGGAGTTAAGTATTCAGTTCAGTTCAGTTCAGTTCAGTAGCTCAGTCATGTCCGACTCTCTGCGACCCCATGAGTCACAGCACACCAGGCCTCCCTGTCCATCACCAACTCCCGGAGTTCACTCAGACTTGCGTCCATCGAGTCAGTGATGCCATCCAGCCATCTCATCCTCTGTCGTCCCCTTCTCCTGGCCCCAATCCCTCCCAGCATCAGAGTCTTTCTAATGAGTCAACTCTTCGCATGAGGTGGCCAGAGTACTGGAGTTTCAGCTTCAGCATCATTCCCTCCAAAGAAATCCCAGGACTGATCTCCTTCAGAATGGACTGGTTGGATCTCCTTGCAGTCCAAGGGACTCTCAAGAGTCTTCTCCAACACCACAGTTCAAAAGTATCAATTCTTCGGCGCTCAGCTTTCTTCACACTCCAACTCTCACATCCATACATGACCACAGGAAAAACCATAGCCTTGACTAGACAGACCTTTGTTGGCAAAGTAATGTCTCTGCTTTTGAATATTCTGTCTAGGTTGGTCATAACTTTTCTTCCAAGGAGTAAGCGTCTTTTAATTTCATGGCTGCAGTCACCATCTGCAGTGATTTGGGAGCCCCCCGAAATAAAGTCTGACACCGTTTCCACTGTTTCCCCATCTATTTGCCATGAAGTGATAGGACCGGATGCCATGATCTTCGTTTTCTGAATGTTGAGCTTTAAGCCAACTTTTTCACTCTCCTCTTTCACTTTCATCAAGAGGCTTTTTAGCTCCTCTTCACTTTCTGCCATAAGGGTGGTGTCATCCTCATATCTGAGGTTATTGATATCTCCCGACAATCTTGATTCCAGCTTGTGCTTCTTCCAGCCCAGCGTTTCTCATGATCTATTCTGCATATAAGTTAAATAAGCAGGGTGACAGTATACAGCCTTGACGTAGTCCTTTTCCTATTTGGAACCAGTCTGTTGTTCCATGTCCATTTCTAACTGTTGCTTCCTGACCTGCATATAGGTGTCTCAAGAGGCAGGTCAGGTGCTCTGGTATTCCCATCTCTTTCAGAATTTTCCGCAGTTTATTGTGATCCACACAGTCAAAGGCTTTGGCATAGTCAGTAAAGCAGAAATAGATGTTTTTCTGGAACTCTCTTGCTTTTTCCATGATCCAGCGGATGTTGGCAATTTGATCTCTGGTTCCTCTGCCTTTTCTAAAACCAGCTTGAACATCTGGAAGTTCACGGTCCACGTATTGCTGAAGCCTGGCTTGGAGAATTTTGAGCATTACTTTGCTAGCATGTGAGATGAGTGCAATTGTGCGGTAGTTTGAGCATTCTTTTGCATTGCCTTTCTTTGGAATTGGAATGAAAACTGACCTTTTCCAGTCCTGTGGCCACTGCTGAGTTTTCCAAATTTGCTGGCATATTGAGTGCAGCACTGTCACAGAGTCATCTTTCAGGATTTGAAATAGCTTAACTGGAATTCCATCACCTCTACTAGCTTTGTTCATAGTGATGCTTTCTAAGGCCCACTTGACTTCACATTCCAGGATGTCTGGCTCTAGGTGAGTGATCACACCATTGTGATTATCTTGGTCATGAAGATCCTTTTTTGTATAGTTCTTCTGTGCATTCTTGCCACCTCTTCTTAATATCTTTTGCTTCTGTTAGGTCTATCCATTAGAGACTCTTAAAATTTAAAAATAAAATATGTTCAAAAATTTTTGTGTATTCTAAGAAAGACGCTTAACAGAAAAGACAATCCACAGAATGGGAGAAAACATTTACAAATCACATATCTGATAAAAGGTTAATATCTATATAGAGAACTCTTACCTATATATTATCCACTTACTCTTATCTATATATTAATATATAGATATATTAATATCTATATAGAGAACTCCTAAAACTCAACAGCCATAGCCAAACAGCTGAATTTTAAAATGGACAGTGGATTTGAATGGACATTTCTCCAAAGAGATATAAGTGGTCAGTAGGCACATAAAATGATGCTCAGTATACAGCATAATATGGGTAAACTATGGAGACATGATACTGAGTGAAATAAACCAGTCACAACAGGACAAATACTGTATAATTCCATTTCTGTGAGATATTTAGTATTGTCAGACTCACATACATAGAGCATAAAACGGTTGTTGTCAAGACCTGGTGAGAGGGGGCAGTGGAATGTTATTCTTTCACAGGTATAGAGTTTCATTTTTTAAGATGAAAAAAGCTGTGGACATGGTGGTGGTGACAGCTTCACAGCCTTCTCTGTGTGTGTGTATGTGCGAATGCATGCACTCAGTAGTGCTTGACTTTGACATCGCATGGACTGTAGCTCGCCAGGCTCCTCTGTACATGGGTTTCTCCAGGCAAGAATACTGGAATGGGTTGCTATTTCCTATTCCAGGGGATCTTCCTGGCCTAGGGATCGACCGCCCCATCTCTTATATCTCCTGCATTAGCAGGCAGATTACCACTAGCGCCACTGGGAGAGACACTGAATCGAACATTTAAAAATAGTGAAGATGGTAAAATTTGCTATATGTATTTTACCACAATACAAAAGTGTTCTGTGAGCTAAGTGAGACTGAAAGTAAAAGAAAGTAAAAGTGAGTGAGATTAAACAGAGTAAATAATAGGTTCTTGTCTCTCGAGGGAGAACTTGATTTTTCAAAGGAGCTATAAGTTATGTGGAACTTGGTTATTATTTGGAGGGTTAAACTTGTTATTAACATTTTTGACTGAGAACAATATTTAAAAAAAGAAACTTGGTAGTACTAATTTTTGGATGGCCAGTAATTTTTTAAGATAATTTTATGCTTTAATAGTAAAGTTGCAAATATAGTACCTTACATTTGTTTCTCATTTCTTACTGTCTTACAGTCTGTGACAGTTCCTTAATCTTTTCTTATGTTTTCTGACCTTGACACTTCTGATTGAGCTGGCCAAATGTAATTTATTTAGAATGTCCTTCAGTTGGGGTTTAATGATTTCTCTTGATTAGATTGAGGATATGCGTTACTGGGTAGTATACCACAGAGGTGAGGTGCCTTTCTCAGTACATCTTAACACGGAGTGTGTGATGTTTGTATGCATTACTAGTGATGTTAACCTTGATCATTTGGCTCAGATGTTGTCTGCTAAGATCCTATACTATAAATTTTCTATTTTTTTCCTTTGTAATTACTAAACATTTTGGGAGAGATACTCTGATATTGCGTTTAAACTTCTACCCACTGATTTTAGCATCCATTTTTCTTGCCGATGGCAGTTATTTATTGTGGAGCTCTAATGGTGATTTTTATATTTGCCTCATTCTTTCCACATTTATTAACTGGAATTTTTTTTGGTAGGAGCAGTTGTTCCTTTTCTCCCCTTACAGATTTCTTAGTCAAGCTTAGTTAAGATCCAGTTGAATTTTATCAGTGTATTCCAATTTGAGGGGGAAGGATAGGTGGTTCTTCTGTAAGTAAAGGCCTAGATAGAATCTATAAGCTCAGTTCTATGTTTTGTGCTTTATATTTATAGCATTTTGCTTTTTAAAGTTTACTTTTCTGTGGTTCTTATTTTTATCATTATTTTAAAATATTTATCCTATTATTTATTTGGCTGTACCAGGTCTTAGTTGTAACATGTGAGATTGTTGATCTTTGTTGAGGCATGCAGGATCTTTAGTTGTGGCATGTGGGATTTTTTTAGTTGCAGCAATTGAACTTAGTTGTGGGACATGGGATCTAGTTCCCTGACCAGGGATTGCACCCCGGCCCCCTGCAGTGGGAGCCTAGAATCGTAGCCACTGGACCACCAAGGAAGCCTCTTTTTTGTTTGTTTGTTTTTGAAATAATTTTTTTTGTGTGAAAACGCGTACAACTATTGAGATGATTTTTCTGATTTCAAATATTGCAAATCATAAGTTAAGGGGAACATAGCAAAATTATATTTTGTGTTAATATATGGCTTTAAATTTTATAATTTCTGTAACTAAATTGGAATGAAAGCATACCTTTAACTTTCTTTTTCCCCTCTTTCTTAGGCTTGAAAAGGAATATACTACAATAAAAACTAAAGAAATGGAAGAACAAGTTGAAATTAAAGTAAGTATCTTAGAACTTTTAAAAGTACTGAATATAACTTGATTGAAGTCAGTTATTTGGCAATATATGTTAGGTTATGTGACATATGTTGATATATTGTAGATTTAATGATGGTGTTTGTATTTACTGATAAATTTACCATCCTACTAGGTTATAGTTAAAAACAGACATTTCAAAAAATAATGTGACTGAAGTGGTTTTCATTCTAATATGGAAGAAAGCAGCTTTTCCTTTTTCTGGATTTATTGGCAGGTCATCAGGAGAAGATACTTCTTTGGGGGAAGAATAATTATCATTCCATTTAAGCATGTTTTAAAAAGTTACAGAGAAGATAATCTATAACATGCTGAGACTAAAAGCAGTATAGTATAAGGGAGACCAAATAGAGGAGATTATTGCATTAGAAATAATTTTGGCTGCTTTAAAGAAGCAAAAAGCTTTGACTAATTCAATCTTCCAGTCTCTAAGCAAAGGTTATATTTTAATTACTATTGAGAGAAATAGGTAGGTTTTCAATCTGAAGGGCATGTAAATTCACATGTGCGTCTTATAAACTGTTTGTATCCCTGTAGGCTAGAAACTGTTGTGGATCCTTTAGCATTGTGTAAGCTGTGTGTTAAGGAAAATTAGATTGGCTCTTATGCTGATATTTCAAGATGGGGATAATGAATAGAAATGTGAGTTAGTGAAGGAACTCGGTGACTGGCTGATCCAATTTCTTACCTTTTATTTTCTCCCTAACTCCTGCAAAAGAAAAAGAAAAAACAAATTTATTAAATGACTCCACTTTAAAAAACAAAACAAAACACAACTGTATGTTTGAATGTGTCTGATTTTTAACTTGGACCTAACAAGACATTTGATGACCATCTTATTTACAGTTTCACTAGCCATGTATTAATTCAGCCTTGCTATAAAATAAGACTTCATTACTCACATCCTACAGGCAGGCCCTTTTTACTAGGGAATGAGTTCTGCTCAATTGCTACTCTTTCTTACCATAATCCTTCTCAAAAGCCTCCTGGAACACAATTTCTTCCCTCATCAACTCTGTCTCTCTTTCATTTCCATTTCTATCACCTACTTACTACCTGTTGGAAATAGATACTTCTAAATTTTTCAGAGAGACAGAGAGAGAAAGCAAAGACCCCTGTGGATTCCCCCCCCCCTTTTTTTTTTAAAAAAGGTCTGTCATCCAACTGCTGCTCTACTATTTGCTTTTTTTTTAGGTTCCATGAGTAAGAGTAATATTAAATCATACCCTCCACTTCAACCTACTGAAAGTAAAAAGTACGCCATCCTGATGACTGGGGCGAGACCATGGGTTATTTGGAACTGCAAATCAAGAATCTGAGGATGGGGAAACCATCCTGTTCATTTCATCATGCTTTGTTGTTGGAAAAAAAAACAAACAAACCCTCAGTTCTATGAACAATCCTTGCTCTTGAAGTTTTTTTTCTAAGATTAAGTCACATATGTAGGAATATCAAAAGACCTTTTCAAAAAGATCTAGCAGACTTTAGCCTATATTTGCAGTTTTTTTCAAATTTTTATTTTTGGGTAAAGTAAGAGTTGACATACCTCACAAAATACTTTCAAACATGTTTTAGGCAAAAACAGATGGCTTATAAAGTTGTTTATAGACAAGAATCTGGGGAAAAAATGTTTTAAAAGTTAGTGGAATGCATTGGGTAAATAAAGTATGCTGATTTCAAAGGTAGTTCCTTTTATAAAATCTTGTTTCCACTTAGTTCTTTTTTACTCTTGTACCATTTTCTTTCCTTTCCTCATTCCTCCTGCTCCTTAAAGGGCAAAGCCAAAACAATTTTTGTGTAACTGTACTTTTTAAACTTTGTTTGCACATGTCTGATTTTTAAGTTGGATCTGGCAATTACTCTCAGTCATAATCAGAAGACCACGTTATTTACAGTTAATTAGCCATGTATTCTTGGAGCCATTCCTTATTCACATTCCCTTCCCCTCCCACAAGGTCCCTTTTACAAGGGAATTAATTGTGTTAAACTAGTACTTTCTTGCTTTGGTTCTAAAAGCCTTTGGGAGATAATTGTATATTGTTCTTTTCACAAATAGTATGATCATAATTATGTGATTTCCCCCCCCCCCCATTTTATTGCAGTTTGTAGATACTGTATTTTTTTTGTTTATTTTAAATTGGAGGATAATTGTTTTACAAGGTTGTATTGATTTCTGCTGTACAGCAACATGAATCAACCATAAGTAACCATACGTTTCCTCCCTGGTGACCCTCCCCCCACCCATCTATCCCTCTAAGTTGTTATAGAGCCCTTGGTTGAGCTCCCTCATGTTAATACAGCAGCTTCCCACTAGCTCTCTGTTTTACACAATGTAATTATATGTGTTTCAGTGCCACTCTTTGAACTTTGAACTCTCTCCTTCCCCCAGTGTCCACAAGTCTGTTCTCTGTCTGTGTCACCATTGTTGCACTGCAAATAGGTTCATCAGTACCATCTTTCTAGACGCCATATATATGTGTTAATATACGGCATTTGTTTTTTTCTTTCTGACTTCACTCTGTATAAAAGGCTCTAGGTTCATCCACATCAGTTCAACTGACTCAAATTTGTTCCTTTTTATGGCCGAGTAATATTCCATTGCATATATGTACCACAACTCTTTTTATTCATTCATCTGCCAGTGGACCTGTTGGTTGCTTCCATATCCTGGCTATTGTAAATGTTAATCTCCAAAATACACAAGCAACTCGTTGCAGCCCAATATTTGAAAAGCAAAAAATCCAGTCAAAAAATAGGCTGCAGACCTAAACAGACATTTCTTCAAAGAAAACATATAAATGGCCCAACAAACACATGAAAAGATGCTCAACATGGCTCATTATTAGAGAAATGCAAAGAAAAACTACAATGAGTTATCATCCCACACTGATCAGAAGTGCCATCATCAAAAAATTTGCAAACAGTAAATGCTGAAGTGGATGTGGAGTAAAGGAAACCCTCTTGCACCATTGATGGGAATGTAAATTGATATAGCCACTATGGACAGCGTAGAGGGTCCTTAAAAAACTAGGAATGAAACCACAGTATTACCCACATCTAGGCATATACTGAGAAAACCATAATTCATAAGCACACGTGTACCCCAGTGTTCATCCAGCGCTATTTACAATAGCCAGGACATGGAAGCAACTTTGATGTCTGTCAGCAGATGGATGGATAAAGAAATTGTGACGATATTTTGATGTAGAAGTAAAAGATCATTCTTTGATGTTGTGAGATGTGTTTAATGTTTGACCTTCAGGTCAATAACTTATGCTAAGAATTCTATCTGTCAGCTTCTTGATCAAGAAAGTGACTTTCAAGTATTTTCCATTCTTTCTCTGAAAGTGTTATAGGAAGATTTTGTTAATAACAATTTCATACGGTGAATGTTACATTTTACCGTGTGAAATTTTTGGTAAATAGAAACACCTTTGTCAGTATCTTCTTCCAATCTCTTGATGTTCTACCTGAGGGGGAGGAGGTAAGAAATACTAAAATTCTAGCTTATTTAGGGGTAAACCACAGATCTTTAAAAAAGAAGAGCCTTTATCCCCTGCTCTATTTAAGACAGACATATGAATTTATGTTTAAATTTGTGCTTTGGGGCATAGAGATTTAAGTCCTGTGAAGAGGAGTTAGAAATTCTGACTGGTTATTAGTCAGATTTGGATATTTTTTACTTCAAAAATTTTGAGATATTCCAGATATGCTGAAAACTAGAGCATATATATAAAATATATTTTTATACATATATAAAACATCTGTTTTCACTGCCTGACATAAATAATACAAACATGACAAGTGTTATTTAAGTCATTCAGGAGTTATATTAAACAATCAATATAAAGTACTAGTATTTGCACATTTATTCAACACAATATATAAACGATAATTTATATTTAATCTTTGGTAACCTTCTGAAACGGTTGTTCATCTTTTTGTGAAGAAACGAAGATTCAGGAAGCTCAAATAATATGCTGGTGGTTATATTGATAGAGGGCTTCCCTGGTGGCTTAGATGGTAAAGAATCCACATGCAGTGCAGGAAACCTGAGTTCGATCCCTGGGTTGGAACGATTGCCTGGAGAAGGAAATGGCAACCCTCTCCAGTGTTCTTGCCTGGAGAAACCCATGAACAGAGGAGCCTGGAGGGCTACAGTCCATGGGGTCTCAAAGAGTAGGACATGACTGAGTGACTAAGCACGCAAGGACATGTTGATAGAAGATTGTCAAGGGTTAGAACTCTGATTTGGGTTAGTGTTAGATTCATACATGTTCTTAAGTGTATACATTGTGCTGCTTGCCAAGAGAAACTTGAATGTATTGTTATCTAAAAAGGACTTGTATGCCAGTTTTTCTGTGGCTTTACAAGCTTTTTATTAAAAAATGAATAGCTACTTAATAAAATCCAGTGGGGAAACAAGAGCATAATTTATTGAAGAAATCATTCATTTAACAGATATCTACAGTGCCTACTGCATACCCAAACACTGTTCTAGGCATTTGAGATGTGTTTATGAAACAGACCAATTCCTTCCCTCGTGATGCTTGCATTCTAGTGTGGAAAATATACAATAGGTAAAATGTGCAGTATTTTAGATGGTGATAAGTGTAAAACAGAGGGGGAAAATCTTAAGGAAGGGCAAATAAACTGATGGTGTTTGGATTAAAAATTTAGAGTAATTGACCACTTTCCTTTGAATAAAGACCTGAAGGAAGTGAGGGAGCTAGATATATAAAGAGAGCTGAGTCTGATCAGGAGAGTGCTGATGAGGAGTAGTGATAGGACAGCATGAAAATGAAGGAGGTAATAAGACATAAGATGCTGCACGTTACAAATAATATAGGGAGTTGCTGAACACATGAAGACTTTAGCTTTTCCTCTGGTGAGCCATCAGAGTTTTCAGTAGAGAATGACAAGGTATGACTTAAGTTTTCAGTGGGTCTTCTAGTTGCTGTGTTGAGAGTATATTGCAGAGGGTAGGCACAGAATCAAGAGAAATAAGTAGAAAGCTGTTAAAGTAATGCAGGCAAGAGGAGGTGGTGGCTTGGACTGAGGTGTTAATGATTGGATGGTATAACTGATGTGGAGTTGTCAGAGGGACAGGAATCAAGGACTTTGTCCTGAGCAATTAGGAAAATGCAGTTCCTAGTGGCTGCAATGGGAAAGTATACAGAAGGAATATCAAGAGCTCCAGTTTTGGCTCTATTAAGTATGAGATACCTAGGAGCTGTTCAGATAGCTCCTTAAAATATTCAGAGTTGGAGTTGAGAGAGCACAGGCTGGAAATACAAATCTGACAGCTACTGACACGATTATATTAGTATTAAAAGCCATGAGAGTGGGTGAGATTAACTGGGGAATGGATGTAGATAGAAGACTGCAAGAATTAAGCCTGAGAGCATGTCAACATCTAAAAGCTAGGAAGACCAAGAACTAATCAGTAAAGCACAGGGAAATGTAACACCTAGAAGTGGAGAGACAAAAAAAAAAAAAAAGAGTGTTTCACCGAGAGTCATTTACTGTGTCAAATGCTAAAGAAAGATTTTGTGCAATGAGGATGACAAGATAATGACTGAGTTTATCAACATGGAAATAGATTAGTAAAAGTGTTGGAAACTAAAGCTTGACTAGAATGAACTAGAAAAAATTGGAGTTAGAGAGTATAGGTATTTTTCAGGGAATTTGCTATAAGGAAGAAAGAAATGGAACAGGATGCTTAGGGTAGTGATTTTGAAGAGATTTTAAATTTGTTTTTCCTTCCTTTTTTGTTAAGATGGCATAATTAAATA
This sequence comes from Ovis aries, assembly GCF_016772045.2. Taxonomy (NCBI): domain Eukaryota; kingdom Metazoa; phylum Chordata; class Mammalia; order Artiodactyla; family Bovidae; genus Ovis; species Ovis aries. Next base: position 69,879,815 of record NC_056054.1, on the reverse strand, counting down.
GGAAACATTCATGATGTATGATTGTCAGGATAATTGCTGGAATGAGCAGGATTATGAGGTTTAGGCCCGAGGTGGAAGACTCCTGGTCTGCTGTATAGATCAGTTTAGTTCAGTCGCTTAGTTGTGTCTGACTCTTTGCGACCCCATGGACTGCAGCACGCCAGGCCTCCCTGTCCATCACCAACTCCTGGAGCCTGCTCAAACTCATGTCCATTGAGTTGGTAATGCCATCCAACCATGTCATCCTCTGTTGTACCCTTCTCCTCCTGCCTTCAATTTTTCCAGCATCAGGGTCTTTTCCAATGAGTCAGTTCTTTGCATCAGGTGGCCAAAGTATTGGAGTTTCAGATTCAGCATCAGGCCTTCCAATGAATACTCAAGATTGATCTCCTTTAGGATGGACTAGTTGGATTTCCTTGCAGTCCAAGGGACTCTGAAGAGTCTTCTCCAAAACCACAGTTCAAAAGCATCAATTCTTTGGTGCTCAGCTTTCTTTATAGTCCAACTCTCACATCCATACATGCTGCTGCTGCTGTCGCTTCAGTTGTGTCCGACTCTGTGCGACCCCATGGTCTGCAGCCTACCAGGCTCCTCTGTCCATGGGATTTTCCAGGCAAGAGTACTGGAGTGGGGTGCCATTGCCTTCTCCGATCCATGCATGACTACTGCAAAAACCATAGCTTTGACTAGATGGACCTTTGTTGGCAAAGTAATGTCTCTGCTTTCTAACATGCTATCTAGGTTGGTCATAGCTTTTCTTCCAAGGAGCAAGCATCTTTTAATTTCATGGCTGCAGTCACCATCTGCAGTGATTTTGGAGCCCAAAAAGATAAAGTCTGTCATCGTTTACATTGTTTCCTCATCTGTTTGCCATGAAGTGATGGGACTGCATGCCATGATCTTAGTTTTCTGAATGTTGAGTTTTAAGCCAACTTTTTCACTCTCCTCTTTCACTTTCATAAAGAGGCTCCTTAGTTCTTCACTTTCTGCCCTAAGGGTGGTGTCATATGCATATTGAGGTTATTGATATTTCTCCTGGAGGTCTTGATTCCAGCTTGTGCTTCATCCAGCCTGGCATTTTGCATGATGTACTCTACATGTAAGTTAAATAAGCAGGGTGACAAAATACAGCCTTGACATACTCCTTTTCCAATTTGGAACCAGTCTGTTGTTCCATGTCCAGTTCTAACTGTTGCTTCTTGACCTGCATACAGATTTCTCAGGAGGCAGGTCAGTTGGTCTGATATTACAATCTCTTGAAGAATCTCCCATAGTTTGTTGTGATCCACGCAGTCAAGGCTTAGTGGCATGTTCAATAAAGCAAAAGTAGATGTTTTTCTGGAACTCTCTTGCTTTCTCAGGGATCCAATGGATGTTGGCAATTTGTTCTCTGGTTCCTCTGCCTTTTCTAAATCCAGCTTGAACACCTGGAAGTTCATGGTTCACATACTGTTGAAGCCTGGCTTGGAGAATTTTGAGCATTATTTTGCTAGTACATGAGATGAGTGCAGTTGTGTGGTAGTTTGAGCATTCTTTGGCATTGCCTTTCTTTGAGATTGGAATGAAAGCTGACCTTTTCCAGTCCTGTGCCCACTGCTGAGTTTTCCAAATGTGCTGGCATATTGAGTGCAACATTTTCACAGCATCATCTTTTAGGATTTGAAATAGCTCAACTAGAATTCCATCACCTCCACTAGCTTTGTTCGTAGTGACGCTTCCCATCGCCCACTTGACTTCGCATTCCAGGATGTCTGGCTCTAGGTGAGTGATCACATCGTCCTGATTATCTGGGTTGTGAAGATCTTTTTGTACAGTTCTTCTGTGTGTTTTTGCTACTTCTTCATATTTTCTGCTTCTGTTAGGTCCATGCCATTTCTGTCCTTTATCGAGCCCATCTTTGCATGAAATGTTCCCTTGGTATCTCTGATTTTCTTGAAGAGATCTCTAGTCTTTCCCATTCTATTGTTTTCCTCTATTTCTTTGCATTGATCGCTGAGGAAGGCTTTCTTATCTCTCCTTGCTTTCTTTGGAACTCTGCATTCAAGCGTGTATATCTTTTCTTTTCTCCTTTACCTTTCACCTCTCTTCTTTTTACGGCTACTTGTAAGGCCTCCTCAGACAACCATTTTGCCTTTCTTTTTCTTGGGGATGGTTTTAATCCCTGTCCCTGTACAATGTCATGAACCTCTGTCCATAGTTCTTCAGGCACTCTGTCTATCAGATCTAATCCCTTGAATCTATTTAGTCACTTCCAGTGCATAATCGTAAGATACTATGTAGATAATTAGTCCACAAAAAGAAGAGAAAATGTAAAATACATGGGCAAAAAAGTAGTAAGGTGTCAGATGTAGTTGTGGGATGTAGTGAAGTTCTGTTTTGATCGTTTTAATTTTTTCAGGAACTCAGAAACAAGATTATCATCTGATAGTGACAGTAGGGTGTGAAGAGAGTTGCTTTTGAAGAGCGGAAAGTATGAAATAGTGATCTAAGAGGGCAGGAGAAAGAGTGGACTAAGGACACATTATTATTGCTAGGATGCATTGAGTCCAGCTGAATTTAGTGATTGTTAATTGAAATAAACTTCATGATTTTATTTTTCTTCGATTGTATTTACTGCGTGAGACTCAGAATCGTTAGTGTGTTTTCATCCAGAGTGGTGGTTTCCCAGGTAAGTGTGCTGACTACTAAAGGAGAGAAGGGATAGGGGAAATAAAAGCAGGGGAGAGTCTGCAGTGATTGGAAATTGAACTTTGGGAAGAAAGGATATTAGGGAATGAGAGACAGTGAAAATTTGGTAGGATCAATGGATTATCCCAACTAAACACATTATTATTGTATTTGGGTTATTTCATAAAATAAGTAAGCTGGAAAGAATAGAGTAAGTTGTTTTAAACTAATATTCCTTGATTTGGGGATATTTAGGTTGTTTTCATCATTAAAAAATAATGCATATACTTTCCATCTTTGTATATAAAGTTTTGTGGTACCTTGTATCTCCATTGTTGTTATTTAGTAGTTAAATCATGTTTGACTCTTTTGCGACCCCATGGATTGTAGCCCACCAGACTCCTCTGTCCATGGAGTTCTCCAGGCAAGAATACTGAAGTGGATTGCCATTTCCTTCTGCAAGGGGTCTTCCCGACCCAGGGATTGAACCCATGTCTCCTGCTTAGCAGTCAGATTCTTTACCACTGAGCCACCGGGGAAACTTTTAAAAGCTGTATTTGCTAAAATACTGTCATGGTAACCCTGAAACAGTCTTTAATAACTCAAAAAGACTATTATATATTTTCCATCTCCTCAGGAAGTGGATATTACACAAATGAGGAATTGATAATTTATTGATGATAAAAAGTGATATTTGTGTAGCTGCTATAGGGGAACATATTTGTGTGGGGAAAATGAATTTAGGATTTATAGCAAAATTTCAGAAAATTTAAATGGTGTGGGAAGGGAAATCAAAGTGAGTGTTTTTAGTTTTAAATTTTATTATTTTTTAATCATTTCAAGTGTAATATTAACTATTCTCTTAATTGTCTTGTTGAGCTTTACATCCTAAGTCTTTTAGAATAAACAAAATGCTACTTTTTTTTTTCAAGAAATATGTTGAGAAGATACTGAGACTGTTAATTTTTTTAGCTTTCCAGACTTTAGCAGCATTTAATAGTTGTTTATTTGTGTAGACCATTTTACTATATGTACTATGAGTAGCCAAGAAGTATTTTATTCTCCTTAAACTATTTTGTAGTCTGAGATCACATATTAGGTAATATCTGTTCATATCACCCAAATATATTCTAGTGAATAGAGCAAGAAAATTTAATTTGCAAAGTTCTTTGTAAGATATATTCCGCTTTATGGTCTACCTAATAAGAGAACAATAATTCATAGTCTTTTGTTTTCTTACGAGATTTTATATGTTCTGTGCTCAGTCGCTCAGTTGTATCCTTCTCTTTGTGGCCCCATGGACCATAGGCTGCCCGTGGGGTTTCCCAGGCAAGAATACCAGAGTGGGGTGCCATTTTAGTCCTTACTGACAAAATAATGGGTTGAATCATAGAAAAATTTTCTGAGGAAGACATTTTTAGCAGAAAGTTAGAGAAAAGTAGGGTTGAAAGAAAGTTAGATTGCACTCTAGAGCAAATTGGTACAGAAAGGTAAGAGGGAGTTTGAAATTACAGTGATGGCAAAATGAAGGGATGATTATATTGGTAGACTATACAAAAAGGAGATAATTTTTTTTAATGTAGAGTGATTTTTTTTTGTATATCTGACTTACAGTGGTGTGTTAATTTTTGCTGTATGGCAAGTGATTCAGTTACATGCATATATATTCTTTTTCATATTATTTTCTGTTACGTTGTCACAGGATATTAACTATCCTCTCTGCTGTACAGAAGGACCTTGTTGTTTATCCATCCTGTATATAGTAGTTTGCAGCTGCTAGTCCCAAACTCCCAGTCCATCCCTTCCCCGTCCTCAGTCTCCCCCTTAGCAACCACAAGTCTGTTCTCTATGTCTGTGTGTCTGTTTTTGTTTCATGGATATGTTCATTAGTGTTGTATTTTAGATTCCACTTGTAAGTGATACCGTATGGTATTTGTGTTTCTCATTCTGCCTTACTTCACATAGTATGACCATCCTTGTTGTTGCAAGTGGCATTGTCATTCTTTTTTATGCCTACTGAGTAATATTCCATTGTGTATGTGTATTGCATCTTCTTTATCCATTCATCTGTTGGTGAAGATCTAGGTTGTTTCCATGTCTTGGCAATTGTAAATCCTGCTGCTGTGAACATAGTGGTGCATATATCTTTTTGAATTACAGTTTTTTCTTGATGTATATGGGGATTCCCAGGTGGTGCAGTGATAAAGAATCCACCTGCCAGTGCAGGAGATGCAAGAGATGTGGGTTTGATTCCTGGGTTGGGAAGATCCTCTGGATAGCAAATGGTAACCCACTTCAGTATTCTTGCCTGGAAGATTCCATGGACAAAGAAATGTGGCGGGCTACAGACCATGGGGTCACAAAGAATTGGACATAACTGAACAACTGAGCACACACGCTTGATATGTATGCCCAGGAGTGGGATTGCAGGATCAAGTGGCAACTCAATTTTTAATTTTTTGAGAACCTCCATATTGTTTTCCGTAGTGACTGCACCAATTTATAGGATGTTAGGTTTGATACTTTATAGCAGTAATTTGACAGAGTTCTGAGAGTTGGGCATTGAATAATTAGGTGCAGAGTTTTTTTTAAATCAGGTTTTACTTTGTAGGAAAATGCTAGTAATTAAGTTTGATGCAACTCATCATAAATAATTCATTTGATGAAAACAACTCATTATATTTTCAGAGTGGAAATTTGCAACTTTGCATGTACAGCACTTTATAATTGGAAGCTGATCTAGTTTTAAACTGACAATTTGATATTATCCTATTAATATACATTTTTCAGGTTTCTTTTTTATTTAATAATAGACAATTGACTATTATTTATGTTGTCTTTGTAGGAGATAAATGAGTTAGAATCTTTTCTATCTAATGGGGATGTTAAGACATATAAGAAAATACTGGGAATTACCCGGCAGTCCAGTGGTTAGGACTCTGTACTTTCAGTGCTGAGGACTTGGGTTCAGTCCCTGGTCGAGGAACTAAGATCCTGTAAGCTGCAAGGTGAGGCCAAAAAAAAAAAAAAAAAAGTAAATACTGATTATGAGTCTTTTTGCTGGGTACAGAAAAGAAAGATTATTTCTATATGTACTCTAGCTTATATTTAAAATTCAAACATAGGCAGAATGATAAATATGGTCATTTCTTTTTCCATGCATTTCTTATTCTGAGCCTTTAAGAATTTCACAGATGATAATGTAGCCATTTCTTAGACTCTTTTCCAGTTTATTAAAGGTAGTACATTTTATGAACTATGATTTAGGTGTCATTTTTCCTTCTCAGGAATGTTTGCAAACAAACCTTTGTTTTTTTTCTGCAGAGGTTACGAACAGAAAATAGACTTTTAAAACAGCGCATTGAAACATTAGAAAAAGTAAGTAAATTGCTACTTCTTTAAACATCTGTTGAATTCCCAATAACTTTTCTATTTTAAATAAAGGCTCAAAAATCTAGCACATGTCTCCAAAATTGTGGTACTGACTGCTTAGCTTGCATAGCTTAACTAAATAACTTGTCAATAAAAATTGATCATTACTAGTCCTTGAACTCTCAGGTTAAAGTTTCAAACTAAGGTTATTAATAGAGTAACATATTAATATTATTTGTTCTCATTATATAATATCTAAAAAGTTTGTTCTTCAGGGGTAACCTAATTGAGAATCTATTCTGTGTAGTATTTTAAAGATGACTTTCAAATGTTGCCCTGACTGTCCAGACATATATTAAATGTGGCAGGAATTTCTTTAAGGCCTAGGCTTGCTTTAAATTTAGTCAAAATGACTGACTAATTTCTTACATAAAAACTCATCATGTAGTTTGTTGATTTTCAATTCAGGAATTGTGCCTAAACTTTTGGGTCTTAGAATTATTTTGATAACACTTGTTACCTCTTCCTCTCTATTTCATATAAAATAATGGGTAGATATTGCAATTTTGTGTTTTTTTGTTATGCTTTTGATATAACTTCTTTTGTAGTCTTTTTTCCTCGTGCTGTAAGAATATATTGAGTAATAAAAGCATAGTCTAAGACACTTGTTTTATTAAAGATGTCCTAATTCACAAACCCTTGGTGTGTTTTTTGTTTTTTTTTTTTCTTTTAACCAAAGATACGAATTAGTTGTTTAAAAAATACTCCTCATGATATTACCAAATAAAAATCTTCCCTGAAAATTGATTGGTCAGTATTTAGAAACAAAATGAATGAAGATACAGATTATTTGCATTTTTTCTTTTGTTTGGAAGTATTGATGGTTTCATATTAAATAGCATAGCACAAAGACAGGACTTTATTACATATGTATTTTTGTTGTATAATAATTGCAGGTACATTATATTAAGGATATAATGCCTTCATCTTATTAGAGTTGCTTTGAAGATAATTCTGCTTTTTTGTTAACTGCAGAAGGTTGTGCTCTTAATTGTCTTTAAGTCATTTTAATTTTATATGTATATATTTTAAACTAAATATTCAGTTCATAGTAAACTATACCTCTTTCTAGGTGGTCTTTTATCTTTGGAGTAAGACATTTTCACAGAGAAAGTATTTTTATTTCCTCGAACGTTGAGAATAATAAAGGTGCTGTTTGAAAGTGTTAAGTTTGGATTTTGCTTCAGAAAATTAAATACTTTTTTGCTGGCTTATTTGGCCTAGGTGTGTTCTTTAGCACTTAGAATCCTATAAATACTTAGATATCAATTAAAGCCCATAACCACAATGTTTACTTACTCTGTTATTCCTAGAATTTATTATGGTTGAGCTCATTAATATCATTTGTCATGTTTTCCTTGCTTTGTTTCTTTGGAAGTTGCTGTTGCACGAATTGCTGTCACACTTTATAAGTGGAATTGCTTACTCAAATTCCTTCTCCCTTTCATATAAATGATTTGACCATATGGATAATGCTAAAAATACTTTAAAAATATGCTTTAAAAAGATATTGGTTTGTCCCAAGTTATGAAAAAAAAAACCCTCTTGGAATTTGTGTTTGGTTTCTTCTAGAAGTACATGATGTTCTCCCATTTATCTTTATTTTGATATATTTTTCTTTAAGAATGGAAATACATACAATAAAAAACTCTTTTAAAATCTAAATGCCGATTTTAATTGCAGTGAAAAGTAGGTGGAATTTGGGTATGTGTTGTTTCTTCTTATTCCTAATTTTAGCACCTTTGTTTTATTTCTGTCTCTTATATTCCTATCTGAATTTTTCCTTTTGTAGGAAAGTGCTTCCTTGGCAGATAGATTGATACAGGTATAGTTTTTTGGCTTTTTTTTAAAGCATTTTCTCTAACATCTAAGGGAAGTCCTAAACCTAGAAATTCATATTTTAATGCATGCAATTTTACATGCATTTTTCTGGAAATAATTTTTGGGTGGTATCTATGGGTGTAAACTTAATTTTTGATAACAATGTGTTACTTTTATTAAAATAAGCCCATCTTTTGCACGTTGTAGAGCTAACCTTATTTTAAAGTATTTATTTCAAAGTGGCAATCAGTGGATTCTGCAAAATTAACCACTATTCATTGAAAACATTAGTCCTGCATGTACAGTAATATTGCATGAATTGAATTTTTATTGACTGAAAGAGGAATTGTTCTTAAGATTATCAGATGAATTTTTCATTGAGTCTCCCAAAATTTGCTGGAGCAATAATAAGCTGCTGGCTAATGATTACTTAGGTTATTCTGTTTTCTGAGGTGATTTTTTTTTTAATATGTCAAAGTAAGTAACTAAACCTCACAAAGGCAGTCTTTCTTGAATCTATCCTAAATTGCTTTACACACACAAAAATTATGTCCTAAGGGACAAGTGACAAGAGCCCAGGAGGCTGAGGAAAACTACCTCATAAAACGGGAGCTGGCCACCATCAAACAGCAGAGTGATGAGGCCAGTGCTAAACTGGAGCAAGCTGAAAGTACCATCAGGAAGCTCCAGCACCAGCAGCAATGGGTAAGGAGTCCGGTAGTGTTTTTTCTCACCTTCCTCATCCCCTTCCTTTAAACTTTTTTTTTAAGCACAACTTCTGTGCTGTAGTTTTTTAACAATTTTGTTTTCTACTGTAATTGAATTCTTAATCAATTTTAAGCTTTATAATACTTAGGGGTCTTATTGTGGCCTAAAGACTCCTCGTTCTAACATTTTTTTTTTTCTGTTTTCACAGTTTTGTTAGAAATGGGTATTATTTTGTTTCCTTACATTATGTTTTAAGTCACAGCAAATAAGTGGTGTTTGTCAGACCTGCTTTTTAGATTTTAGATATCTGTTTTATAAAAAGTAGTTTTTCATTTTACAAATTAAAAGATTAATTTGTAAATCTTTTGCCAGTTTTTGTTAACTGTGTACGTAAGATACTACCTAGCATATAGAAAATATGTAAATATCTCATTTAGATCTTTGATAATATGGTGATTTATGTCTCAGAAATACTGTAGTCTTCATACATCGAGACATTAAATTATGGGTTCAGTTGTATGCTTAAGTTTTTCCCAGAAGAGAGAAATTGTCAAAATGAAAAAAAAAAAGGATTTAAAAAATATTATGTTAACTGTCTTTGTGACCCCATGGACTGTAGCCTATCAGGCTCCTCAGTCCATGGATTTTTCCAGGCAAGAGTACTGGAGTGGGTTGCCATTTCCTTCTCCATAACTTACAGTAGTAAACTGCTACTGATCATAGAACTATCCTCAAGTATCTTTTGTAACTTAGATACTACTTTCCATTGGCAAATTCAGACCAGTGTGATCTTAAGCAAAAATTTGGAAGTTAAAAAAAAACCAACTATATGATAGTTAAAAAGAAAAGCCAGCTGTTTATCTTTGAGAAAATATTATTTCTTATTTCAGCTTTCTGTTTTCAAGTAAGAATTGGATTGTAACAAGAATAGGAAGAAAAAGTGTTAAACCTAGAACTCTGTAATGGGTAGAGTTAAAGTGTTAAACTTAGAACTCTGTAAAGCAAAAAGAATGACTTCAAAGTTGGATGTTGTTTTTATTCAGAAAAATTAAGAAATGGTATTCTCTTCTGAGCATGAAAATCAGAAAACTAAAAGCAGAAAGAAGAAATTGTTAATTGAAAAAAACATAGATTTTTTTCTTATTATGTTAATTGAATATGATTACCAAAAGAGTGGTCAAAGAATATATCACTGCTTATTATCTGTAGAAGACTGGTTCCAGGACACCTGAGGATACCAAATTGTTGTGTGCTCAAGTCCCTTCTGTAAAAGGCATCATATTGGCATTTAATCTGCATGCATCCTCTCATATACTTTAAATCATCTCCAGGTAACTTATAATGCCTAGTACAATCTATTATGTTGGCCAAAAGTTCATTCAGGTTTGTCTGTACCATTTTACAAACCTGAATGAGCTCTTTGGCCAACCCAATAAATGCTATGTAAATAGTTGCCTTTGTATGACAAATTTAAATTTTGCTTTTTGGCACTTTTTCAGGAATTTTTTTTCCTGAATATTTTCAACCCACGGTTGGTTGAATCTGCAAGTGTAGAACCTGTGGCTGTGGAAGGCTAGCTGTACTAAAAAGATGGGAACTCAGATGTTTTATTTTGCCTTTGAATAAAATATCAGTAATATCAAAGTATAAAAACAGGAAAAACAATTGAGAGGTCATGTGGAGAAGGCAGTGGCAGCCCACTCCAGTACTCTTGCCTGGAAAATCCCATGGATGGAGGAGCCTGGTAGGCTGCAGTCCATGGGGTCCTGAAGAGTCGGACACAACTGAGCGACTTCACTTTCACTTTTCACTCTCATGCATTGGAGAAGGAAATGGCAACCCACTCCAGTGTTCTTGCCTGGAGAATCCCAGGGATGGCAGAGCGTGGTACGCTGCCATCTATGGGGTCACACAGAGTTGGGCATGACTGAAGTGACTTAGTAGCAGCAGCCGCAGCAGCAGCTGAGAATTAAGCTGAACTGAGTTATCAGTGTAATCTGATTTTGTCATGGGGAAAGATAAATATTATGTTTACATTTAGTATAAGCTACAGTCTTAATAAACTACATTAGAATTATGAATTATTAGTTTTTTACATAGTTTTTCAAATAATAAAACCTGTGGATAGGTGTGTATCAAAGATAAAAGAAATACTGGTTTAAAAAGAAAGAGCTAAGTGAGCAGACAAAAACAGCCAGAATGAACTGAAGCTTTTGAAAATAGTCAAGTGTAACAAAAAGAATATTTGTACTCTAATTCAGGGACAGTTCAGAGCAGTTCAGTCACTCAGTTGTGTCCAACTCTTTGCAACCCCATGAACCTCAGCACGCCAGGCCTCCCTGTCCATCACCAACTCCCAGAGTCCACCCAAACCCATGTCCATTGAGTCAGTGATGCCATCCAACCATCTCATCCTCCGCCATCCCCTTCTCCTCCTGCCCTCAATCTTTCCCAGCATCAGGGTCTTTTCAAATGAGTCAACTCTCTGCATCAGGTGACCAAAGTATTGGAGTTTCAGCTTCAACATCAGTCCCTCCGGTGAACACCCAGGACTGATCTCCTTTAGGATGGACTGGTTGGATCTCCTTGCAGTCCAAGGGACTCTCAAGAGACTTCTCCAACACAGACCCATACTGAGGGCCTATGATACAGCAAGTAAAAAGCAGGTTTCTACTTCTATTTTTTAACCATCTAAGCAAGCATTCTCTTAAACTGAAATAAACTGTAAAGCAGACGTATAAAACAATAATGCACAAAAATAGGTGAAAATATCAGAACCTTGGTTAAAATTTCAATTTCAAAGTAAAATGTATATCCTTGGGTAATTAGTAACTTCCAGGATGATCACAGGAATATTACTGTTTTAAAAGGATCTTACAAAATAAGAGATACTAAAGGCTTTGAGGTTGGCAACTGCAGCTAAGTAATAATGGCTGCATATCTCAAAAGAAGATCAGTGACCTTGATAATGCTTCATTAAAAATTCCTGAAGCATGTGGTTTGTGAATAAATAGAAAAATAACTTACATTAACTGAATGCTAATTTACTCTGTATGTCATAACAAACTAACTTTATTTCTGTAATAAACAAAAATTTTTAGAAGTTATTGATAGTCTCTCATAATATCATTCTTAACAAAGTAGAAAAATATAGATGGAATTAGTAAACACGTGGTTTTACAAGTGACTGTGTCAAAACGGCTATTTGTGTTGAAGAGATATCAGAGGTCTTTGTCTCCTAAATCTGTGCTTCAAATATATATTATTTAAATCTTCATATATAAGGTATGTTTAAAGTTTATATATGAAATATTTTAGGAATGTAGGTAATATGCTAATGGTGAGTCAAGATTTCAAAATATTTAAACAGTCTGTTCAGAATAAGAAACTAAATAAAAGATTGTCTCTTAGAAATAAATCTATAGTTTTGTCTTGAAGTTTAAATCTTAAAGATATATCTTAGTGATGCTTTATGTAACAAAACCTTGAAATTGATTGAGAATCAGGAATTACCAGTAATAATATGATACTCCCCAAATCCCAAGTGTAGTCTTCTAGAAGTATAGTAATCCAGTTCTAAGTATCTTGTAGAAACTTAGTGGTGGTGTATCTAGTTTGCATACCAAAACTCATATGCAATGTTTACAGACTGTATTATGGCAATTTTAGGAAGATGTGGAATCCCTGTATATTTTTAGATTCCACTAAAGAAGGTTTTAAAGATCATCATAGATATAGTTATTTTTAAGTATTTGTGAGGTGAGTTTATGGAAAAGTAGTTAGTCTCTTTTGATATTGCTTCAGAGGCAGAATGTGTTTAAGATCCAAAGGTACAAAATCTTATTGGAATTTTGACAAATGGACTAATTTCTTTGCAAAGTACTGAGAATACCACTCCTTGAAACTGACCAATTAACATGGCTAAATGTCTTGATTAAGCCTTCCAATATAACATCATGAAGTCTTCAAAATTCTCTAAGGTTTTCAAGTTTATCCAGCAGGAGATATTGAATTACCAATATAATCAATGACCACCACCACCCTCTACTGCCAGTAGTGTCATTTTATATCATATACATAGCTTTGGATTTCATATAGGGAGCTGAATTCTAATCCTGTTTTGCTAGCTTTGTGACTTTGGATACTCAAGGATTGGGTTTCTTTTCTTTTCTAAATGATTGTATAAGGCTAAATCGTGACAGGTCTTTCTCTTTAATTTTTTAAATGAACTTTGTTGAGGTATAAGTTACATGCAATCGAATTCATCAAATTAAAGTTAAAATATATGGTTTGATGTGTTTTGACATTAGCTGTATAACCTTCACAGTCAGAATATAGAGCATTTCCATCACCCCCACAATTTCCTTCATGTCCCTTTGCATTTCACCTTTTCACTCCCAGGACTTCCCTGGTGGCTCAGACGGTAAAGCGTCTGTCTGCAATGCGGGAGACCTGGATTTGAACCCTGGGTCAGGAAGATCCCCTGGAGAAGGAAATGGCGATCCACTCCAGTACTGTGGCCTGGAAAATCCCATGGACAGAGGAGCCTGGTAGGCTACAGTCCATGGGGTTGCAAAGAGTCGGACACGACTGAGCAACTTCACTCACTTCACTTTTTCACTCCCAGCAGCCTTTCTGCTTTCTGTCACTGTGGGTTTTCCTTTTTTAGAATTTCATATAAATGGAATTGTAAGGTATGAGGCTTTTGTGTCTGGCTTCTTTCACTTAACATATTCACTCACTTTTTTTCTTCTTGAAAATTTTTTTCATTGTGGTAAAATAGACACAACATAAAATGTACCATTTAAGTGCTCAGCTCAGTGGCACTAAATACACTTTTACTGTTGTATGACAATAACTACTGTATTTCTAGAGCTTTGTCATCATCTCAGACAGAAACCTCATGCCCATTAAAAAATAACTCTCCACCTCCACCTCTTCACCCTTGGTAAGCTCCATTGTATCATATAAGTAGAATCATATAATATTCATCCTTTTGCATCTGGCTTATTTCATTTAGCATAATGCTTTCAAGGCTCATCCTTGTAGCATTGCATTAGTATCAGAATTTCCCTAGTTTTTACTGTGGCTGCATAATATCCATTGCATGTGTATATGTTTTGTTTACCCACTCATCTGTTTACGGTCATTTTGGTTGGTTCTACTTTTTGGCTGTCATGAAGAATACTGCTGTGATCATTGATCATTAACACACAAATATCTGTTTATGTCCCTTCTTTTAATTCTTTTGAGTATATACCTAGAAGCAGAGTTGCTGCACCAAATGGTGATTCCATGTTTAACTTTTTGTAGATTCAGCAGACTATTTCCCACAGCTGCTGCTTCATTTCACATTCCCTCCAGCAATGTACAAGGGTTCCAATTAATTCCTCTACATCCTCAACAACTCTTGTTCTTTGCTTTGCTTTTTTTCTTCACTGTTTTTTATTTAAAGAAAAAAAAAATAGCCATCCTGTGGTAGACGTTAAGTGATAATTCATTATGGTACATAGGAGTAAATTTAACTAGGAAGATGAAAGACTGTGCACTGAAGACTATGAATCATTGTTTATCCAGTCATCTGTTGATGAAAGAAATTAAGGTATAAATAAATGGAAAGATCCCATGTTCATGTATTGGAAGATTCTTATTATTAAGATGTCAGTGCTACCTAATACGACATATAGATTTAATTACGTCAACCATTTCGGTCTTTTACAGAAATGAGAAAACTTATCCTGCAGTTCACATGGAATTGCAAAGAGCTCTAAATAGGGAAAACAATCTTGAAAAAGAACAGAGTTGGCAGACTCACATTTCCCAATTTGAAAACCTACTACAAAGCTAGAATAATCAAAACAGTGTGGTACTGGCAAGAAGATAGACATACAGATCACTGAGGTAGAAATTGAGAGTTCAGAAATAAGCCAATACATCTATGGCCAATTGATTTTCAAAAAAGGGTACCAGGACCAATTGATAAAGAAGAATAGGTTCTTTAATAAATGGTTCTTGGAAAACAGGATACCCCCATGCAAAAAAATAAACTTGGACTCCTATCATACACCACATTAAAAAATTACTCAAAATGGATATCAGCCATCTTTGTGCTTTTAAAATGCATAAGGATTTTAAAAAAACTCATAAGGATACACCTTCATGAGCTCAGATATGGCAGTGGATTCTTAGATATGAATTCTTTGTCAACCAAAAGGATGAGCAACAACTACAACCAAAAAACAGGTAAACTGAACTTCAAAAGTAAACCCTTTGAACATCAAAGAACATTATCCAGAAAATGAAAAGACAGCCAACAAAATGGTAGAGAATATTTGCAAATCACATATTTAATTGTTCAGCGTCTAGAATATATAGACAACTCTGAACAAAAAGACTACTCAGTTTTAAAATGAACAGAGAATTATACAGCATCAACCAAGACATGGAAACAACCTACCTGTCCACCAATGGATGAATGGATGAAGAAAATGATACACATAAATACACATGATACACGCCTACATGCTAGAATATTATTCAGCCATGAAAACAATGAAACCTTGCTATTTGCAACAACATGGATGGATGTTGAAGGCATAATGCTAAGTGAAATGTCAGTGAAGGCACATATCACATGGCTCACTTATATGTGAACCCCAAAACAAAAAGTCCACCAAGCTCATAAATAGAGGCAACAGATTGGTGGTTTCAAGAGATGGGAGGATGAGTGAAATGTAGTTAAGGGAATCAAAAGGTAGAAATTTCCAGTTATAAATAAGTCATGGGAATGTAATATACAGCATGGTGATTATAGTTGACAGTACTATATTGCATATTTGAAAGTTGCTGAGAATAAGTTTTGAAAGTGAAAAAAAAAATGTAACTGCATATGGTAATGAATATTAGACATTGTGGTGATCCTTTCACAGTTTATACAAATACCGAATCATGATTTTGTATATCTATAGTTAATATAATGTTATATGTCAATTGTATTTCAATAAGACATTTTTTTAAGTAGGCAGAAGACTTGAATAGACCTTTCTCCAAAGAAATACACAAAAGGCAACATTTTAAAAGATCCTCAACATCATTAAGCTTTAAAATCACCTGTCAATTACTTAAAAATGACTACCAATGTAGTATTGTAAAATAAAGTAAAATTTTAAAAAAATGACTACCTAGAGCATTGCCTAGTGAAAAATTTATAGCAGCAAATGCTTATATTAGGAAAGGAAGTAAGTCTCAAACCAACAATCTGTTCTTCTACCTTAAGAAACTAGATTTGTCTGAGAAAATTGAACCTAAAGCAAGTAGAAGGAACAAGTATAACAGAGTAGAAATTAATGAAATTGAAAACAGTATAAAACAAAAATAGAGAAAATCTGTGAAATCAAATCCTGGTTCTTTTAAATCATCAATGAAGTTGATAAAACTGTCTAGACTGACTAAAGACAGAAAAAATAATAGCCCATTTAGGGATAACATTGGCTTTTTACATATGTAACTAATTTGTCTTGTCTTATAGCCTGATTTTGTCTGATTCCTTCTTCGTGGTATCATATTTTCTGTAAACTAGGTTCAGTTAAATATTTTTAACATTTAGATTATAGATGATGTTGTGAGCTTTGCTTTAAATCAGGAATCCCATAATATAAGTTCCCGCTATTTAGTTCATTTGCCATGCTGACTTTGATTACCACACACCCTCTCCCTTGTAAAGGTATGGTTTCTTCTTTGCAATAATTAATATATTGGGAAATACTTTTGTACCAAATAAATATCTTATCCTCATTCACCTATTACCTAATGGTTTTAGCATCCTCTGATTGGGTTTCCAAGATGGTGATTTCCATATTTTCCCATTTTTTCCTACTCTGTTAGCTAATGTTTCTCTGTAAAAGAGAATTTTTTCTTTTTTTCCCCTTCAATCTCTCTCTTTTATGTACTTTGAATGCTTTTGTATCATTCCAGACTCTCATGCTTTTATTTGTTTTGATGTTTCATATCATTTTTAATGATTTTAATGCAGTTGGTACAATGATATATATTAAACTTTTGAGTGGCAGTTTTTTGTATAATTTTAATAGAGTTTGAATATTGATATTGCTTAAAAAGCATTTGTGCAGTACACAATTATTGAGTAATTGTCTTTAACAGGTCAGTGGTTCCATTTCATGCTAGCTCTTTGAACGTGATATTGCTCATTTTCAAAAATGATGTTATTTTATTATAATTTTTAATTGAAATATGTAGTTGATTTACAATATTAGTTTCAGGTATATAACATATTTACTCCATTTAAAGTTATCACGAAGTAATGGCTATATTTTCTTGTGCTGTACAATGGTCTGTGTTAATTTATTGCTTGTATTTACTGTACTAAATAAAATTTACTTCCATTTAGTAATTTTAAATGATAAACATTAACCATAAGATAAAACCAAGCATTTAGATTAAACTATTCTAGTCAAGGCTGTGGTTTTCCCAGTAGTCATGTATGGATGTGAGAGTTGGACTATAAAGAAAGCTGAGCACAGAGGAATTGATGCTTTTGAACTGTGGTGTTGGAGAAGACTCTTGAGAGTCCCTTGGACTGCAAGGAGATCCAACCAGTCCATCCTAAAGGAGATCAGTCCTGGGTGTTCATTGGAGGGACTGATGTTGAAGCTGAAACTCCAATACTTTGGTCACCTGATGCAGAGAGTTGACTCATTTGAAAAGACCCTGATGCTGGGGAAGATTGAGGGCAGGAGGAGAAGGCAACGACGAAGGATGAGATGGTTCGATGGCATCCCCGACACAATGGACATGGGTTTGGGTGGACTCGGGGAGTTGGTGATGAACAGGGAGGCCTGGCGTGCTGCAATTCATGGGGTCGCAAAGAGTCGGACACGACTGAGCAACTGAACTGAACTGATGGTCCCTTGAAGTGTTTGTTATACAAGGTTACACATCAGTTTTCCTAGGAAGCCCCTAGAGGCAAAAATGATCCTGTAATACTTGTACAGTCACATGTCTGACTCTGTTCCTTTTGAGTGTGATGAGGCACAGATGTGTTTATGTTGGGTGATTTTTCCTGAGGAGATCTACTGTCTGAGTCTTGCTTGATCTATTAATATTTAAAAACTTTTTATCCTACACATGACTGCCTATCATTCAGGTGTCCTGAATAAGTAATCTTTGTCCATCAGTTTATTGGCTAGGATCAGCGTATACAAGAAGGATTGTAACAGTTAACATTGTTGACTGCTGAAGTGACTGCCTTTCAGATGGTTGGGACCTTCGTACCAGGAGGTACTAAACAGGAGGCTAGGCAAGGTTTCTTTTGATCCTCCTTCCTCTTCCTATAATTCTAGAAGAAATTATGAAATAATTATGTGATAATCTTAAGAACCAAGGATTTGGTGTGAGGAATAAAAACTAATTGTACTTAGAGTAAACATATGAATAAACATTAAAGACTAAAACTGTTAGTGCAAGTTGTGAAATCTTTTAGATAATTTAGAAAATGTGTTTGTTGAGCAGCATTTAGAATTGCCCAACACCTGCTTTTACCTAGTGGGTTTGTTTTTCTTTATGAATATGGAAGTTAATATCTAACATCTCTTCCTGCACAATAAACACTTAAACTTTGGTGACATTTCAAGAAAAAGCCATTTAATTTTAAAAAACCATGTAATTATTGGTAAATTTATTTAAATTTCCTAGAAATCCAAAATAGACTATATTCAGTTCAGTTCAGTCACTCAGTCGTGTCCAACTCTTTGCAACCCCATGAACCACAGCACGCCAGGCCTCCCTGTCCATCACCAACTCCCGGAGTCCACCCAAACCCATGTGCATCAAGTTGGTGATGCCATCCAACCATCTCATCCTCCGTCATCCATTTCTCCTCTTGCCCTCAATCTTTCCCAGCATCAGGGTCTTTTCAAATGAGTCAGCTCTTCGCATCAGGTGACCAAAGTATTGGAGTTTCAGCTTCAAAATCAGGCCTACCAATGAACACCCAGGACTGATCTCTGTCAGGATGGAGATCCAGGTTGGATCTCCTTGCAGTCCAAGGGACCCTCAAGAGTCTTCTCCAACACCACAGTTCAAAAGCATCTATTCTTTGGCGCTCAGCCTTCTTTATAGTCCAACATTTGCATCCATACATGACCACTGGAAAACCATAGCCTTGACTAGACGGACCTTTGTCAACAAAGTAATGTCTGCTTTTTATTTTATTTTATTTTATTTTTTTTAAAATTTTTAAATTTTAAAATCTTTAATTCTTACATGCGTTCCCAAACATGTCTGCTTTTTAATATGCTGTCTAGGTTGGTCATAACTTTCCTTCCAAGGAGTAAGCATCTTTTAATTTCATGGCTGCAGTCACCATCTGCAGTGATTTTGGAGCGCAGAAAAATAAAGTCTGGCACTGTTTCCACTGTTTCCCCATCTATTTGCTATGAAGTGATGCGACCAGATGCCATGATCTTAGTTTTCTGAATGTTGAGCTTTAAGCCAACTTTTTAAGCTTGGTAAATTCTTACACTCTTGGTCAGTATGCCTAGAAGTCTGAACAGAAGTTTTCTTCCAAAATAATTTTGGCCTTAGTCTAAGATTAAATGTTTTACATTCTTATGTAATCATTTCTTTTCAGCCCAAATAATAAATGAATGCTCACTTTAATGGAAATAATTGTTTTCTTAGCATTTTTTTCATCAGAATATCTTGCAATTGAGGATAAAAGTAATCAGAGATGATCTTCCACCTTAAAGAATATATGTAAGTTTTCAGGTGTTGGAAATCATTTAAAAAATGATATACCATTTTTTCAAAAGAGTTTGGTGTGGCAAATCTTTACATAGGGCATCCATGTTGTTTGGATTTCTTTTAAACAAAGACTACATGGAGCATGTGGTAGGGAGGATTACAAACATCTTTTGGGATCATATGCTGGGTGGGAGAGCAAGATACAACTTTTTATTTAAATTTTTTTACCTTCTGATGTTGCTTTGCATAGAATCATATTCTGGATTATTTACCTATGTAAATAGTATAGATGCTTTAGCCATAACAGTAGAATGTACCATGTACTGTGCTGTGCTTAGTCACTCAGTTGTGTCCAACTCTTTGCAACCCCAGGGACTGTAACCCGCCAAGCACCTCTGTCTGTGGGTATTCTCTAGATAAGAATACTTCAGTGGATTGATATGCCCTTCTCCTGGGGATCTTCTTTACTCAGGACTTGAACCTGACTCTCTGGCATCTCCTGCATTGGCAGGCAGATTCTTTACCACTGAGCCACCTGGGAAGCTCTAATTCTTAGAACAGTACATATTAAAATTCTCCCCTGGTGGCTCAGACAGTAAAAAATCTCACTGCAATACAGGAGACCAGTGTTCAGTCCTTGGACCAGGACGATATGCTGGAGAAGGACATGGCTACTCACTCCAGTATTCTTGCCTGGAGAATTCCGTGGACAGAGGAGCTAAAATCCATGGGGTTGCAAAGAGTTAGACATGACTGAGGGACTAATACTTTCACATATTAAAACAATATATTAAGCTCTAAAAAGTATTATTTCATCTTTATATGGCTTGCAAGTTAAGACATGGGCTCTGTACTCCATATTCCCAATTGACAGAATTGCTAGTTTTTTTTTTACTTGCTGGGTCTTTTAAGGTTACTTAGGTTAAGTGATAATACAAAGTGCTCAGCATAGCCTGACATATAATGAGCACTCAGTAGATGTTAGCTACTATCATCATTGTTATCATCATAAACTTTAAAATCTGTTTTATAGTGAGTGTGACAGGAACATCTTAAAACAAAACAGCTGCACTGGAAATGATCAGGGCTTGGGCTCAATATGATAGTTTAATTGTTATTAAACCTCACTTTGAGCTTCTCTGGCGTTGATGATTTTTTTTTATAATTATATTTATTTATTTCGGCTGTGCCGGGTCTTTGTTGCTGCATGGTGTTTTCTCTCGCTGAGGTGAGTAGGGGCTACTCTCTAGTTGCAGTGTGTAGACTTCTCATGCTGCAACTTCTCTTGTTGCGAAGGGGCTTAGTTTCTCTGTGACATGTGAGATCTTCCTGGATCAGGGATAGAACCCATGTTTCCTGCGTTGGCAGGCAGATTCTTTACCAGTGAGCCACTGTGGAAGCCCCTTGATGATTCCTTTCTTCTCCCAAAAGTTTATCATTCTTTTCCTCATCTCAAGTCAACCTCATACATAAAAGACCAATTTTTGTTGATTTGTTTTAAAATTTTCAATGCAGTGTTCTTGGTTTCCAGATTTTTATTGTTTTTCAATTATTTTTTTCTATTTGGTTTGGGAAAACTATAAAGTGAAGTGGACTATCCATGTTAAAAAGTTTTCTACTTGGAATTTTTGTTCCCCAGTGTTCACTTGTTTCATAGCCACTGTCTTCATGGCACATCCTCCTAATAAGCAGCTGGAAATGCCCACATGTGCTGCAGTTTTTTTCAGACTGTGTGGCACCCATAGCCTTTCTTGACATCTCTTATTCCACTGGAGGTAGTTAGGTTAAAAAGCTTAATGAAAACAAGAGAAACAAAACTCCTTGTTTTATAAATGACACTCCCCACTTCCCACCCCATGGAAAAAATTAAAAAATTGAAACAGGTGTTTTACAGTACAGTAATGTCTTTTAACAGTGGCTTTAAAAAAAATTATTTATTTTAATTGGAGGTTAATTACTTTACAATATCCCAATTCTCCCACTCACTATTTGCCCTTTTACAAATTACTTAACTTCTGTATATAATATAAAATTTTTTATCCTATATATAATAAAGGATTATTGAGATTTGAGTGAGTTGGTCCTCTGGAATAATGCTTGGCATAGAATGAGTGCTCAATAAGTGGTAGTTACTGTTAAGATTAATATTAACATTATTTCATTATTCTACCAGCTTGTTTGGTCAGTGGCATAAATGGCTAATAATAACCAAAACTTAAAAGACTAAAACTGACAGGTGAAGTTTTAATATCAGAAGTATATCATTTTCCTGATCAAATTTAGATCTGCAAAATTTTGAACAGCAAAATCGGAAATGTAGAAATAAATGCCAAATAAGAGAATTCCATTGCAGAAGCTCTGAGCCAATTGAAACGGACCAAAACCAAGCAAGAATAATAAAACCTCTATAATCAATAAATTTAATCTTATAAAGTTTACCCTGTATTAGAGTTCTGCAGAGTAATGAAACTAATTCCAGTCCAAGGGTAGGAGAAGACTAATGTCTTAGTTCAGGCAGCAGGCAGGAACAGAATGAATCCTCCGTTTTTCTGCTACATGTTCTATTAAGGCCCTGAACAGATTGGCTGGTCCCCACTTACGTTGGGAGGGCAGTCTACTAAGTCATCTGAAAACACCTTCACAGAAACACCCAGAAGTAATGTCTAATCTGGGCATCCCATGTCCTAGTCAAGTTGATGAAAGTTAACCATCACAAGTCCAGCCTTTGTCAACTTGGCACCCATGTGCATCTTATTAATCTATACTTAATCTCCAGGTAGAGAAAACAATAAGGTCATAATTCTGCATAACTGCATACAGTTATATCCTGAGCATAACAAAAAATGTACTAATGCCTTCCCCAGGAGAGGTGGTAGAGTTCTTGAGTAATGTTTTCCCTTCTTGATATCTTGTAATTTAATTACAGGATATACTGTAAAATTAACAATACTTCAATGCTATAATATAAAGTCTCTTATTATATTGCATAATAAGAGAATAAGAGAGAAAAGAAAACACACATATTCAAAGAAAACAGAAAACATTCATAGCAAATTTGGGAGGAAACACTCATGGCAGTTACAGTCCTCATTTATGTAACTGATCATGTGGTAGTATTTGTAACTACCTTCTTCCACTACCCACTCTATTCCTTTACCTTCAACAAGCACCTCAGCTGGTCATGGTTCTTTGCTTGGTGGGGTGACCCAAACCTTGAATCCTGAAGGATCTGGGCCATAAGCATTCCTTCCTGAATTGAATTATTGTGGTTTTTTTTTTTACCTTAACTACAAGGCATGATAATATTAAGAGACACATGAAAGGATTTCCTATGTTTCACATATATTCTTCCAAATCTCCATTGTAGTGTAATGGACTACTTGGTAGTGATCAGTCAGGCAAACCAACACCGTAATTCTCTTTTTTTACTCACTAATTCAGATGTGTGAGGCCTCAAAGTGGTTTGCCTTAACTTCCAGTTTACTGTCTCTTCATGGAACCATTTCTCCCTCAGGAACTAAGAAATCTAGACCAGCAGAAGATAATGTTGCAAAGCAGCCATTTTGTTGATGAGTCCGTAGCAGTAATAGTGTCACTCCTGTTTACACCCCTTGATTCCTGTATCTGTGAATTATGGGAGAAAAATGACACTGTATATTGCACAGTGGCACACAGCATATTCATTCTTCTGGAGAACCTTGTCCCAGTCTTGTAAGGTATTGCCACCTAGCTGGCACTGGAAGTGAGTTTTCAAATGGTCATTCCACCCTTCTGTCAGTCCAGCTCTTGATATTAGGGAATTTGATAAGACTGATGAGTTCCATGAGCATGGGCCCATTGCTGTTCTTATTTCGCTATGATCAGAAGCAGTGCTATGTAGAATACCATCACAGTGGAGAAGGCATTCTGTAATTCGACGGATGATAGTTTTGACAGAAGCATTGCATGCTGGGAAAGCAAGTTCATATCCAGAGTAAGTGTGTATTCCAGTAAGAGCAAAACATCCCTTCCATTTTGGAACTGGTCTAGTATGATTAATCTGCTATCGGGTAGTAGGTTGATTACCCCCAGGAATGGTGTCGTATCAGGGATGTCGTGTTGATCTCTGTTGCTGGCAGATTGGACACTTAGCAGTGGCAGTAGCCAGATCACCTTGGCGAGTAGAAATGTGTTGCTGAGCCCATGTATAACCTCTGTTCCAGCTGCTGTAGCTACTTTGTTCATAAGTTTATTGGGCTTTCTGAGGATAGAGGCTGACTGGTATCCACGGAATGGGTCATCCCATTCAGTTGAGGTTTTTTTTTTTTCTTTTTATGACTTAAAATCTTTTATTCCTCTAACTTGAGAGCACCATTTTCCCCTTTCTCTATCAAGCAATGAAAAATATTTGACTCCAAAAGTAAAAAGCAAGAAACAAAAAAACAGAACTTTTTAGTGCTCAATAGCAAATAGTATTACAGTTTTCAGAGATGAGCTGGAACTGACCTCATAGTGCAGAGAGCATAGTATAAGAAGCAGATATTATTATATTCCTTTCATCTAAGTAGGGCAACACTGCAGTTTTTGTGATTTGTCCAGCCCAGAAGGGAAGAATGAGAATGCTCTTGCCACAAGAAATTTTGGATCACACTTTGCTTAGAGCCTAAATCAGAATCTTATACATTCAACTGATTTTTTAAAATCCTCTGCTGAGGTCACCCATTGGCGAGCATTCACGTGGGAAGCAGCATCTTCACAGTTTTAGCATATTCAGAAAAGTATGTCTCCATATATCTTCTCTAGTTTCTTTGTCACCAGTTTTCTCTTTCTTTACATTGAACCAAGGCATGTCCAGCATTTCCAGTTCATTCACCATGGGCCACCCTTTGGTCCATATTTCAACCAAACAAATGTTAGTTTTTTTCCTAAACCTCCAAGTCATAGCACTGAATGCAGAATCTCCAGTGAGCCCATATCAGTACTAAGAACTGATCCCAATAAAAGCTTTTTGTTCAATAATGCATATATATGTAATTGAATAGAGCTAGTTGCTATATACAAAAATTGATAACGAGATGAAATTGGCTTAGTGAAGTTAGATTTATTCTGAATACTCTGTTAAAGTGTATCACTGCTTGTATAATTTTCATTAACATGTTTGTACTAATAAACATGGAATTAAAACTTCTTTAGTCTCAGTACAAAAGGGAAAGAAAACACCTACGTGGGCCGGGTGGCAAAATTGTAAAAATGCTTCTACTACAATTTAGTATGAGCTGTAACATAAAATACAGGTATACCTCAGATTGTGGGTGCAATTCCAGGCCACTGCAATAAAGCAAATATCACAAAAATTGAGTCACACAAATTATTTGGTTTTCCAGTGCATATAAAAGTTACGTTTACACTGTATTGTAGCCTATGAAGTATGCAGTAGCACTATGTCAAAGAAAAACAATGTACACACATTAATTAAAAGATATTTATTGCCAAAAATGCTAACCATCATCTGAGCCTTCAGTGAGTTGTAATCTTTTTGTTGGTGAAAGGTCTTGCCTCGATGTTGTGGCTGCTGGCTTATCAGGGTGGTGGTTGCTGAAGATTGACAATTTACATTTTTAAAAAGGCAAAGTGAAGTTTGTTACAATGATTTTGATTCCTTTCATGAAAAATTTCTCTGTACCATGCAATGCTGTTTGATAACATTTTGCCCACAGTAGAACTTCTTTCACAGTTGGGGTCAGTACTCTTAAACCCTGCCAGTGCTTTATTAAGTAAGCATGTGTAATATTCTCAGTCCTTTGCTGTCATTTCCATAATCCACGTGCATTGTCACCAGAAGTAGATTCCATCTCAAGAAAGCATTTTCTTTGCAAGTTTTACCATGAGTTTGCAGCACGTCAGTCACATCTTCAGGCTCCACTTCTAACTCTAGTTCTCTTGCTCTTTTTGTTACATCTGTGCTTGCTTCTTCCACTGGTCTTGAACACCTCCAAATCATCCATGAAGGTTAGAATCAGCTTCTTCAGTTAATGTTGATATTTTGACATTTCCCTACGAATCATGAATTTTCTTAATGGCACCTAGAATGGTGAATCTTTTCCAGAACGTTTTCAGTTTACTTTTCACAGATCCATCTGAGGAATGGCTCGTTTTTGACAGCTATAGCCTTACAAAATGTATTTCTTAAATAATAAGACTTGAAAATCAGGATTATTCCTTGATCCCTGGGCTGCAGAATGGATGTTGTGTTAGGAGGCATGAAAACAACATTAATCTCATTGTACATCTCCATCAGAGTTTTTGGGTGACCAGGTGCACTGTCAGTGAACAGTAATATGTTGAAAGGAATCTTTTTCTGAGCATTAGGTTTCAACAGTGGGGCTTACAGTGGTAAGCCACGTCATAAACAAATGTGCTATCATCAAGGCTATGTCATTAATTTTTAGAGAGCACAGACAGTAGATTTAGCTTAATTCTGAAGGGTCCTAAGATTTTCAGAATGGTAAATGAGCACTGGCTTTGACTTCAAGCCTCTAGCTTCATTAGCCCCTAACAAGAAAATCAGCCTATTCTTTGAAACTGTGACCCAAGCATTGACTTCTCTTCTAGCTATGAAAGCTTTAGGTGGCACATACTTCCAATAGGAGGCTGTTTCATCTACATAAACAATCTATTGTTTAATGTAGTCACCTTCATTAATGATCTTAGCAAAATCTTCTGGATAAGTTGCTACAGTTTCTACATTAGAACTTGCTGCTTCAGATTGCACATTCATTTTATGGAGATGGCTTCTTTCTTTAAACCTCATCAATCAATCTCTTTTTAACTTCAAACTTTTCTTCTGAAGCTTCTTCGCCTCTTTCTGCCTTCATAGAATTGAAGAAAGTTAGGTCCTTGTTCTGGATAAGACTTTGGCTTCAAGGAGTGTTGTGGCTGGTTTGATCTTCTATCCAGGCCACTAAAACTATTGCCATTATCAGCAGTAAGGCTGTTGTGCATTTTTACCATTTATGTGTTCAGTGGAGTAGCACTTTTAATTTCCTTCAAGAACTTTTTCTTTGCATTCACAACTTGGCTGTTTGGGACAAGAGCCCTAGTTTTTGGCTTATCTTGGCTTTCCACATGCCTTCCTCACTAAGCTTGATCATTCCTAGCTTTCAGTTTAAAATGAGAGATATGCAATGCTTCCTTTCTCTTGAACACTTAGAGGCCATTGTGGGTTATCAAATGGCCTGATTTCAACAGTGTTGTATCTCAGGGAATAAGGAGGCGCAAGGAAAAGGAGAGAAATGTGGGGAATGGCTGGCTGGTCAGTGGAGCTGTCAGAATGCACACAACATTTATCAGTTAAGTTCACCATCTTAAATGGGTGTGTGGTTCATGGCACCTGAAAACAGTTGCAGTAGAAACAGCAGAGCTCACTGATCACAAGCCAAAAATAATAATAATAAAAATTTGAAATATTGTGAGAACTACCAAAATATGACACAGTGAACTACAATGAGAAGTACAAAATATGACTTGACGTGAGCAAATGTTGTAAAAACAGTGCCAATAAACTTGGTTTGAAGTAGGGTTGCCACAGACCTTCAATTTGTTAAAAAACAAAAACAAAAAGTATCTTCAAAGTGTGATAAAGTGAGGAGCAATAAAATGAGGTATGCTTATATTGAATAATACCCACTAAGCACTGTAATTAATAGTTAGATGGTCATATATGTAAGACTATTGCAGTAGTTCAAAGAAAGATGAGAGCATAAATAAAAACAATGACTGTTAAGATAGAAAGGAGCAGACAAATTCAAGAGGTAGCTGGAAGGAAAACTAAGATGTGGTGATTGATTTGGTATGGGTTGAGTATAATAATAGGGAAAGTTTTTACTTGGATGGTGGTTAGATGATGGGATCCTTAGCATATAAGGAGGAAAAGATAAGGAGTCCAGTTTTGAAAGGTTGAATGTGAGGTGAGTGTGAGGCTAAACAGATGAAGAAAACCAGTAGGAAGTTGTAATATGAATCTGTAGTTTATTAGAAAGATCAGGGTGAGAATACAGACTTGAGAGTCATCACTCTTTATATATCTGTATATCTGTCGATTTCCATCTATATTTATTGTCCTCAGAGTTCCACTATTGTATGTTCCTCTCCCTCTCCCCGACACCGCCTTTGCTTTTTTTTAAACTATTTTGCAGGTTCTTCATTGGTGATCTTATTCATTGTCCATATAGAATTAGAGTAAAGATCTGATATACATTGTATCTGATAATGTCTTTGTATGGACTGTATTAGACAATGGATGAAATCACATAGGAGGAATCTACAAAATAAGAAAATTAACAGAAAGATTGAGAGAAATCACAGAATATAGAAACTCTGAGGCCTGCTGCTTGATATACACATATATACACACATAAACACATAGACATATCTATAATGAAGTAGTAGAACTGACAGAGCACACAGAGAAGATATGAGGTAAAACCATGAAAGAGTAACACCTCAGAATCTGGGGGAGGAGAAATTTTTAATGAGTGGTCAGTTGTTTTAAATTCCATAGACTATCTGGTGAAGCTAAGAGCTGAACAAAAGGGCTTTCCATTGAGTTTTTATATTGTTATTGGATATTAATACTGTTAGTGATTAGAGCAGTTTCATCAAGGGATGAAGGCTAAAATTAGTTTGTAGTGGATTGAGAAACAAACTGGAGAGAAGAGAAATAACATGCACACTGTAGAAAGAATCCCTTGAACAACAGAGAGAGGATGATTAGAAGTTTGGTAAATTTTATTGCTAAAAATTTGTTCCCAATATTACTAGTCTTTTTTTTCTTTTTTTAACGCTTGGTTGGATGGGTTGGTTTACACCAGATCAATGGTTCCATTCTCATATTGGCCGTTTCGGTTTGATGTATTCCTTGAGCCCTCCTAATAAAGTCTTAACAAGTAAGCCTGAATTAGTCTTGTCAGAGCTTTAGATTAAAGGCAAAATATTCTAGTATTACTCATAAAATAACTGTGATCTAATTAAACAAAATCATGACACCTGCATTTTGGCTGCAGCCATTCTAAAGCTGTCATTTTTCTGTTTGGTAAGGTAAGTATTTGCTAAGGTGATACACCTATTGCAAATCTATTTCTTATACTGAAATATTGTTTTAATAGTATCAGAAAGTTACTGGGAGAAATAAGACTGAGTTTAAAAGTTCTCATTTGCCCAGTAGCTGAACTGTGCATTTTTAAAACACAACTTTTTGAGTAATGGGCAAGGGAGTACTGCATATTTTAATTAAGTATTTAATAGTTTTTAAATAGTTTTAATTTGCTATCTGTTTTGTTCCTAATATATTAAAGAGTAAAAATACCCATTCTTTGGCATTGAAACATGTATACTATCATGTAAAAAATGAAACACCAGTCTGTGTTCGATACAAGATACAGGATGCTTGGGGCTGATGCACGGGGATGATCCAGAGAGATGATATGGGGTGGGAGGTGGGAGGGGGATTCAGGATTGGGTGCTCGTATACACCTGTGGCAGATTCATGTCAATGTATGGCAAAACCAATACAGTATTGTAAAGTAAAATAAAGTAAAAATAAAATTTTAAAATGTATATAAAAAAAGTAATAAATAAAATACCCATTCTTTGCTTATGTTAGTTCAGTAGGAGATTATTCTCTGTGACTCTTATTTTGGAATTATGAGTTGTCACTATTTTTTAATCACGTAGTAATTACTACGTAAATTGAATGTGAAGTGATAGTTTATTTTAGGAAGTCTTTTATAGTGGTATTTCTTAAATAGCTACATTGGTGTAAAGTAGGAAAGGAGATGGAAGAGTTTCATCCTTTCATGGTTAATTTCTTTATGCAGCATCGTTGCTTCTAGCAATCATTTTCATGAGTATATTTAAAGAAATCAGTACATTTCTAACAGCAAATACGTTTTTGTTCTTTTGGGATTTAGGATGGTTTACGTTATTATAGATGCCTTATTTTTATTCCTATTAGGTTAAAGTAGAATTTACAGTAGATTTGTGCTTGTCTTCTGTAGTCTATATCAGTGCTGTCTAATATCAATATAATGTGAGCCACATATGCCTTTTAAAGTGCCATAATAAAAGAAGTAACTAACAATGAAATTAATGATAAAATTTTATTTGATTAAATCAGTATTTTAACTCAGTACATTTGAAATATTATTTCAACATACAGTCAGTATTAAAATTAATGAGATATTTTGACTTTTTATTTCACATTAAGCCTTCAAAATCCAGAATTTGTATTTTACACTGACAACCTTTCTTAATTTGTAGCCACATTTCAAGTGCTCAGTAACCATATATGACTGGTGGTTACGGTGTTGTTCAGTTCAGGTCTGTAGAGCTGGAACAAATTCTTAGCATCTGGATGAATGGACAGATAAAAGAAGATATTTATCTTCTATGAATTGGATTTGATTATAAACACCTGATAATATGATCATCATTATAGATATCAAACCTGGAATTTTTAATTTTCTGGAAAAGAGATAAGCTGGAAATACTAGGTGGATGGAACTTTTACAGTCTGGTTACCCTCAACAGCTGTATTGTGTAATTGCACTTATTTTTATTATATATACATGTTCAAACTTCTGAAAAATTTCAGTGTATGTCTATAACTTGTAGCATAAATGCAGTTCCAACTACAATGAAGATTTTGTGCTACAGCTAGAGAAGGAATTGGTCCAAGCCCGACTGAGTGAAGCTGAGTCTCAATGTGCGCTGAAGGAAATGCAGGATAAAGTTCTGGATATAGAAAAGGTAAGAACAATATGAAGGCTGTCATTCCCAAACTAGACGGGACATATGATAGATATTTAAGTGCTTATTGAGTGGTGAAATTTGGCATGGTTTTTTGCACATTAAAAATCTTACATGTTATAAGAGAGGAAAGGAAAAAATACATGTTTCCTATTTAATTTTTATTGTTACCATACTAGTCAAAGCCCCATATTTTGGGTAAAAATAGAGATTAACGTCCTTTTAGAGGGAAGCAACCAGGATAATTTTGATATAAATGATATTTAATTATTGGAGAAAAGAAACTTAAGGAATACAGATTAACTGTTGTCAAGATAAGTAGTACTTAACAGCCTTTAGAGTCACCCAACAATAGCTGACACAGTATCTTTCAGATTGCTGCTGCTGCTGCTAAGTCACTTCAGTCATGTCCGACTCTGTGTGACCCCATAGATGGCAGCCCACCAGGCTCCTCTGTCCACAGGATTCTCCAGGCAAAAATACTGGAGTGGGTTACCATTTCCTTCTCCAACGCATGCATGCATACCAAGTCGCTTCAGTCGTGTCTGACTCTATGCGACCCCATGGACAGCAGCCCACCAGGCTCCTCTGTCCACAGGATTCTCTAGGCAAAGAATAGTGGAGTGGGTTGCCATTCCCTTAAAATCCTGGGGCAAATGGGATGATATGAACTATAACAGTCTACAACGTAGTAATATTACATCTTGGCCATTGACCGAATGCTAACCCTTTTTGTTTTTAGTATATAAAATATGCTGAAAACATTCCTCTTAAGCACATTTCAGTTAATGTAATTAAACAGAAGGCAGCAATTTCCTTCTAGAAGAATTAGATTTAGCTTTGAAAAATTTGCCATATATTTGTTAAATTAATTTATGGAATACTTTTGGGTCAGTGTAGACCACAGTGTATTTTTTAATTTAAAGCCTGTGCTAAACATCAGTAAAAATAACTAAAACCATAACCACATTTGTAGTTCTTTTAAAAATGAATATTACCATTTTTATCCCAACAGTGTATAAATATATCACTTGCTTTTCTCCCAATTCAAGGTAAATTTTTAAAAATCCACTGTGAAATTTGCATCCTAAGCACAAAATACACAAATATTCATTTTAATCAAATTTCAGCTGAGAAGTGAACATTTTTACTTTGAATTATGTAGATCTGATATATAGAAGTGAATTTTTTGATTGAAACACATTGCAAATGTGTCTTGTTTTTCTTGTAAATTTGTTTAAAGAAAGAAATTAACCATTTTTTCAAATATTATAATAGTTTTATCTGCAACAGTGTAGAAATAGACTAGCTAAATACGTAAGCATTTCAGGGAAATTTTCATCTGAGTATAACTGTTATAGCTTTCCAAGCTACAGAAAACCATCAAGTTTATATAGGAAGATTTTAGCTGGAGATGTACTTACAGAAGTTAACTTACCTCTTTTGAAGGTTATTAAAGAACAGATGAGTAGTGGAAATAGAAACACTTTTAGGTTTCTTATAACCTCAGACTTAAGAGTCTGTGTTCCAAATCACAAATTCTGAATCTCTGTTTTCTCATCTATAAAATCATAGATGATTTGGGTTCTGTGTTGCATTTTTTTCGCTTACCCTTAGATAGTATCTAGCCATTGATTCAGAATCTCATGAACAATGGACATGAAAGAGCCTCAAATTCTTAACTGTTTCTTAATGAAAATAACTACAGTTAATAGTGGAATAATTGTGCTAGAAATCTACTTGCTATTTTTATATTATCTTTGGAAAACTTTTTTTCCTATTTATTGAGAAAAAAGCCAGAAAAAAATAAAAAGTGCCTAATGGGGAGTATTCTGGGCTCCATGATTTAGTTAAGAGTCTGGATCTTTCTGTTTTGAATATTTGGAAGAAGGAAATGTTCTTGGGTCCAATTTTTTTAAAGTAGCTTTGTTAGTATTCATGCATCCTATGGTTAATCTCTTCATGCAAGATAGGTTTTTCTTAAAATACATATACAGTAAATTTCTGGTTTTCAGTTGAGAAAATATTTAAAATCCATCACAAAAAATGTGTAGTTGGCAAGAATAACTTTATTCAGCCATCTCTGTGGGCTAAAATGTTAATGAAAAATTTCAGAGATAGAAAATTTTAAGACTTGGAACTTAGTTTACTTAAGGAACTTTTATTAGAGCCTAATTTAGAATTCTTTGGTCATTCCTGAGAGCAGTTTAATATGGCAACCCTATATCTGAAGATGGGTCTTTCAGTACCCATCTTGTATCCTTGAAGGAAATACTTAGATTACCTTAGAACTAATTTTTTGAGTATTGATTAGTCACAGTAGTTACTAATGTACATATATTTTATACTCCTTTTCCAAAGTGGTATGTTGAAAAAATAAAATTTGAACTGCTCTCTTCCATAAATCTTTAAAATATAAATGATGTTCATGCTTTGTTTGAAGTCCTAATCAGAGGTTAGTAAGTTTATTGCCATGTTGAAAAACATTTTTAATCTTGTTGCTCCATAATTCTGATTAGTATTTTATTAAAACAGAATTAGACTCTCTGTGTCCTTAAAATTAAAGACAGTTCCTTCCTGGTGGGGATGTAAAACATGCAACTGCTTTTGAAAAGTTTGCCAGTTTCTTAAAAATTAGATGTAGAATTACCATCTGATCTAGCATTTCTGCTGTTTCACATATACTCGAGAGTTAAAAACATACATCTACACAAAATCACGTAAATGTCCATAGCAGTGTTACTCATAGTAACCTCAAAGTGGAAACAACTCACATTTCCATCAACTGATGAATGTATAAATAAAATGTGGTATATCTGGACATTGAAACTATTATTTGGCAATTTTTTAAAAAGATGAAATTTGAAAACATGCTGAGTGAAAGAAGCTAGTCATAAAAGGCCATAAATTGTATGATTGCATTTTATGAAATATTCCAAATAGGCAAGTTCATAGAGACATAGATTAGTGATTGTCAGGGCCCGGGGGTGTCGAAAACATAAAGTAACTGCTAATGGGTATAGCGTTTCTTGGGGGTGATTAAAATGTGCTGAAATTGGTTTGTGATGATGGTTGCATAACCCTGTGAATACTGTTAAAAACTGCTGACTAGTGTTCATTAAAAGGATAAGTTTTATAGTTTGTGGATTATATCTCAATAAGATTGTATCAAATTAAGCACAATTACATGTGAGATAAAATAGCTCTTGTTATTTTGATGTATTGTTGTATATGCTATATTTTATTCTTTAAATTAAACAAAAATCCCCAATTAAATTCTCTCTTGCTTTAGAGAAACAACTCCTTTCCTGATGAGAATAACATTGCAAGACTTCAGGAAGAGCTCATTGCTGTGAAACTGAGAGAAGCAGAAGCTATTATGGGTTTGAAAGAGCTTAGACAGCAAGTCAAGGATTTGGAGGAACACTGGCAGGTATATGAGTATATTTTGTGTGCTTTTTTAAAAAAATGTAAAACCTGAAAATCCATTTTGTGTAAATTTGAAGTAGTTAACAACCAACACTAGGGTTTGAGTTTAAAGTGAGAAAGACTCTGTTAGGTAGAAAACTGAGAGCATTTAGAAATTGAAAGCACTTTTAAGCTTTTTTTCCCTTTGATTTTTAGAATTAAATAAAATGTAAAATAGAAACCAAGTCATATTTTTGTTGTCTTATTATACCATTGTGATTTGTGTTAACTTTTTCTAAAGAACTAAGAGAAAATTCTTTTTGTATTGTACTTATTTCTTCTAGTGTTAAATTCATTGGTCATTATGAAACATCAGAAGGGTGCGTGGCATCAACATAAATTTATGAATTTGTAACTTCTTTTCAAAATGGTTTTATCACAAAATAAAATAGTCATTTAGTTAGTTATATGCCACAAATTTATTCACGTATGAGGGAAACTACTGATAAGTAGCAAAAAAAAGAAAAATAGAATCTATAAGACAAGAAGGGAGAACAGAAAAGGAAAAAAACTACATATTATTTCAGAAAGTGATGAAGGTATGAATTGGGGTGGGGAATATATCTAACAAAGTTCTTTACATTGCCATGGCTTTTTTTTTTTTTTGAAGAAATATCAGACAGCAATAAACTGGAAATTAATTAAAAACAAATGAAAGAATTTTTTGAGAACACTGCTGTTAATTTCTGCTATTGTTTCCCTAATTCATGAATGGTTCCGTTTTCCCCTTTTCCTGGGATTTCACTAAAAAATAATGTAAAAATCTCTCAGGGAAAAATGAGGATAAAAATTATATTTTTTACAGTAATTAATCTACAGAATATGCAGATAATTAATTAATCTCAAATATGCAGATGACACCACCCTTATGGCAGAAAGTGAAGAAGAGCTAAAAAGCCTCTTGATGAAAGTGAAAGTGGAGAGTGAAAAAGTTGGCTTAAAGCTCAACATTCAGAAAATGAAGATCATGGCATCCGGTCCCATCACTTCATGGGAAATAGATGGGGAAACAGTAGAAACAATGCCAGACTTTATTATGGGGGGGCTCCAAAATCACTGCAGATGGTGACTGCAGCCATGAAATTAAGAGACGCTTACTCCTTGGAAGAAAAGTTATGACCAACCTAGATAGCACATTCAAAAGCAGAGACATTACTTTGTCAACAGAGGTCCGTCTAGTCAAGGCTATGGTTTTTCCTGTGGTCATGTATGGATGTGAGAGTTGGAGTGTGAAGAAGGCTGAGTGCCGAAGAATTGATGCTTTTGAACTGTGGTGTTGGAGAAGACTGTTGAGAGTCCCTTGGACTGCAAGGAGATCCAGCCAGTCCATTCTGAAGGAGATCAGTCCTAGGATTTCTTTGGAAGGAGTGATGCTAAAGCTGAAACTCTAGTACTTCGGCCACCTCATGCAAAGAGTTAACTCATTGGCAAAGACTCTGATGCTGGGAGGGATTGGGGGCAGGAGGAGAAGGGGACGACAGAGGATGAGATGGCTGGATGGCATCACTGACTCGATATACGTGAGTCTGAGTGAACAGCGGGAGCTGGTCATGGACAGGGAGGCCTGGCGTGCTGCGATTCATGGGGTCGCAAAGAGTCGGACATGACTGAGCGACTGAACTGAACTGAATCTACAGAATAAAAACATTTGAACTGTATCTGAATTTATATCCCGAATCTGCCACTTACTGGCTGTGGGACCTTTCTGGAGTTACTTAATCACGATTTCCATTTTCTTTTCTGTACAGTGAAAATAATAGCGTTTAACTTTTGAGATTTTCTGGGAATTAAATAAAATGACACATATAAAGTGGTTATACAGTACTGGGCCTGAAATAAGTGCTCAGTTAATTTGGCTTTTATTTTAGTACTGGGAATATTTGTTGCAATATAATTTTTTTTTTTTTAATTTTAGCGCCACTTAGCTCGTACTACTGGGAGATGGAAAGACCCACCTAAGAAAAATGCCATGATTGAGTTACAAGATGAACTGATGACCATCCGACTTAGAGAAGCTGAAACACAAGCAGAAATAAAAGAAATAAAACAGAGGATGATGGAAATGGAAACACAGGTAGCCCAATAACTTTAAAAACTATTGTTAACCCATCAAAAGTTTATGCTCAAATTGTATCATCCTTACAATAGAGCTAAAAGGTGGACATATGAAACTGTCTCGTCTACAATTTTCTATCCCAAATGAAAAGGACTAAAACGTAATACTATATATATATATTTTTTTGGCCATGCCATGTGGCATGCAGGAACTTAGTTCCCCAACCAGGGTTTGAACCTGTGCCCCCTGCACTGGAAGTGCAGGGGCAGTTTTGATCACTGAACCACTAGGAAAGTCCCAAAACCCATATTCCTTGATGGCAGAGATTGAGTGTCTTCTTTCAGTCTTTTAGCAAAGTTGAAGCAAGTCGTAAAACTCCATTTGACTTTGTTTCCTTATTGCACAACCTGAAAGGGAATATTCAGGTTGAGCAAAATTTCTTAACACAATTTAACATTTGGGGCCAGATAATTTTTTATTGTGAGACTGGGCTGTGCATTGTAGTACGTTTAGCAGCATCTATGGCCTCTTAACTACTACCACATCCCCTACCCTCTATTCAGAAGCACCACACCCCCACCTCCCTATGATGGCTGAAAGCATCTCCACACAGATGTCAAATGTCGCTGGGAAGGCAAAATTGCCCCTGCTTGAGAACCACTGATACAGAATGTAATGTGAAGGATGCTTCCTAAAATTGTGTAATGTGGTGACTGAGCAGTCAGTTCCAAAGTTACACTTCTTTCTTCTCATGTCCCCTGTTTCTCTAATAAATATTATCTCATATATTCTTGACTTAAAACCTACAAAGTCCTTTTTATGACACCCATTTGCATTATAAAAGTACATTTGGGATATTTGGTTTTTATGTGGTACATCTATTCTCTGTAATGTTATTTGGTTTTCAAAATACTTTTTCAGTCAGCAGGGGGCATAGTTAACTCATGTATCATTCTATACACTTAAATGTAAAATCATCATCCCAACTTGGATTTACATAACATAGATATGTAAATCCTTCAGAATAAATATATCTTATTTTACATTGTTCACAGAGTTTTATTTTCATGTGTTTTTCGTTGTAGTTAAAAATAACAGTAAGATTATAAAAAGTAGAAATCCAGCTTTATGATGGGAGGTTTTACTCTTATGATCAGATTTTACCTCAATATCTCAATATAAATATTAAATATGCAACCACAACTTTTTAGCCATTGTTCAGGATTTATTTCAGAGTGACTATAGGTAAATGAATCAAACTCAACAAATGTAGTTTTGCGAACTTATGAATACAGAGCAATGTGTAGCCATCAAAGATCTTATACTTGAGATGTCAGTCATGCACAAACTATATTTAAATTCACTATATAAGACAAATGTTAACTAAATTTACTGTGGTAATCATTTCACATTATATGTAAATCAAGTTATGCTGTACACTTTAGACTTATACAATGCTGTATGTTTACTTCCATTGCTCAGTCATGTCTGACTCTTTGCACCACGAATCGCAGCACGCCAGGCCTCCTGTTCCATCACCAACTGCCAGAGTCCACCCAAACCCATGTCCATTGAGTTGGTAGTGCCATCCAACCTTCTCATCCTCTGTCGTCACCTTCTCCTCCTGCCTTCAATCTTTCCCAGCATCAGGGTCTTTTCAGATGAGTCAACTCTTCACATCAGGTGACCAAAGTATTGGAGTTTCAGCTTCAACATCAGTCCTTCCAATGAACACCCAGGACTGATCTCCTATAGGATGGACTGGTTGGATCTCCTTGCAGTCCAAGGGACTCTCAAGAGTCTTCTCCAACACCACAGTTCAAAAGCATCAATTCTTCGGCACTCAGCCTTCTTCACACTCCAACTCTCACATCCATACATGACCACAGGAAAAACCATAGCCTTGACTAGACGGACCTCTGTTGACAAAGTAATGTCTCTGCTTTTGAATATGCTATCTAGGTTGGTTATAACTTTCCTTCCAAGGAGTAAGCGTCTTTTAATTTCATGGCTGCAGTCACCATCTGCAGTGATTTTGGAGCCCAGAAAAATAAAGTCTGGCACTGTTTCTACTGTTTCCCCATCTATTTCCCATGAAGTGATGGGACTGGATTCCATTATCTTCGTTTTCTGAATGTTGAGCTTTAAGCCAACTTTATCACTCCCCTCTTTCACTTTCATCAAGAGGCTTTTTAGTTCCTCTTCACTTTCTGCCATAAGGGTGATGTCATCTGCATATCTGAGGTTATTGATATTTCTCCTGGCAATCTTGATTCCAGCTTGTGCTTCTTCCAGCCCAGCATTTCTCATGATGTACTCTGCATATAAGTTAAATAAGCAGGGTGACAATATACAGCCTTGACGTAGTCCTTTTCCTATTTGGAACCAGTCTGTTGTTCCCTGTCCAGTTCTAACTGTTGCTTCCTGACCTGCATACAGGTTTCTCAAGAGGTACATCAGGTGGTCTTGTATTCCCACCTTTCTCAGAATTTTCCACAGTTTATTGTGATCCACACAGTCAAAGGCTTTGGCATAGTCAAGCAGAAATAGATGTTTTTCTGGAACTCTCTTGCTTTTTCCATGATCCAGCGGATGTTGGCAATTTGATCTCTGGTTCCTCTGCCTTTTCAAAAACCAGCTTGAACATCTGGAAGTTCATGGTTCACATATTGCTGAAGCCTGGCTTGGAGAATTTTGAGCATTACTTTACTAGTGTGTGAGATGAGTACAATTGTGTGGTAGTTTGAACATTCTTTGGCATTGCCTTTCTTTGGTATTGGAATGAAAATGGACCTTTTCCAGTCCTGTGGCCACTGCTGAGTTTTCCAAATGTGCTGGCATATTGAGTGTAGCACTTTCACAGCATCATCTTTTAGGATTTGAAATAGCTTAACTGGAATTCCATCACCTCCACTAGCTTTGTTAGTAGTGATGCTTTCTAAGGCCCACTTGACTTCGCATTCCAGGATGTCTGGCTCTAGGTGAGTGTGAGTGATCACACCAGCGTGATTATCTGGGTTGTGAAGTTCTTTTTTGTGCAGTTCTTCTGTGTATTCTTGCCACCTCTTCTTAATATCTTCTGCTTCTGTTAGGTCCATACCATTTCTGTCCTTTATTGAGCTCATCTTTGCATGAAATGTTCCCTTGGTATCTCTAATTTATCAATAAAACTGGAAGCACTATATAATTCATAAATTTGTAATTAGAGAATTAAATACAAATTGCTATGAAGAATAGGACAGGACAGTTAATTCCAACTAGGTGGTTTGGAAAACCTAGAAGAAATTTGGAAAGGAGAAAACCTTCCTAAGGAATTTGTATTTTGCACTATACCTGGCTAATGGATATGGTTCCTAAATGTCAGTGCATGTACTGGTGATGATCCATGATGCTTTCTCATTGCAAAGTGAGAAAAATAAAATAGTGTGGTATGTTGGTTATCTAAAGAATATTGCGTTAAACACCCATGTATCCAGCATCCAGATTAAGAAATAGGTCCTTGCTGATACATGTAGCTCCAGTACCTTCATTTTAATGACTTTTAGAACAGTGCACCTGGTAAGTATACCTTAGTTTATGGAGCCGCTTTCCTCCTTGTACTGACATTTGCTATTACAGACATTGCTGCCCTGAACGTTCTTGCATGTTGCCTTATGTATATCTCCAATAGGAGTTTCTTTAGTACAGGGGTTCTTATCTCTTTTGTGTGCCATGCACCCCTTTGGGAGCCTGAAACCTATGAACCTCTTTTCAAAATAACGTTTTTTAATGCATAAAATAAAATATATAGGGTTGCGAAGAAAACTAGTTATATTGAGGTACAGTTATCAAAATACAGGTTTGTGATATGAGGGCAGACACAGAAACATACACAACATATTCCCATTGCAGGAATCAGGTTTTTCATAATTTAGATTTTTTTGGTACCTGAATTAGATTGTACTATAATTTTCTTTTGCGGAGAGACTTTTATCTGGTTTTGGCACCAAGGTTATAGTAAGTTTGATAAATGAGTTGGCTTGTATTTAACTTTTTCTATTCTCAGAAGTTTTTTGTAAGATTGAAATTACCTGTTACTTAAATATTTGCTGGAATTCATTCCTTTTAACTCTTTTTTTTTTTTTGGTCATGGGGCAGTTGGGATCTCAGTTCCCCTACCAGTGAATGGAACCCCTGCCCCCTGCAGTGGAAGCAAAGACCACTGAACCACCGGGGAAGTCCCTGGAATTCATTCCTTTAAACAGTCTTGTCTTTTTGTTTTGTGGGCATGTTTAAGCGATACATTTGAAATTCGAATCTTTAGATGAAGTGGACAATTTCCTAGGGAAATACAATTTGACTTGCTGTGACTTTTGCTTGTTTTTTCCTTGAGCTTCTGGGAACTGTGAATTTGTGACTGCCATGAAATTTGGAAATTTCTTGGTCATTATTTCATCACATACTTATTGTCCCACACTCTCTTCTTCAGGAATTCCAGTCATACCTACATTAAATTTTTGATGTTGTCCAGCAATTCTTGGTTATTCTTTGCCTTCCCATTATTTTTCCTCATTGTACTTCAGTTTCTGTTGACTGACCTATTTCTCTTGATTTATCACTAAGTTCATTGATTCTTTCCTACACTTTGTGAGTTGTCTGATGAGCCATTGAAGACGTTCTTTACTCTGTTACTATGCTTTTTACTTCTACTATTTCCTTTTAATTCTTACAGTCTTCATTTCCTTGCTGATATTACCTATCTGATGTTGCATATCTTCCACCTTTCCCATAGAGCCCTTAATTTAAATTCCCTGTCAGAAAACTTCAATATCTGTGTCATATATGAGGCTGGTTCTGTTGATTGCTGTATCTCTTGGAAGTGTTTGGTTTTTTTACCTTTTCCTATGCTATGTAATTTTTTTTTTTAAACTAGATGTGCATCTTGTGTAGGAGAGTAGACTAAAGTAAATGGTTTGTATGCCTGGAAATGGGTACATCTTTCCTTCTACTAGGCCTTTAATGTGGGGGGTTTGAGTTAATACAGTCAGGAGTTGGGCAGGCTTGAGGTTTGTTGTTTCTGTGGTTACCCTCATTGCACCACAGGCTTCAAATTCCTCTAGCAATGTCTTATTTTTAGGTTAGGGGCTGGTTTGCCAGAGGGTTTTCTCACTATCTTTAGGTCTTCTCTTTGCACAGCACTTGAGGAGTTGTTAGTCCCCAGCAGTGTCCCACTGTTACTTTTGTTCCACAGGAAACTAGAAGAGCAGAGAACACGTCTGCCCTGTTGTTCTGAGAAAGCCACAATCTTTCGCTGCATTAGTGTGTTCCTGTATCTGGGGCATTTGGCCTCATTAGTGCTCCTGTCCTGTGTGTTAGTCGCTCAGTCGTGTCTGACTCTTTGAAACCCCATGAACTGTAGCCTACCAGGCTCCTCTGTCCATGGAATTCTTTAGGCAAGAATACTGGAGTGGGTTGTTATGCCCTTCTCCAGGGGATTGTCCCAACCCAGGGATCAAACCCAGGTCTCCTACCCTGCAGGCAGATTCTTTACCATCTGAACCATCGGGCACCCTATTCCCAAGCTATAGTGCAGCCCCTTCCCCAGATGCACCTGTTTTCCCAGTGCCCAGGGGACAGCAGTGTTTGTTGTTCTGCTCCAAGCAAATTAACCTTTGGTTCCCTAGAGGAGATAAGCAAGGATTAGTGCCCTTTCCCCCTCCCTGAGGCCTGTACTATGGAGATCTGTTTCTCAAGACTCTCATCCATCTTTTTGGTCTGTTCTGTTGAAGAAAAATGTACAAGAGTTTGTGAACTCTTTTGTCCCTGTGGCTCCATGCATTCTAACCAGCCCATACTTATGCTCCACCAGTTTGATGTTTATTCAGGTGAATTATTCTTAACAGCTTCTGCCACGTCCCTTCTTAGATTTGGGGCTGGTTAGTTGTCCTGTGACCTCTCAGTGTGTTCAACAGTAGTCATGAACTTAGAGTTTGGCTGCCCTTTTTTTTTAAATTGAAAACCAGTGTTCTTTCTGACTCTACATCCTCAATCAGAAATCAAAAGTCTTTATTATGATGTATTTGAAATTATTTTATTTTATACTCTATCTCCTTTTTTCTATGTTTTTTCCTCCTTTCTCGCTTTTTATTGAATTTGTTTTTCTTTTTCCTTCTATTCAGTTCAGTTGCTCAGTCATGTCCGACTCTTTGCGGCCCTATAGACTGCAGCACGCCCAGGCTTCCCTGTCCATCATGAACTCCCAAAGCTTGCTCAAGCTCATGTCCATCGAATTGATAATGCAGTCCAACCACCTCATCCTCTGTCGTCCCCTTCTCCTCCTGCCTTCAGTCTTTCCCAGCATCAGGGTCTTTCCAGTGAGACAGTTCTTTGCATCAAGTGGCCAAAGTATTGGAGTTTCAGCTTTAACATCAGTCCTTCCAATGAATATTCAGGACTGATTTCCTTTAGGATTGACTGGTTGTATCTCCTTGCAATCCAAGGGACTCTCAAGAGTCTTCAACACCACAGTTCAAAAGCATCAGTTCTTCAGCGCTCAGCTTTCTTAATGGTTCCAACTCTCACATCCATACATGACTACTGGAAAACCATAGGTGGACCTTTGTTAGCAAAGTGTCTCTGCTTTTTAATATGCTGTCTAGGTTTGTCATAGCTTTTCTTCCGAGGAGCAAGCATCTTTTAATTTCATGGCTGCAGTCACCATCTGCAGTGATTTTGGAGCCCAAAAAAATGAAGTCTCTTACTGTTTCCATTGTTTCCCCATCTATTTGCCATGAGTGGTGGGACTGGATGCCATGATCTTTGTTTTCTGAATGTTGAGTTTTAAGCCAGCTTTTTCACTCTCCACTTTCACTTTCATCAAGAGGCTTTTAGTTCCTCTTCACTTTCTGCCATAAGGGTGGTGTCATCTGCATAACTGAGGTTATTGATATTTCTCCTGGCAATCTTGATTCCAGCTTGTGCTTCATCCAGCCCAGCATTTCACATGAGATACTCTGAATATAAGTTAAATAAGCAGGGTGACGATATACAGCCTTGACGTACTCCTTTCCCAATTGGGAACCAGTCTGTTGTTCAGTGTCCAGTTCTATCTGTTGCTTCTTGACCTGCATATAGATTTCCCAGAAGGCAGGTAAGGTGGTCTGGTATTCCCATATTAATTTGGCTTTTATAATTCCTTTTCTTTTCTACTAGTGTTTATTACCTGGAAAAAAAAAATGCTTCCCTGATGGAACAAAGTCTAAAGTTACTAATTATCTCTGTTTTTTTCCAAATTGTATTAGGTCCTTAGAAGAACTCCCATGTGCTCTTTCATCTTCTAGTCTTACATCTTACTATTATTGTGCCTCCAAATTCCTATAATTTTTTTACCTCCAAATTCCTAGACATTATTGTCTTATGGAGTCAATATTCCTGTGGTTTTGGTTGAAAAGTGAAAGTGAAAGTCGCTCAGTCATGTCCAACTGTTTGTGACTCTATACAGTCCGTGGATTCTCCAGGCCAGAATACTTGAGTGGGTAGCCTTTCCCTTCTCCAGGGGATCTTCCCAACCCAGGGATCGAACTCAGGTCTCCTGCACTGCAGGCAGATTCTTTACCAGCTGAGCCACAAGGGAAGCTTGTGGTTTTGTCTACCTGCTTGCTAGTTTTTTTGCTCTATTCTTACTTTTATTTAATAGTTTCCTCCCAGTTTCAATGATGAGTTGTAAACTCTCTCACTTTCTTAAAATAAATGTACTTTTCTCTCTTCTGTGATAGTTGGCTGAGTATACTTTTATAGGATGAATTTTTTTTTAAACACTACCAGTTTTTCCTGTTGAGTTGTCTGCTAGATATTTCACTTTCCACTTTCACAGATACTGTTTTTCCCTTGATTTGCCTCTGCTTTACTTTAGTATTCTATAAGTTTTGATATAATGCATTTTGATAAGGATTTATTTCTATTTATCCCAAATAGTATTTGGAACTAATTGTGCTTCCTAGGGTATAGATGCATATGTGATTTTTGTTGTAAAAATTCTCAATTATTATCATCTTCTTAAGCCATCACAGCTCACTTTTTTTGGTGGGGGGCAACACCTGTAAAGTATATTTTATACCTTTTTATTCTCTTTTCTGTCTCTTGACATCTTCTGGGGCACTAATTTTTTCTTCATTGTGTCTAGTTCTTAGTTGCTTAGTTTTATCTGAC
The DNA here is from genome assembly GCF_016772045.2 of Ovis aries. Lineage (NCBI taxonomy): Eukaryota > Metazoa > Chordata > Mammalia > Artiodactyla > Bovidae > Ovis > Ovis aries. Next base: position 69,835,930 of record NC_056054.1, on the reverse strand, counting down.
TTTTTCTGACCCCATGGACTGTAGCCTGCCAGGCTCCTCTGCTCAAGGGGATTGTCCAGGCAAGAATACTGGAGAGGGTTGCCATGCCCTCCTCCAGGGGATCTTCCCAATCTAGGGATCGAACCCAGGTCTCCCACATTGCAGGCAGATTTTTTACTGTCTGAAACACCAGGGAAGCCCAAGAATACTGGAGTGGGTACCCTTCCCTTCCTTAGGGGATCTTCATGACTCAGGAGTCAAACCAGGGTCTCCTGCATTGCAATGGATTCTTCACAAGCTGAGCTACCAGGAAAGTCCGACTCTTTGCAACCCCAGGTGCTGTAGCCTGCCAGGCTTCTCAGTCCATGGAATTCTCCAGGCAGGAATACTGGAGTGGGTTCCCATGGTCGTCTCCAGGGGGTCTTCCTGACCCAGGGATTGAACCTGAGTCTCCTGCATTGCAGACAGATTCTTTACTGACTGAGCCACCAGGGAAGCCCTCATCATGTTTAATCTCCCATTTAACCCTTTAATTGAATTTGTTATCAGTGTCTGTTAATTTTGGAAATTATATTTGGTTATCTTTCAAATTTGCTGGTATTTTGACAGTGACTAGTTCTTTGTTTATGCTTCTTTTTATGTTTAATATGTAAATATGTAAACTATTTTGTATAAAATCCTCATGTGATTATTATCTAAAGTTCTTAAGAATCTAGCATATTTTTTGTCTGCCATTTCTCACTCATAGTCAATTCTTAGGTTTTAATTATTTGTGTGAATATTTTGTAATTTTGGAGCATGGAATGGTATTTAGGGGTACAGGGAGGAGTTTTGGAGTGTATGTTGAAGGTGTGTCCCTCTGAAGTATAGTTACTTGTTTTAATGGTAACTGGAGGCAGGATCATTTTCATAGAATGAGTTAGAATAGGTTTAGTAATAGTAATAATCGAGTATTTGTTAAATGTCTTCTCTTTCAAGCATTAGGAGAGAACTACTTTCATAAACTTTTCTCATGTAATTCCCAGAACACAGCCTTAAAAGTCAAGCAGTAATATCTACACTTCTATTAGTGTACTAAAACTTGATAGAATTAGATAGCTTCACCAAGATTGAGAAATTGTTAAATGAGGAGCTGAATTTTGCCTGTGTTTGGTTATGAAAATGTTTACTGTTTCTTTCAGGCCCCTAATAGAGTAATTAAGAATTGAGAAACTCAAGCTGAGTCAAGCCTGAATATGAAAACTACCTCATGTCAGTGAATTCATGATCTATAATGTTAAGGTCCTATTGTATAGCAAAGGGAACTATATTCAATATCCTATAATAAACCATAATGGAAAAGTATTTAAAACGGGAAAAAAATATATATATATATATATACACACATAATTGAATCATTTTGCTGTATCCCAGAAACTAAAAGGGCTTCTCTGGTGGCTCAGAAAAGTAAAGAATCTGCCTGTAATCCAGGAGACCTGCGTTCAATCCCTGTGTCAGGAAGGTCTCCTCGAGAAGGGAACGGCAACCCACTCCAGTATTCTTGCCTGGAGAATCCCAGGGGCAGAGGAGCCTAGGGGGCTACAGTTCATGAACTAATTGTAAAGAGAATTAAATGAAAAATAGACAGTATTTTACATATGGTTTTCTTTAAAAAAAAAAAAAAGTATTATTGTTGTATAGTCAATACGTCTTGTCCAGCTGTTTTGCAACCCCATGGACTGTAGCCTGCCTGGCTTCTCTGCCTATGGGATTTCCCAGACAAGAATACTGGAGTGAGTTGCCATTTTCTTCTCCAGAGAATCTTCCCAACTTAAGGATCCATCCCAAGTCTCCTACATTGCAAGAGATTCTTTACCACTGAATCACCTGGGAAGCCCTGTGTACATTTTTCAAATGAGGAAATAGAAATTGGATATTAATTAGTTTGTTTAATCACCAAATGGCAAGCCAGAATTCAAAGCTAGTCCATAAGCCATGAACAGACTGTGCTATACATTATAGGAATGTAGTTAACATGACACGGTGTGACATCAAAAAGTTTGCAGTTCAGTAAGTGGTGGTGATATCTTTTCAGCAGTCTGTGCTTGCTTTTGTGAACTGGAAAGGGGAGTTAAATACATCATATCTCTGTATCTATCTGTTTATACCATATTGCCTGTTTCAGAAATTTATACCTAAAACTTCTGTATAAGCATCCTTATAGTTAAAAGATATTTATTGTATGAAAGGTAAATGGATCTTTAATGAAAGTTTCTAATGTGACCCTTACGCATTCTCTTGATTTTTAAAGCAGTTTTATAATTTTTTTAAGTAGTTAACTATTTGTTGAATAAAATAGACCTATAACTAACAATAACATTGAAAATATTGCTGAGACATAATATACACACCTAGAAATTTATAAGTTTTGTGATAGTCACTCAGTCATGTCCAACTCTTTGCCACCCCGTGGACTATAGCCCGCCAGGTTCCTCGGTCCGTGGAATTCTTCAGGCAAGAATACTCAAGTGGGTTCCCGTTCCCATCTCCAGGGAATCTTCCCAACCCAGGGGTTGAACCCTATCTCCTGCATTGCAGGCAGATTCTTTACCTTCTGAGCCACCAGTTTTTTCAGGCCTTTTATCTGTATTCTCATATTTATATTTTTATCTGTATTCTGTATTTATATTTTTAATTGTTAGAACCAGATCAATAGTAATCATCTTCGAAGAGCAGAGCAAGAGGTGACCAATCTACAGGAGAAGGTGCAATATCTTTCTGCACAGAACAAGGGATTGCTTACCCAACTGAGTGAAGCAAAGCGCAAACAAGCAGAGATTGAATGCAAGGTAAACATATCAACTAGCAAGTTTATGTTTTAGTCAATATAATAATGTTTTTTGTTTTTATCTCATCACTGAGTACATTATCATAAAACTAAAAGAAACTAGTCTTATTTCCTACTTTTCCTGAACTTAGTTTGGCAGTTGATTTTGGGCCAGGTTACCTCATCATGCTCTGGGTAAATTTCAGGCTGGAAACTTCATTTTCAATCACTTGGTTAGGAAATTAAGTTAACCAAGTGATTGAAGGTTGGTATCTCTGTTGACCTGTAGCCCTTTAAAACTGAAACTTTTAATGTCTCAACCAGAAAGATAGGTAATTTAGAGAAGTTGGGTCTACTCTGCTTTGATTGGCACCTTATTAGTGAGCTGTCAATATTGATATATGTTTTCTGGATAGAGAATAAAAGAGCTGTGTGTGTACCCAAAGGTTGGCAAAATTGTGTGAATTTCAAGTTATTATTTTAATCGATCTTTTAAATTTTTATGGGGTGTTTGGATTCATAAAGCATGGAAAAGTTTTTGAATGCAAGTATTTTTTTTCCTTAAATAAATTCATAATACAACAATGATGAGAGAAGGTGAAGTTGGAAACTGGGGTGGAAGGAGAGGGGTTGTATGTATGTGTGTTTGTGAAATAACTAAAGAGATGACTGTGGTAAACATTAGAATGAATTACGAGGGCAAGTTTGTTTTTTGGTAAGTTTGGTTTTGTTTATGAGATTTTTTCAAAAAAACTAGACATTCATCTTTCCATGGTGAGAGAGTAGGAATAATGCCCTTTAAAGGTTCCAGCCTTATTCTATGATAAGAAATAAGACTTTCAATGGCAGATATAAAGCTGTAATTCCATCAACTTGTTCTAGTGTCATTAAAAACCAAAAGTGAAGCTTGAGTGGTTTATCAGTGTCACTGAAATCCAGAGATGAAATTACATCCTAATAAATATGGATGACTGTTACAGTTTACTCTGACAGAAATCTGTAGGCAGTACTGAAATTTGTACTAATGTAAGAGTAGTCCCTCCTGAAGTATGTGACTAAGTGTGCTTCTTTTTTTCTGTTTTGTGGGATCTTAATTCTTGGACCTGGGATTGAACCCAAGCCACGGCAGGGAAAGTGCTGAGTCCTAACCATTGGACTGCCAGGAAATTCCCTAGGCTAATTTAAAAATAAGATGATGTAACATGAGATTACATCAATTTGATTTATTATACTAATATCTTTTTCAGTTTTTTATTTTGCAGTGTCTGTCCTGACTTATTTTTAATAAAGAACTAAATTTAGTATTTTATTATTGATATGATTTCCTTTAAACATGTTGATAACATTGGTACTGGATTTAATATTGTACCCCAAATACCTTAGCACCTTTTAATCAAAGTAAAGTGCTATTTGGAAATAAATATTTGGGGAGTTTGCCAGTGAAAATAATTGTTTGCTTTGAATTTGTGTAAGTAATGGGCCCACATTCAGAATTCTGAGAACTGATATGAGATCTTATTTAACTTTAACTTTTCATTAATACCTCTGTAAAGTATATACAGATGGTGATTCTGAAATCTCCCCTGTGTTTAAGGTGTATATTGGTTTATTCAAATTTTTTAAATGCCTTTTGCAGATTTCCAGCATGACCAATTTTAATTGTCACCCTAGTATCTGGCACATTCTGATTAAGTGTTAAATATTTTACTTTGTCATATTGAAACAATTCAGCAATAAACCGAACTTTTTCAGAGAGCTAGTCTTTCAGTTATATAAATCTGATAGTTTTCATTTCATTTTATGTGATTATAGCTTGTGGTTTGTTGATAAGTAATTATTAAAGCTCGTGTTGTTTTTCATTGATGTAAAGCAGGATGCTGTTTTTGCTTGTTTTTAATTTCATTTTGTTTTTTTGGCTGCACTGTGTCTTTGTTGCTGCTTGCGGACTTTTTCTAGTTGCAGCAAGCGGGGGCTACTCTTCATTGCAGTGTGCGGACTTCTCATTGTGGTGGCTTTTGTTATTGGGGAGCACAGGCTCTTGGCATTCACGCTTCAGTGGGTGTGGTACACAGTCTTAGCTGCTATGGCATGTGGACTCTTTCAGAACCAGGGACTGAACCTGTGTTCCCTGCATTGGCAGACAGATTCTCATCCACCATACCACTGGGGAAGTCTGGGATACTGCATTATTTTCCCTCTGTAATTGAATTTGAGTGTTCCAACTTCAAACAATATAAGTCTAAGATCCCCAATATGAAAATCCAAAACACTTTGAAACCTACATCTTTTCATAAATTTCACACAAATTCATTTGGAAGCAGAACTTGATTTGAACTAATACATAGCCATTTATCATTGTTATTTATCCCACTTGGTTTGAGTACTTATACATCACTGCTTCATTTTTGTTGAGCATTGAGCATACTGTTTCATTTTGGACACTGCCTCAGAACCCATTGGATAGTATAGTGTTCCATTTATGCACCTTATTACTCTTCTAAAGTCTGAAAAATCTGAAATTCCATGACATACCTGGCCCCCAGAATTTCAGTGATAAGATTGTTGGATTTCCTGTATAAATCTAAATTTGAAAATTATAGAAAGATTTTATGCTCTAATAACAGATATATAATTTTTTATCTCCAGGAGAAAAGGTATTACATATTCATATACAAACTTATAAAATTGTGTAATAAATAATGTTAAGTGAGGAAAGCTGAGCAAAGTATTTTATGATTATAATATTGTGCATATATGGAATAATGATAGGAAGAAAACAAGAAATTAAACCTGTTGCTTATATGTAATTTTTAGTAGCTTAATATTGTGCATTTTTCATAATGCTTTGATGTTTTTAAAGCTAAATATAAACAAAAACATTTAAATGCTTTTTATCTTATTCTCTTCCTGACCCTACCACGTACACCCCTTTATTTTTTCCCCAGATAATGGCTTTTATTATTTTCTGGTAACTTCCTTTAGAGTTTCTTTTAGGCAGATACTAGTAATTAAAAGTATATACTTTTTCTTCTCACAGTCTTATGTGAAAGTTAGCAAACAGTAGTATATTCTGCTTTTTGCTTTTTATGTTTATATGTTTTGTGCAGCTTTCTGTCATCAGTGCTTAGAGTCTCCTCGTTAGTTTCTAAGACACATTATTTTCCATTGCATGTATATACCACAGCATCCTTAACTAGGTCCATATTGATGGATACATGGTTTGTTCCCCATGTTTTACTACTACAAGCAGTGTATAGTGAATAACTTCGTACATACATAATCTCAAATGTATAGAGGTATATCTATACATTTCTATAGAATAAATTACTATAAATTTGATTGCTTGGTCAGAGAGTAAATACCTTGGTACTTTTCATAGTTTTTGTGTAATTACTCTCCTTAGGTTTGTACCATTTTGTGCTTTGATGTGCAGGGCATGATGGTACCTGTTAATTTATCATGTTTCTTACAAATTGTATAACAAAATCTTTTCATTTTAATTAGATGTAATTTATATGTTCTAGGACAGTGATTTTCAAATAGGGATTGGAGGAGGTGAAATTATGAGACTAAAAAGAATGATAACGTCAGCGTACATATTTGTCAAATATTTGGGTGTCTTCTTGTAGGTTATTCTTGCAAGCATTGGGGATACGGAAATGGAGAAGGTAGACCTAATGTTTATTGAAACAATAAATAAGAAATAGAAAATATCATTAGTAATAATGTTCTATAGAGTGAGAAGTTAGAGGAAGTGGTAATTAAGATCAAGTGCCAGGAGATGGTATCGGAGCTGAAGAATAAGAAAGAACCAGCCATATGAAGAGTAGAGGGGGAGATCCTTACATGAAAAAGGTCAGAGATCAAGACCCAGAAAGCAGGAAAGAACTTGGTTGCTGAGTCTCATATATAATGCAGAGCTGAATGAGATAAAGCCAGGGAGGTAAGCTAGGACTTAGCTTCTTACCATGTAGATATTTATAGGTCATGGTAACAAGTTTGAGTTTTACTCTTAAATGCTGTGGGAGGCCACTGAGAGGTAAGATAAAAAACATGGTACATTTTTTTGATTTGCTATATTTGCTTCAGTTTTTTATTTAAATTTTATTCATTATTTTATTTTTGTTTGTGCTGGGTCTTTGCTTTACAAGAGCTTTTTCTCTAGTTGTGAGTGGGGGCTTCTCTTTAGTTGTGGCATGGGGGCTTCTCTTTGTAGTAGCTTCTCTTGTTGCAGAGCACAGGCTTTTGAGCTTGCAGGCTTCAGAAGCACGTGGGCTCAGTAGTTGTGACACACAGCTTAGTTGCCCTGCAGCATGTGGAATCTTCCTGGACTAGGGATTAAACCCCTATCCCCTGCATTGGCAGGCAGATTCTTAACCAATGGACCACCAGGGAAGTCCTTTGCTTCAGTTTTTTACTTTTACTTTTGAAATAATTTTATGTTTACAGTAAAGTGGCAAAGATGGTACAGAGAGTTCCCATATACCCTTTAATCAGCTCCTCCTAATTTTAACCTGTTACATAAACATGACACATTTATTAGTACTAAGAAATGAACATTAGTAATAATTTTATTACTGAATTACAGACTTCATTCAGATTTCCCCATCATGTCTCATTCTTCTTTGATCTGTGAGGTATGTTGTAGAAATCCTTCAATTTAGGATTGTCTGATGTTTTCTTACACTTAGACTGAGGTTGTATGTCTTAGGCCCTTTCTTAGTATATTATATCAGGGTCATGTATATGTTCAGTTGCTAAGTTGTGTCCAGCTCTTTTGCAGCCCCATGGACTATAGCCCCGCCAGGCTTCTCTGTCCATGGGTTTTCCCAGGCAAGAATACTGGAGTGGGTGGCCACATCTTCCTCCAGTGGACTTTGACCCAGGGTTCAAACCTGCGTCTCTAGCAATGGCAGCATATTCTTTACCAGTGAGCCATCTGGGAAGCCCATCAGGGGGCATTCTGTATTAATACGCCTTACGTCTGGTCCTATTAACTTTGGTCATTTGCTTAAGTTGGTATCTGCTAGCTTTCTCCACTACAGAAGTCCCCCCATTCCTACTCTGTTCCTTACAGGCAAGTTACTGAGCCTAGACAATGGTCCAAGTGGAGGAAAGGGCATTAAGTTACAACTCCTGAAGGAAAGAGTATCAAAGAATTTGCTACAACCACCACAATAGGACAATAATTAATAAGTATTTGGAGGAACTATTATGACCAACTTAGACTGCAAGGAGATCATTCTCTGGTGGCTTAGATGGTAGAGCGTCTGCCTACAATGCAGGAGACCTGGGTTCAATCCCTAGGTTGGGAAGATCTCCTGGAGAAGGAAATGGCAACCCACTCCAGTATTCTGCCTGGAAAATCCCATGGATGGAGGACCCCAGTAGGCTACAGTCCATGAGGTTGCAAAGAGTCAGACACGACTGAGCGACTTTACTCATGACCAACCTAGATTGCATATTAAAAAGCAGAGACATTACTTTGCCAACAAAGGTCCATCTAGTCAAGGCTATGGATGTGAAAGTTGGACTGTGAAGAAAGCTGACTGCTGAAGAATTGATGCTTTTGAACTGTGGTGTTGGAGAAGACTCTTGAGAGTCCCTTGGACTGCAAGGAGATCCAACCAGTCCATCCTAAAGGAGATCAGCCCTGGGTGTTCACTGGAAGGACTGATGCTGAAGCTGAAACTCCAGTACTTTGGCCACCTCATGCGAAGAGCTGACTCATTTGAAAAGACTCTGATACTGGGAGAGATTGGGGGCAGGAGGAGAAGGTGATGACAGAGGATGAAATGGCTGGATGGCATCACCAACTCGATGGACATGAGTTTGGGTGAACTCTGGGAGTTGGCGATGGACAGGGAGGCCTGGCGTGCTGCAGTTCGTGGGGTTGCAAAGAGTTGTACACAACTGAGCGACTGAACTGAACTGGAGGAACTATTTTGCATTTATGCAAATATGCTTAAGGTTTCAGCAGTTAACTTTATTAGGAGATAATGCATGTAACAATTAATAATTATTTTTTAAAAGAACACACATGCCACTGTGTGTGGACATGGTTTTGAGGTGGCTTTGGAGAGAGGCGATATGAGATTATCAGGTAATAGAACAAGACAGAGGTGCTAGCTTTGGCTCAGGTGTTGGCAATGGAACTAAAGTAGAGTAGATCAATCCAGTATTTTTATAGCGACTCAGTGATTGGGTTGGAGAGGGAGGAAAAGTAGGAGAAAGTTGGTGCACAAATATTTGGTGTTTTACCTGATGGATATAATATTTTTATACAATGTTAAAATTAGTAGAGTAAATATGTATTAGTTATCTATTGCTGTTTAACAGATAACCTCTAAAATTTAGTAGCTTAAAATAATAGTAACCACTAATACCCCAGAGTTTCTGTGGATCTGAAATTCAGAAGCAGCTTCATCTAGTGATTCTGATTTAGAGTCTCATGAGGTTACAGTCATTTCAGGCTTAGCTAAAGCTAAAGGATGAGGCTTTTTAAGTGGCGCACTCAGTGGTTGCAAGGTGGTGCTGGCTGTTGGAAAGAGATCTTTGTCCTCAAGGGGCTCTGTCTTAGCAAAGGATACAGACAAACACACCATTACAATGCAGTATGAGTGGTGCTATTATTGAGGTGGTACATTGGATCCTGTAATGTGAGTTTAGTGTTAGATTTATGGTTCAAGGAAAGCTCACTAAGGAATGATTCAGCTGAGACCTTAAGGATATGTAGGAAGTTGAGGAAAGGCAAGAGAGAGTTCACTAGGCGAAGCGAATAACACATGTGAAGAGCAAAACAGAGAAGGTTGTTTGCTTGAACTAAAAGTTCATTCGAGTTGGAGGGGAGTGTGTGATAAGGAATACTCGTAATATATGAAGCTAGAGCAGTAGATAGGGAAGAAATCTTGGAGAATCCTAGACACCAGTAAAAGAACCTGTTATCTCAAGATCTGTGGAGTACTATTAAAGGGTTTAAAATAAGGAAGTGACAGAGATTTGAGTTTTGTTAAACATAGACACAGTGGTGTGCTGGAACTAGCTGGTAAAGACTTTTAAGAACCAATTGTTAAATTTTCAGGAATTTTGTGACACAATTGTTAAACAGCCATATTAAAAATTAAATTATTTAACATAATCAACAAATTATGATAAAATGATAGTAAATACTCAAACTTCATGATTTCCTAATTTTTACATTTGTGTATTTCAGATTATTTATACTTAATTATATTTGTATTGTAGAAATACCATGGTGTGCCACTAATGTTATCTTCACTAATGTTCCCTAATGTTATGTCAAGTTGAAAGGAGCCACGGTGGGAGTAGTTTTACCACATGAATTGGCAAACTACAAATCAAAGCTTGACTTACTCTTTTGTTGATTATCTAGACCAGAAGTTGGCAAACTATAGCCCATGTTCCAAATCTGTCTGTTTACCTGTTTCTGTAAATAAAGTTTTATTGGAATACATTCATTTGTATATTGAAATATATTCATTTATTTCTTATTCATTTGTATATCGTCTGTGACCACTGTCACACTCCTGTGGTGGATAGAGTAGTTGTAATAGCCTGTATGACCCATAAGTCTGAAATTATTTACTATCTGGCCCTTTAGAGTTTTTGTCTCCTTCTCTAGACTGTTAAAGCTTCAAAATGTGTTGTGTCATCACTCTTTACATTATGAATAGCACAATAATATTGAGGAAATTTTCCTCCAGTATTTGATCACTGTTATCAGAATGATAATAACTCTATTATCAGAATAAATAACACGAACAAAAATTAACCAGAGTTCACATCAACACTTTACTTTTTCCTCATTTTCAGTGGTAGGTGACCTGTGGACACAAGATTTGGCAAAAATTAGGGAAAGTATTCTGTGAGAATATATTGACTAAGTAGAATTTATAATAATGAGTGCTACATATCTTAACTGTTATATACTGTACATCTGCTGTTTCAATCTAGATTTAAAATATATTATAAATGTACATACAGACATATTTGTACACGGACACACACACACACACTTGCTTGAGAGCTGGTCATTAATTTGGTGCAGAAACTATACTTAGTGGCCGTGTACAACTTGGCAAAAATATTTAAAGCAATATTTGCTTGAAATGAAGTACCAGGATCATATCTAAAAAGATAAAAGAATGAATATATTTTAATTTAAAAGTTTAATTATATTTTTACTAGGTTTGAAATTTTAAAAATTTTTGATATTACTGTCAGGTGCTAAATTTCTCCTGTGGTCACCATGCTGCCCATTTTTGATACTGATTGCTAAATTTCAACTGAAGTTAATATTTCCTCAATATTATATATTTTTGTATATCCCATCTTTCTCTTCTATTATCTCCTTTGTAGTATAAAGTAAATATTCGTTAACATTCATTGCCTCAAAAAATGTAATTTTAAAGATATTATATGGCTAATATACAGTATTTATATTCCCTATCAATCTATTGTCCTAGTTACATATTTGAAAGTTCTCAATAATTGTTCTTGGATAAAAAATTAATTTTTCACAGTCAACAGTAATTTTAATAACTTTAATTAAGTTAACTTTTAATTTAAAAGTTTGAGCAATATTTATATACAAGTGCTCTTAAAGATGGAATGCTGTTCTATATATTTATTCTTCATTTTATACCAAGTTCAAGATGTAATGGCATTTAAAAAGATTTTTTAATTGGAGTATAGTTGATTTACAATGTTGTGTTAGTTATAATGGCTTTTTTTCCCCCCTCTGATTTAATCAGGGGTCTATTTGTTACTTTCTAAATTTGAGGCAAGTTACAGTGTTTATGTTTTATTAATGGTTTGGTTTATTGTGTGGTTTATTTTTGGTTTGTTTTGTTTACCACCGTAGAACAAGGAAGAAGTGATGGCTGTGAGACTCCGGGAAGCAGATAGCATAGCAGCTGTTGCTGAACTACAGCAGCACATTGCTGAGCTTGAAATCCAGGTACCATATGAAAATAGTAAAGTAAATGTAATAATAGTGCAGTTATTTCCCCTTTCCTTTGCACCTGGATAGTGAGTTATGTCTTCATCCTAATGACTGTGTTTCTGTTTTCGATACTCCCTTCCAAGTCCAGTTTTTTAAACTGCAATAAAAATATACTTATTGTGGTGAAATTTATAATTTTAATGTATACAGCCTTTCATTAAGTACATTCTCATTGTTGTGCAACCAATTTCCAAAACTCTTCACCTTGTAAAACTGAAACTTGTGCCTGTTCAACAACTCCACATTCCCTCTTCCCTCAACTCCTGGAAACCACCCTTGTACTTTCTGTCTCTGAATTTGACTCCTCTAATTAATCTCACATAAGTAAAATCATAGAGTATTTGTTTTTCTGTGACTGGCTTATTTTACTAAGGGTAATGTCCTCAAGGTTCATTCATGTTGTAATGTTGTATTAGAATTTCCTTCCTTTTTTGTGGCTGAATAATACTCCATTGTGTGCATACTACTTTTTGTTTATCTGTTTATTCATTGATTTAGATTGCTTCTGCCTTTTGGCTGTTGTGAGTAATGCTGCTATGATTATGAGTGTACAAATGACTATTTGAGCCCATGTTTTCATTTGTGGGGGGTATATACCCAGAAGTGAAATTGCTGAACCATGTGATAATTCTGTGTTTAATTTTTTGAGGAATTGCTATACTGTTTTCTGCAGCAGCTGCACCATTTTACATTCTTAGCAACAATTCACAGGAGACTAGTTTTTCCACATCCTCATCAATACTTGTTAATTCTCTGTTGTCCTTTTTTTATAAAGTCATCATCCTAATGAGTGTGAAGTGGTATCTCATTGTGCCTTTGATATGCATTTCCCTAGTGATTAATAAAGGTCTTCCCTTGTAGCTCAGTTGGTAAAGAATCTGCCTGCAATTCAGGAGACCCAGGTTCAATTCCTGGGTCTGGAAGATCCCCTGGAGAAGGAGATGGCAACCCACTCCAGTATTCTTGCCTGAAAAATCCCATGGACAGAATAGCTTGGTGGGCTACAGTCTGTGGGGTCGTAAGACTGGAACATGACCTAGCAACTAAACCACCACCAGTGATTAATAATGTTGACCATCTTTTCATGTGCTTATTTGCCATTATGTCTTCTTTAGGGAAATGGTAGGTTCAGTACTTTGCCTGATTTTAAATGGATTGTTGTTAAGTTATGGAAGTTTCTTATATATTCTCAAGGTCAATCCATATCAGATATATGCACATATTTGTGAAGGCATTTCATCTCATTCTGTGGGCTGTCTTTTTGTTTTGTTGTTAATGTCCTCTGAAACACAAAAGGTTTTATTTTTGAAATCCAACTTACCTATTTTTCCTTTTGTTACCTGTATCATATTTCCTTATTGTCAAAGCTATTTTTGAAGGAAAATTCAAAACTTTGAAAATAAGTGTTTTGTCATTTATTATGAACTATTTATTTTATAATATAAATACATTTGTTTTATATTATTTTATAAGTATATTTGCAATATGGGCAAAGTATTATATTTAAAAATCTTATTTTAAAAAATGTTTTATTATATTCTATTCCAACCCATAATACAGTTTTGGCTGCAACATCTAGAATTTTCTTCCCACCTGAAATGCCTTTTTGTCTATAAATTTCAATTTAAGATCTGGGTCAAAAGTAATCACAACACATTATGATTTGCAGAAGTTTATAAAACAGTATCCTTTATGTTCTTTTGATCGTATTCCCCAGAAATTATTGCATATCCACAAAAACTTCAGGGCTTCCCTGATAGCTCAGTTGGTAAAGAATTTGCCTGCAATGCAGGAGACCCTGGTTCAATTCCTGGGTCAGGAAGATCCTCTGGAGAAAGGATAGGCTACCCACTCTAGTATTCTTGGGCTTCCCCTGTGGCTCAGTTGGTAAAGAATCCACCTGCAGTGCACAAGACCTGGGTTCAATCCCTGGGTTGGGAAGATCCCCCAGAGAAGGGAAAGTCTACCCACCCCAGTATTCTCTGGAGAATTTGATGGGGTCGCAAAGAGTCGGACATGGCTGAGTGACTTTCACTTTCAAAGAAAAACTTCAAACAAGAACCAACTGCATAAGATATCTGTAATCAGCTATTTAAGTCATGGTATCATATGCAATTCTAGTTTTAGTCATTACTTTTATATCATGAAAATTATAAAATTTTGCCACGTTTCTGTACATCTTAGTCACAAAATAGCAAGATTTGAATTACTCTTTTTGTTGATTCTTAAATGCTAAATTAAGTGAAGAACCTGGTATGCTGCATGCTTTGTTTAAAATGAAATATAACGTATTTCACCAGTTTTTTAAAAAACAAAAGGAGTGCATAAAATTTTACTATAAATTTTTTTTTTTTTTTTTTACTGTTAATAGGAGTACTTTTCACTTTCATGCATTGGAGAAGGAAATGGCAACCCACTCCAGTGTTCTTGCCTGGAGAATCCCAGGGATGGGGGAGCCTAGTGGGCTGCCATCTATGGGGTCGCACAGAGTCGGACATGACTGAAGCGACTTAGCAGCAGCAGCAGCCTCAAATGGCTCATAAGTGAATCTTAATTGCTCGTTCATTGGTATTTTTTCAATACTTAACTGGCTGGAGCTTATCTCATTTGTCATTGACCCCTTTGTCCTCTTAGCTTTTTTCGTCTCTTGGCTTTCCTAGCACCATCCACTTTTGACTCTTTGATTGTTGAAGTTGTTTTAAATTCTGTGTGTTTGTATCCCTCTGAGAATCCAAGATTTTTAGGTTTTAGAAACTATTCAGTGTACAATGAAGGACCTCACTTATATAGCTTCAAGAGCCATCTTTACAGCAATAAATTCTAATCTATCTCCATCCTAGCATGTTTTCTCCTAACAGTCTTACACCCTGATAAAAAATTACTCATTTGCTTGGCTGTGCCAGGTCTTAGCTGGGGCAAGTAGGATCTTTAGCTGGGGCATGCCGACTCTTAGTTGCAGCCCTTTGAATCTCTTCCCTGACCAGAGATTGATCCCAGGCCCCCTGCATTGGGAGCATGGAGTCTTACCAGGGAAGTCCCGTAATCCTATATCTTCTAAAAATATTATGGACATAGTGTACAGAAAAATTCATAAAGCTATATTATATGTAAAACTAGTATCTGTATCACTACTACTTAGGTCAAGATAGAATATTGTCTGTATTCCAGAAGTCTGCGGGATCACACCATGCTCCCTTATCCTGAACTTTATAGCAGTGACTCCTCTGCTTTACCTTACAGTAGTGTCATCTTTGTATTCATCTCTCATCCATACAGTTTAGTTTTCTGATCCTGAATTTCGTGTAAAGTCATGTTGAATATTTGTGTCTCTTCTTTCTTTGTTCACTGTTACTTTAGTGAGTCATCATTTTTCTCCTTGCAACAGTTCCATTTTATAAATATATCGCAATGTGTATGTCCAATTTTAGTGGTCATTTTTAAATTTCCAGATTGGGACTGTTACAAACAATGTTGTGATTATAAGCAATTTTATACACTATACTGACTACAAGTGCACAAGAGTTTCTTTAGCATGTATGGCAGGGTGTGGAATGACTGGGTCATAAGCATGCAGATCTTCAGTGTTATTTTCCAAAGTGTTTGTGCCAGTTTTAACTTCCAACCACAGCATATGAAAGTTCTGTTGTTCCACAACACTTGGTGGTGTCAGATATTTTAATTTTTGCCATTCTGGTGGGTATGCAGTTATATTTCATCATGATTTTAATTTCCATTTGCTGTATTACTAATGAGGTTGACAACTTGGATTTCATCTTTTATAGAGTGCCTAGCCTGTTACAATCTTCTGTATTTTTTCATGTGGGTTGTTTATCTTTTTCTTATGTATATTTAGTTCTTTTAAGTTTTATTTTATTTTTAATTGGAAGATAATTACTATAAAGATTGTGATGGTTTCTGTCATATGTTATGTTCTATAGATATCTACTTCCATTTTGTAACTTGTCTTTTGTTGTTGTTTTTAACATATTATGCCTTTTGATCAGTAGACTAATGTTTTTAATGGACAGTAGAGAGTTCCTCCTGGAAGCTGTACAGGAACTCCACATTCAAGATGTTTAAGATGAAATGTGTTTCTCTTCCATCCAAACTGTTTTTATACTTTCGTGTCTCAAGTCTTGTTTGATGGTATCACCTCTTACCAAATTACTCAAACTTAGTAGGAACTTCACATGCCTTTCTTAATGTTCTGCCGTATTTATCAAGGCTGAGGATGTACATTTTCAACTTTATTTGAGAATATGAAGTTATTTTCACAAAGTGCTTGTGCTAGTTAATATTCCTACTAGCATTTCAACTGCTCACCTACTCGTGTAGGTTTGCCTTCAGTGCAGTCAGCTCAATTCAGATCAGGCACTCAGTCGTGTCTGACTCATTGCATCTGCACGCCAGGCTTCCCTGTTCATCACCAGCTCCCAGAGCTTACTCAGACTCATGTCCACGAGTCAGTGATGCCATCCAACCATCTCATCTTCTGTCGCCCCTTCTCCTCCTGCCTTCAATCTTTCCCAGCATCAGGGTCTTTACCAGTGACTCTGTTCTTTGCATCAGGTGGCCAAAGAATTAGAGCTTCAGCCTCAGCATCAGTCTTTCGAATGAATAGTCAGGACTGATTTCCTTTAGGATTGACTGGTTTCAGATAGTTCTTAATAATTCATATAGATTAAACATGTCCAGCTCTTCAGTTTCTTCAAAAGATAAAAGTCATGGGGTAAATATAAAACTAAATCAAAGGTAATTTTACTCATTTCAGAAACTTAAAAAAAAAAATCTTTCAGGGCCTTTCTGTTTCTCCCTGCTACTCCCTAATGTTTCTGCATTCGTCCCTACCTGAACATCACAACTTCCTGTTCAACTTCTTTTTCTCTGGCCTGAGCTCTCCCACGGAGCCACCAAAATTATCTTTCTAAGATAATTTATTGACTGCCTTTTACCTACCAAATCACATCAAAACTCCTCAGCACAAATGCTAGCCTTTTCATTATTGTTGAAACTTTCACCTCCAGCCTCTTCTTTGACCATTACCACCTCCTCTCTCCCTAACATCTACACACAAACACACACACTTTCACTCTTTAAAAGTTTTTATATTCTTTTAAAATTTTGTACCATTTACAAGCTATCATGTCTTCAGAAAATTGCTGTTTTCCTGTATCCCCTAGTCCTCTGCTTTTTACATCTTTCTGCTTACTGAGTTTTCCTTGACCAGTTTGATATTACATGTGATAGATATGTTTTCAGTAAACATCTTAATGATTCAACCTTCATTCATTTATTATATACAAGTTAAGATCCATAAATAGATCTTTTGTTAAAATCCTAAACTCCTTTTTTAATTACAAAAACAATACATTTTAGGTTATGTTTAATCATGGAAACATAGATCATTTTCAAGTTCCACTAGGGGGAGAACTCAACTTAGTCAAATATTTTTATACTTCAAATCTCTTAAGACCAACTCTTCCAGTTACTATTGCTCTCTTGTAAATAAAAATTTTACCCACAAATCAAATTCTTTCAAACCCTTCATATCTTAAATTACATGACTATGTAATTAGTTATTGATAAAAATAAAGGCTACCTTTTTAAAAAGTAGTTAAGAAAAGTGTACTTTTGTGAATGTCTCATTTAGATGAGGAAATACTCATTTATGTATATACTGTAGCATTCTATAGAAGATATACTTATGAGTTGAAGTTTATTGTATTTATTTTCAAAGAGTCTATAGTCAACTTGAAACTTTCAGGTCTGGTTCATAATCACTACCCTGCCATGTTATTCTGAGTGAACTACATTTGTAATATGCTTAATGGTCTTTATGATAATGCCTTTTCCACAGTCTTTGGAGGAGCTATTTTACATTAGTGTCTCATAGTGAATTTAATTTTTTTTTAATGTGGCATCTTTCAAATTTGAACCATTTTCCTGAGCTATTTATAAAAGTTATTGCTGAGGTTTCCTCCTCCTCAAGCAGAATGGCACTTATTAATGGATTTTAGTCACTATGTAATGCTTGTTTGAAGCAGATCATACCCTTATAGAATTAAGGGGTGAACTCTAAAGTGACATTAAATATAAAAAATATGATATCATGTATATCATTTTAATATTTTTCAGAGTAATCATTATGAACTTTAAATACTATATAATCTCACTTCATTCAGGTCTCTATAGTTTTCTTAGATAAAGCTCCTGTTGCCAAATTTCTGTCTAAAATAATATTCATATCCTAATCACTGTACTCTTACGCTGTTTTATATTTCTGCAAAACAATTGTTCTTGCCATAAATCATACATGTTTGATGTTATCCACATTCTCCACTAGAATGGAAGCTCCATAAGAGAGCAATGTTTGCCTGTTTTATTCAGTCACTGTCTTTCTCAGTGTTGGTATATAATGCTTAGTATATAACCATCATTCAAAAATTTGTATTTGAAGAAGTTAAATTAACATAATAATTTGTTCACCTGTTGTTTCTACAGTAAGTGGTTTTTATTGTTTGTAATTTGAGTATTCAGAATTTTTTTTAATTCAGCAGTTACCACTGTATTCACACATGTAAGAATTTGTATTTTTTGATCATTAGGTCACTACTGGCTAGGAAAGATAAAATGAAATAGACAGAAGGAGTGATTGAGTCTGGGTCCCTTCTTTGCAGTATCACTGAGTAGAATTTAAAGCTCTGAAAATGTATGTACGTTATTGGTGTTAGTAATAACTAACATTTATTAGTTAATAAGTGTTTTATTAATAATAAATGTTTTAATTACTAATAAATGTTTATTCATTAACTAATAATATTAGTAATAACTAACTAATGTTATTAGTAACAATATAATAAAAGAGTTGGACATGACTGAGAGACAGAACAGCAATTATTAATGGCTTTAATTACATGTGAGATGATGCCATTGTTATCTTTTAAAGGAGAAATTTATTTTTTACTTGCTATCTGCACATATACTTTACAAGCTAATTGAATAGCTCAGGTTAATGGAATTTCTATAAGTAGCCTGAAAAAATAAATATGATATACCTTGATCAGAATTAAAAGGGTCAATAAACTTAGTTTTTATTGGAAATGAGAATTTTAGAATACTAAGTAACTCTGTGGTCACAATTTTTGTCTTTCTGTTTTCTTGTAATTGCTAGAGATTTTTTTGATTGGTTGACAGTATAGATTTTGAAGACAACTTCTTAGCTGTCTTGTCTGACAAGTTATTTAACTTGATTTTGAATTTACTCACTCAAACCTAAAGTTATCTGCTTTAGAGTTGGTATTAAATGAGAAAGCTTGTATCAAGTTATCAAGTGTTCTTTCTTCCCTAACTAGTTTCCAGAAAATCAGCTTATCAATGACCTTATGTAAAAGATCACACTCAGCATTGTAAGGGCTTCCAAAAATTACAACCAAATTTCAGAAAGTCTTCTGAGTTCCCTTTAAGATAATTTTTATCCACTTTCCAAGAACTAGATGTAGCTTCAAATTAAGAATTGCTTTGACTTTTTTGGGGGGAAGGGGTGAACTTATTTCTGTCCGCTGTAAGTTAGTCTTCATTTTTGTGTATTTAAAGTATTAAATAGCTAGCATCATTGAATACTTAAAACTTGCCAGGCATTATTATTAGCAATATATTTGTATTTACTTATTTAATCCTTGTAACAGTCATATGATGTTAGTTATTGTTAATATTCCCATCTAATAGTGGAGGAAACTGAAGCATAAAGATTTTTAAATGAGATTTTATTGTAAGTTTAAGAACCCACTCTGTAACTTAAATTCCTTCCATAACTAAAATGAATTTTTTTTTCTTTAGTTTTACAAGTACTATCGTGTTAATTATATGGAGGCTCTTGACAGACTCCCTCCTGCAGCTTTGTTACTGCTAGTTCCCTGTTCTTGACCTGCGTCTTTCCATAGCTCCCATGGCTTTCAGGATGAAATTCAAACTCTGGCTATTCTCTCAAGACCATTCCTGCTCTGATTCTTACCACCCTTTCTGACTTCATTTCCTGCTTTTCCCAGTGTATACCTGTGCTTGAGCCACCATAAACTAGTTAAGAACTCTTTGAATCTGTCATTGAGATTCACTCTGTTATTCTTCTCTCCTCCTTTGATCTTGCTTATCATTTCAATGCCAGTCCAGCCAATTTTGTTGTGTCTCTGCTCTCATAAACCCCCCCCCCGTTATAGAGCTCTGTTATTTCATCTTATATTATATTAATCATTCTCATTTAAAAGCCCAGATTGTGGAGAACAGATTAAATTATTTAAGTGGAGTATTAGTTCCCATTCAGCAAATATTTATGGAATACCTGCTATGTACTAGTCACTACTCTAAACACTTTACAAGAATTAGTGAACAAAATGCATAAAAAAGATTGCTTTCCTCATCAATCAAGCTTACTGGGAGAGGAAGAAATAGGATGAACAAAACAAATGAATCTTATAGTGTGTAATTCAGAAGATGATGAGTACAATAGAGAGAAAAATGTAGGAAAAGGAGAGTATTCAGGTGTTTAGGTAGGCTACCATTGCTATTTTAAGTAGTGTGATCAGGAAAGGCTCATTAGAAGGGGTTTTTTAAACAAAGATTTGCAATGCAGATTTGTGATAGGAATGCCCTGCTAAGGGAATCAGAAGAACAAAGGGCCTAATGCCAGGGGCACATCTCAGTCCCCAGGTGGAGTAAGAGGGGACCTTAGAAGGAAGTCTGAGAGGTAAATAGAGCCAAATATGTATGGCCAAGGAACTTCAGCCCTTCTCTGAGTAAGGGAGAAAATCATGGGAGGGTTCTGAGCATAGGAGTCATCAGTTAGATGACATTTAACCTTTTAAAAAGATTAATTTGAACTTCATTCAGAAAAAAATATGCTTGTAGGAATTCATAGTATTTAGATGGGAGGAAGTGGTGGTTAAAAATTGTTTCCTTCTCTTCATGGAATTTTCCACCTTTATTTTATTGATCCAAATGTTACTTACTAGTTGAGGACTATATTTTTGTATTAATACTCTCTGCACTTTCCAAGTGGTAGAACAAAACACAGAAAAGTTAAGTTTTTGCTTAGTTTGTTGAGGAAAACAGATGAGAATTGAACCCAAGCCTTCTGATATTTAACTGGAATTGAGTTTGTGTTTTGATTTTTATAAAGATAAACATATTAATTTGCCATAACCATATTAAAAGCTTCTGTGAGCTAAGCACATCTATAAAATTAATGCTGCTTTGTTATAAATAATGAAAAGTTTAAAATTTAAAACAGTTCTATTCAGATCCAAATTTGTGTTCCTTTCCTGGTACCCAGTAACATTTACCCACTTTCGTTAGTTTGCCCAACAGATCACCTCTAGGGATGCCTCATATGGGCAATACCCCAACCACTCTTGGCTTAAAAACACCCACTCAGAATTCTGTTCTGACATAAAATGAGGGAGTTAGATTTAAATCAGTGTGCCCAGATCAGTAGGCAGTTTTGACAGAGATAGAGAGGAAGTGATAAAAATCTTTACCATTTAACTTAAGAAAATATATCTTAATAATGTAAAATTACAATGACATTACTAAATGATGGAGTTTATGATGAGGCTTTGTGATTAGTTTGTTTTTCCTAGTTTTCTGAGCTAATTTAACTTGTTAATAGTTTCACAGCAGGTGGTAGTTTTTATGCCAACTCTTGACTAACAGACTTCTTTTTGGAGGATTTTTTTCCCCTTTTAAGTACAATGGTTTCTGTTTTGAGCAACTTATTTAAATATTAAAATGTTTTTCATTTTTCTTTCATGATCTTTCTTGAATTTTTAAGCATTTTTAAGTTAGGAAAATAGCTATTTTGTCATTTTATCTGGTCTTAATACTAGTTCTCAACAAAGGGAGTTAATGTATACAGAGTGTTTTATTCAGCTTGCTATCTTATCTGGTCATTAGGTATTGTAAATTACATTAATTTTCTTTAACGAAAGTGCTTAGAACTGGTTCTCTGGTCTCCAGCTTTATGCAATTAAATATAAAGGGATTAAGTATCTAGAGGTTTTTAAGATATTGCTGTATCCAGGAATGAAGGATGTCATTCACCTACCTGAGACCAGCTCTTAATAGCATCTAAGGAATTAATGAAATAATTAAGAATTAGACCCTCACTGTCAGTGATCATCTTGTGTTATTAAAAATTAGTTTAGGGAATTCCATGGTGGTCCAGTGATTAGGACTTGGTGCTTTCGTGCCATGACCAGGGTTCAGTCCCTGTGCATGTGTACTCGCTTGTGTCCGACTCTGCCATCCCATGAACTGTAGCCTGCCAGGTTCCTCTGGCTGTGGGATTTCCCAAGCAAGAATACTAGAGTAGGTTGCCGTTTCCTTTTCCAGGGGATCTTCAGGGATCAAATCCGCGTTTCTTGCCATCTAGTCTGCTGGGATGGAGAAGGCAATGGCACCCCACTCCAGTCCTCTTGCCTGGCAAATCCCATGGACAGAGGAGCCTAGTAGGCTGCAGTCCATGGGGTCTCTAGGAGTTGGACACGACGGAGCAACTTCACTTTCACTTTTCACTTTCATGCATTGGAGAAGGAAATGGCAACCCACTCCAATGTTCTTGCCTGGAGAATCCCAGGGACGGGGGAGCCTGGTGGGCTGCCATCTGTGGGGTTGCACAGAGTCGGACACGACTGAAGCGACTTAGCAGCAGCAGCAGCACATTGGGAGGAGGATTCTTTACCATTGTGCCACCTGGGAAGCCCTACTAGGGGAACTAAGAGGCCATAAGTAGTTTAGTGTGGCCATAAAATTTTTTTAAAAATTAGTTTATGTACACTTAGCACATAGATCTTGATTTCTAATACCATTCTCCAATGAAAGAAACCAAGGTTCCTCAGAGAAATAGCTGATTCCAGGCCTGGAACATGAAATATACAAGATGAGCCTGGATATCTTACAATGTCAGAAAATAAGGAAGTGCTCCAAAACAAAATAAAATAAAACCCTACATTAATGGAACAGAGAGAGGCCAACGGAAAGAGCTCCCAATGGCCAAAGGTGGAACAATATTTAAAATAGGAAAAAATTATTAACATAGTAGTAGATTATAGATCAAGGTGCAGTGAGTTAATAAATTAATAAATGAGGAAGAAGAGATAAATCTCTATGCAGAAGAATTCCAAATAATTTTTGTAGATACTCTGCCTTTAAAGGGGAATCATAAATTTCTACTCTTTAAATGGAGGTTGTGCACAGTGACTTCCTTCCATGGAGTCTGGAATGGAAAGGGTAAGGAAAAAAGACTTTTTTTTTTTTTTTAGTATTTATTTATTTGGTTGAATTGGATCTTAGTTGTGGTGCTCTGGCTCAGTAGCTCTGCAGCACCTGGGATCTTAGTTCCCTGACCAGGAACTGAACCTGCATCCTCTGCATTGGAAGGCAGATTCTTAACCACTGGACCACCGGGGAAGTCCCCAACACTCACTTTTTAAAAGAAACCTGACAAAACACTGCCTAACCCAGATAATCAAATCAGCATCAACAGTTGTAAATCACACTGATAGTATATAGTCTTAATAGGATGTGATGAAATGGCACCTTACCTCTGTGGTCTTCCAGTAACACATAATCACATTCTTACTATGAGAAAAATATCAGACAAATTTCAGTAGTGGGGCATCTGACAAAACACCTGACCAGCATGCCTCAAACTGTCAAGGTCACCAAAAACGTGGAAAATCTGAGAGACTACCACAGCTAAGAGGAACCTAACGAGACACAACAACCAAATGTAATGTGGTATCCTGCATAGATCCTAGAACAGAGAAAGGACTTTGGGTTTAAAACAAAAAACAAAAACATCTAAGAAAATCTGAATAAACTTTAAATGTTAGTTACTAACAGTGTATCAGTGTTGGTTCATTAATTGTAACAACACAGAAGATAGTAATAATAGGGGAAACGGTGCAGAGGAGTATATGGTGCTCGTCTCAGTTTTCTGTAAACTTAAAACTGTTTGAGAATCAATGTCTATTATAAACAATAATTTATGGGAATTCCCCGGAGCTCCAGTGTTCAGGACTCAGTGCTCTCACTGCAAGGGGCCTGGGTTCAATCCCTGATCAGGGAACTAAGATCCCACAAGCCATGCAATGCAGATGGGAAAAAAAATTTTTTTGTTTCAATTTTTTAAAAATTAAAAGTACTTGATAAAAATTCGATGGTTTTTAGGAACTCCTGAAATTTGATAGAATTTTAAGTATAGGTCATAAAATTGATCTGTTTCTAATTAAATTGATTTATAAGAAATATTTTCTAGCTTTTGGACCTTGTGCAAATGCTTATTTTTTTCATGTGTATATTTAACTGCTCTAGTAAGAAACATCACTTTAAAAATGTGTTTGTGTCAGTAGGGGAAGGAGACAGTAGAACGAATTGAGGGAATAGCATAGAAATATATATATTACCATATGTAAAATAGATAGCAAGTGAGATATTGCTGTGTGACACAGGGCACACAACCCAGTGTTCCGTGACAACCTAGAAGGATGGGATGGGGTGGGAGAAGGGAAGGGGGTCCAAGAGGGAGGGGACATATGTATACCTATGGCTGATTCATGTTGATGTATGGCAGAAACCAACACCATATTGTAAAGCAATTATCCTCCACTTAAAAAAAGAAAATGCAATTAAATCAATCTTAATAGTGAGAAAAAAATTTTATTTTCCTTTCCATACTTTTCAACTTATTTTATTATTTCTTAAAAAATTTGTATGTATTTTTTTTTCTAGTTACTAAAACATAAAGAGTATTCAAACCTTTTTGTCTGTGACTTGAAATTACAGGAAATTGTTTTAGAAACTTACCAATAGTGCATGATATGAGTATGATTTGTTTTTAGATGTTTCAAATGAGTCACCTTGAAGTCATGGAGAGGCTACCATTTACCACATTTACTATTCTGAATAATTGTTCCTAAGGCAAAGTACAAATCAGTAAAAACCTACTAGAGCTTAGTGGTTGCTATTGATGTTTCAGTAAGGTTATGTTGATTAATCACAGTGATTGCTTATCAACTGTCACGGATTTATTCAAATCATTGTGTTTTCTGCTACTATCATAATTTCATATGTAGTTATAATTTACTTAATATATTTTGCTTTAACTGAAAAACATCACATTAGGACTTAGAAATTGTGCCGCTGCTTGTTGCAAGTTAATATGGTTGCCTCTGTGACCGTTGAACATAGTTTCATAATATAGCCTTTAAAAAAAGTATTATTTAACCTTTAAAACAGTCAAGATAGTGCCTTTTAATGGTCTCTAAAGTGGTTTAATTTTTACTGGGTAGAAAAAGAGCTCTTATATATCTTTATGTAGCATAATCTCTCTTTTTGTTACATTTTTCATCTGTGGGTATAATTTAAAACATTTTTTAATGCAAGCTTTACACTTGCATTTGAAACTAAGCAACCTGCATTGTGTCATGACCCTTCTAATACCACAAACCTTCTGTAATACTACTCCGAGCGAAAAACCCACATCCTATGTATAACCTTAGATTTATTTTGAAATCTCTATGAAGAGAGCATAGAGAGATTACTAATTGTTTCTGTTATTTCCTTTAAGGGTGTGATGTCTATTTGTAAACCATGTTTTAAGTTTTACTTTGTCAGGCTTAAAATGTTAAAGTATATCAAGTACTGATTTCCTATTCAAGAGTTCCTATATAAAAGTTTAAAAACTAATGATGTTTCAGTTTAGAATTGGGTAGTATATTAGATATCTGTAGGGCATTCAAGAAAGGAGAAAGCAGTGGAACTGACAGTAGCCAATATTTCTAATACCACTGGCCACCACAATACTAGCAAACAATTGCAATTTAAACAATAAGCTACCCCCCACCCCGTTTTATTCCCGCTTTTTTATTACTTCCTATTTTAGGTTTGGTTTGTATTCTCTATGTAACTTCTTAAGATGGATGCATAAATCTAACATTTTTAGTATTTAAAAGCATGGTTAACTACTCATCATAAAGAGAATGGTTAAACCATAGTAGATGCATATTTATAAAAGTCTGTATCTTTAAGAAAGAATAAGGAAAGCTCTGCAAGACATAATGAGAAAAATTATAAACAATGTGTGTGATAATTCCATTTGTGTATGTTAAAAAGTATCCACGTGTGTGTGTGTAAGTACATTGGGATGTCTTCTCTGGTTTTCAAGTCTTTGAGTGGTCTGGCTCCTGCCTACTTCTGTGACCGACTCATAAACCACATTCCCCTTCACATCATGCTCTAGCAACACCAACTTTCTTTTTGTTTCTTGAATCAAGCTCATTCACTCCTACAGGTTTTTGCTCTTGCTCTTCCCTGTATTTAGAATGCTGTGCTCCCTGATCTTCCCATGGCTGATTGCTTTTCGTCATTTATATCTAAATTTAAAAGTCACCAACTCATAGAGATGTTTCCTGACCACCTTTGTCAAGTAAATCCCTAATGCTGTTACTCTCTATTTCATCCTCGTGTTTTATATTATTTGTAGCTCTTATAAGTGTCTGAAATTAACTTCACTTTAAAAATTAACTCACAGACACATGTAATATATTAGAACCTTGCTTGTCTTATTTACTGGTGTATACTGTATGCCTGGCATATAATGGGTGATCAAAAAATAATTGTTGAATGAATCTTAGGGAGCAGGAAGCAGCCATGTGTATGAAAACTTAATATTCTTATGCCACAGGAGCAGGTAGGTTCAAAGTACTGTTTTTCTTGAAATATAATTGATGTTTTACAGTATTATATAAGTTTCAGGTGTGTAAATACTGAACAAAATTCATTTGTTTAAATGCTGCCCCAGAGGTGGACTGAAACTGCTCTTATAATTTCCTACCCCAACCATCTAACAAAATAGTATTTTTTTTTAAGGCATATGCTTTCCCACTAAAAGGATCTTAGTCTTTCAAATAAACTTTCAAAGGAAAAGCTAAGGAAAGAAAGAAAACTGTTTTAGAGCACAAAGGCCTACTAGAGCTCAGGTTCTAACCTCAACTATCTTCCCCTCTCCTTTGTCACCACGCTGCATAAGTAAGTCAGCAAAACCCTCAGAGCATTCAGTCATATCCCAAATGTGGCCAGAAGGAAAATAAGTGTGTCTGACTGAGATGTTGTAGAAACTTTTAGAAGGAACCCAGTGAAAGAGATTAGAAAGTGAACATCTGAGTCTTAAGTAAAGGCCTTGGAACAACACACTCTATTTCAGAAACTTTCTGAATCCTTAAGCCCAGGTTTTGGCCTGTATCCCCTCAGTTAGGTAATACGAAATATCCAAAAAAATCTCGGAAGAATAAACAGAGCCCTTGTTTAGGTAGGTTCTCCCTTTCCCCATGCTATCCCTCAGACCATGGAGAAATGAAAATAAACTTGAGCTTGGAGGGCACAGAAAATAGATTTTAAATATGATAAAAAAAAAAAAAAGACTTAATGAGTAACTCACACCATTAGAGCATTGAGAGTATGCTGGGAGAGAGTGAGGGCAAGAGGAGAAGGGGATGACAGGATGATTGTTGGATGTCATCACCCACTCAACGGACATGGGTTTGGGTGGACTCTGGGAGTTGGTGATGGACAGGGAGGCCTGGCGTGCTGCAATTCATGGGTTCGCAAAAAGTCAGACACGACTGAGCGACTGAACTGAACTGAACTGAACACCATTGCAGAAATCACAAAAGAATCACCTATTCAATGGACCATGCTGAAAATTGGACTATTGGCATAGAAGAAAAGCTTGAGAAAATATTCACAGTGAATGTAGAGGTTAAGAAGGTAAAGCATATTAGTTAATCTGACAGATACTCTAACACTGAGAATAATTGGTATCCCACCACAAATGGAAAGAAGATATATGCAAAAATAAGCAAGAAGAGGTCCTTGAAATTAATGAAGATTCAAATATGCAAATTAAAAGAATACCCCGTGTTCTAGGAAAATTTGACGCTATGCTCCATAAACACTTAAAGCAAATTATGTACAAAGTTATATGGGAAGATTAAAGACTTGTCCTCCAGTTTTGCTCACAGCATATTCAGTGCCAGAAATCGACAGAGCAATGGCTATGCTGCAGTCTTCAGTACGATAGCCACTAGCCACTCTCTTGTGGTTGTAGCCTCATGTCGCACAGTAGCTACTAGCTACCATATTAGATAGTGCAGATAGACAACATTTCCATCACTGCAGAAAGTTACCTTAGTGCTAGTCTACAACATTCTGAGTTTGGCTGACCCAGAAATATTATAGTCAAACAATGTGTAAACCAGACAAACAGGTTGACATTTTCCAGTGTGAAAAGGTTGGCAGATTACTACTCTCATAATCTTGAAAAAAGTTACTAGATAGTGAAATCCAACTTAAAACAAGTTAAAATAAAGAATGATGAAATACATACAGGCACTATTTGGGAAAATGGAAAAATACTGAATCTGTTTAAATATAGAACCAACACTTTAAAAATATGGGAATAATGGTTCCAGGTGAGAAGAGTTTTTATTTTTTTAATAAACTTTGACAATGTAAAAATAACATAGCTAATAAAAATCCAAAAGTGGAAGGGAAGGGGACTTGAAAGCAGGTATAAATGCACTCATATCCAAGCAAGATAGTCGATCAGTACCACACACATTTAAAATGTTAGTAAAATGTAGACTCTAACATCTTAATGATTTTTGTAATCTCTTTTGTTTTGAGGTTTTCTAAAAAAGGAAATTATCTCTCATACTGAAGACACGCTTTGCATTCACTGTATTTTGTTTTCCTGTTAATTTCAGCTAATGTTTATTTTTCACTTTTGTATTTTTAGCTTTTCTTAACTTGCTTAAAGAGAACATGTAAATTTTACAGAAACAATTATTTTTCTTAAAGTCTGGGTGCACATATTACGTATTCCAAGATGTTAGCATTGATCAATTCTGAGGAGTATGAATAGAAACAATTGTTACTGTCTTTGTTTTTTTAATTAAAATTTTTTTCCTGCATTTTCCTCCTCAAGTATTTAAGTTCCAGTGTACAAAAGGTGAACTCCACATACTAAGCTAAAGGTGATTAATGTTTGATGGAAGAATATATGCAGAGGAAAAATGACTCTGGAAAAATGTAACTGTGTTATTCACAGCCAAGCCAAACCACCTCACTGAAATTGTTGAGAAAGGAAATTAATTTTATAGTTCAGTTCACTCGCTCAGTCGTGTCCGATTCTTTGCAACCCCCTGGACTGCAGCACGCCAGGCTTCCCTGTCCATCACCAACTCCCAGAGCTTACTCAAACTTGTGTCCATTGAGTCAGTAATGCCATCCAACCATCTCATCTTCTGTCGTCCTCTTCTCCACCCACCTTCAGTCTTTCCCAGCATCAGGGTCTTTTCAAATGAGTCAGTTCTTCACATCAGGTGGCCAAAGTATTGAAGTTTCAGCTTTAGCATTAGTCCTTCCAGTGAATATTCAGGACTGATTTCCTTTAGGATGGACTGGTTGAATCTCCTTGCTGTCCAAGGGACTCTCAGGAGTACTAATTTGAAATTTATAAACTATTATTGGCATTATGTGGCTGTCTTTGGTTTATGTGTTTTTTTGTACTTGGTCTCCCTTGACTTCACATGGGATGGGATTACTGAATTTGTAATATTTTTATTTTTTCACACTGACCCTCTATACTTAAAGTGTCTGGCTCCCTGTCAAGTTCTTTCAGGGATGGGGAGGAGGTGCTGTACCACGTGGTTTGCAGGATCTTAGTTCCCCAACCAGGGATTGAACCCATGCTGCCTACAGTGGAAGTGCAGAGTCCTAGCCACCCGACTGCCAGGGAAGTGCCCCTATCAAGATCTAATGGGTTGATAAAGATGCTTTTTAGCAAAATTATCTGTACGTGTATCCTTTAAACAGGCCACAGAAAGGCATGTCTTATCCTTGAGATGAATATATAAGAATCATATATATGGTCATCTGATGCTAAGGAAGGTACATGAGAAAATTTGACAGCTAACAACTTTTGGCTTACTAATACTCTTTACAGAGGGTCCAGAAAAAGATAAACAAGTAACATAAGCAATGTCATTTTTGGAAAACAACAGTTCTAGCGCATTTCCTGTTGTGATTTCTCTTAGAATTAAGGTACTAGTAATAAAATGTGACTTCTATTCTTGGCTAGCCATGTGACCCTTGATGAGTTAGCCATGACTGTTTAATCTTCTAGTGCTGTTGTCACCAGGCTGTGCTTAGATCAGTTCATCTATGAGGACAGTATTCTAGGAAAGCACCTTGCCAGAAAAGAACACATATTATGAGTCTGTCAGTCTGGAGAAAATCTGGTTAAGAGAGAGACGTGCTGATACAAGAATCCAGAGGATGGGAATAGTAGATCTAGATCGCAGCTGCCCTCAAGCTGGGAAAGGGCAACCTAGAGGAATAAAAGCGATGGATAGTAAAATGACAGTGATGACATGACGTTTGCATAGATCTGGAGAGGCTTTTTGTAACTGATTCTTCAGAAGTCTTGGTTTCTTAGACAGTACTCCCCAAAGGGTTTGTCCGGTATTAACTCAGCCTAGCATAACAGTGTTTATCGTTAGTAAATGGATACATCATCATATATCCTTTCCTCATAGGGGAAAAGTGAGACAAAAGCTGCTCTACTATGCATAAAAGTACGTATTTGGAGTTAAGTTTGCAGTATCAAGAACGAAAAAAAACAAGAAACAGAGATAAATCTTTCGCTGAGATGATAACCCCCATGACATGAAATTTAAAGAAAATTAAAATCTGACAGTGTCAACTATCCAGAAGATGAATCACGTTTTCTTCAGTTACAGTTTTCTAGCAATGAGCACTCTCTTAGTAAGCAAGATAAAGCTTAATGAGTGGTTGGTTTATGCTTTTTTTTAAAAGGTTAGGTAGGACAGTTACTAACTCCTAGAGGGTGCATGTTGGAATATATAGTAGTAAAATGTCGTACTTGCAGTAAGCATTCAGATGGTTCAAACAATACATATAAATAGAACAAAAGCAAATGTGGCAAAACAGTAATTGGTGAATTTTAGGAGTATATGGATATTGTACTGTAATTGTAGTTCTTCTGTAGATTTAAAACTTTTAAAAACTAAAAAGCTAGAGAAAATTTTTGCAAGAAGTTAATGATAGACTACATGTTTTTATATTTGATCTAGGGTGCTTTCTACTACCTCATCTACACATCTAGTATATTAAGTAGGTGTTAACTGGTTAAATTCTTTAAAAAAAAAAAAATCTTCTAAGCAAATTATCTGGTTGTAAAGAGTATGAAAAAACCTATGACTTGAAACATAGCTTTTAAAATCTGCTATCTTCCTGTCTAAGGAAGTGTCCTTCCTGTGGCAATATAGGGTAAGTTATAACCAACATTAAAAACATAGATAAAGAAACAAACAAGAATAGACTCTTAGGCTTGGCTATTACAATTTCTCTTTAAAAATGAGAGTAATTCATAAATTTAAACAAACCTAGACCCCTCCCTCTTTTCTCACTGCCACAATACTTTTTAATGTAAAAACCACACTTTTCTTCCAGACACTTGTTCAAAGCAACTTAACAACATATTTACCTCAGTTTTGTTGCAGCATAACATGCAAAATCATGCTCCTTAGAGCTATAGAGCATACACTTCACGTTTTCTCTTCCATCTTTTAGCTTGATAGGCATCACCATACTTAATTGTTCAACCTTTTAAATAGTATGTTGGAGTATAGTAGATATAGGTGAAGATATTTCTCATTAAAATGTCTACTTTCTGCTGTGGCTTGCACAAATACATAATTCATTTTTTTCCCTGCTGACCACAGCATTTATGATTTTTCAATCAATAGGTTGAAAATATTCCTGTAACAGAATATTGTCACATCCTGACCACAGTCCATCTCTACCTCATTCTTTCTATGATTAAAGCTCCCAAAAGTTGCAGGAACAAGACAGGTGAAAACATATGCCTAAGGTTGTTAATCAACAATCTAGGTGGTTGAATACCAGAATCACTACTCTAAGTAAAAGACTTCTCTATACACATTCATGGGTTATATTAAAGAACATAACTCTGGGGCTATTAACAATCTGTTACCTGATTAAAAATTTACAGAATTGGATTCCGTTTTCTCTTATTTATTGCCGTATCTCCTCATAAATATTGCTGTGGTTTTTTTTTTAAGTTTTAAAAGAATTGTCTTCTTGGTACCCAGATCTTTGGCTTTTTTTTTCATTCTTTAGAATAATTAGTTTTCAGTCTTACAGGTCATATGTGTAGAATTTTCTCAGATCCTAAACATTTTATTTAGTTCCTCATCATACATTACCAAACTTTAAAATTATATTTTCTGTTTGAGAGCTAGGTTAACCAAGAAAGGGATTTGAGTTCAAAATTGAACCAACCTCTGTAGACAGGGAACTGACCAGCTGAAACTATCACGGAAATAACATGAAGTGAAACTGATAGCAGAATTGAAAGAAATTAAAGAACCCTTGACAGCTCTCTTCTCTTTTTGTTTTTAAATGTATTTGTTCTGGAAACATAGAGACTATTTGTAAATAAGTTTTTGAGTCTTGGTCATTTACATTTACACAACAGCATTCACTGTTGTTGTAGTTTAAAAAATATCTCCTTTTTTTAAAAATATGTAAAATTATACTATGTAAATTCTGTAATGAGTATCAACTCATAAAGTATTGAGATTTTTAAGAAATTAATAAACATTTTATACTTGGCACATGAATTTTAGATTTGTGTTTTTTAAGAAATAATTTTCAAAGACAGTTCAAACCAGTGCGTTTCAGTGTAGTTTTGTCACACTGGTTATGTCAGAATCACCCGTTGTTTAGAGATTTCAAGCTCCATTCCCAGACATGTAGAATTCAGTAGATCAGAAATAAATTCTCTTAATCTATAAGTTTACAAAACTCCCAAAGTAATGGTTTTTTTTTCATAATCATCTTTGGGAATCATTGTTTTAAGCATTTCATAGGTTATGTTGTTTACATTATGGTGTTTGTTTCCTTGGGCTTCCCAGGTGACACTAGTAGTAAAGAACCTGCCTGCCAATGAGACACAAGAGACCTGTGTTCAATCCCGGGGTCGGGAAGATCCCTGGAGGAGGGTACGGCAACCCACTCCAGTGTTCTTGCCTGGAGAATCCCATGGACAGAGGAGCCTGGCAGGCTACAATCCATAGGGTCTCAAAGAGTCAGACTTGACTAAAGTAGCACATGTGCATTTACTTAGACATATTTTTTAAAATATTTATTAGGTAGGATGTTTTATTGCAGGTAATAGAAAATCCATTTCTGGTTTTGTTTATGGCATAAATAATATGGCTTAAATAAATACTAAATGGTATTTATTGGCTTATGTGCCTGAAAAGTCCAGAAGTTATGCTTTAGGAAAAGTTTAGTTTGAGCTCCATCTTGTATTTAACCATGAATCTTAAGGCTCTTTTCCCTCCTGATCATGTTTATCTTCTGGAAGTTTTCCTTATTGTGTTAAAATGGCTAACAAGTGAGCTTTATACCCACGTGTCATAATGTCCAGAATAAGAAACTATACCCCATACTTTGTGGCAGAAGTTTTGAGTGTCACGCTTTGAGAAACTCCTGAACCAATCACTGTGTAAAATAGATGTGTTTATCTTGTTTGGGTTAAATTCCACCAATCAGGACCTACCTATGGAGTTGAGGATCAGGATAATTCCAATCCTATTACCACTACATAATGAAGGAGAGAGAATGGATCTTGAGGTAACAACCAGAAAATCTACTGTATGTTATTATAGAGATGAACTATAACTTGTGACTTCCCTGGTGGCTCAGACGGTAAAGCGTCTGTCTACAATGCAGGAGACCCGGATTCGATCCCTGGGTCGGGAATATCCCCTGGAGAAGGAAATGGCAGTCCACTCCAGGACTATTGCCTGGAAAATCCTGTGGACAGAGGAGCCTGTTATTATAGAGATGAACTATAACTTAGCCTACTCCAAAATTATATTCTGTTTAATGAAGTACTAATTGTATGGTTTAATCATACTCCTTTTTCATTTCTTGAGTTTTCAGTAAAATGTGAAGAAAGCAGTGTCCATTCTAGAGCAAAACATGGATTTCTGTTTTGCTTGTTTTATTTTTTGTCCCCACTACTTGGCATGTGGAATCTTAGTTTCCTGACCAGGAGTCGAACCCACGTTCCCTGCAGTAGAAACATGGGGTCTTAACCACTGGACTGCCAGGAAAGTCCCAAAACATGGATTTTTAAGAAGAATCATTAAGTAACTTTGGGAGATAAGAACAGTTTGGACCAAGTGCTTACTTTTTAGCAGACTGGGAAGGGAGAGGAAATTAGTTGTTTGTTATTGATGAGTTCTTTCCATAATTTATTATGAAAAATTTCGAAAACACAGAAGTTGAAAGAATTGTATAGTGAACACCATAAATTCACCACCTCCATTCTAAAATTAATATTTTGATATATTTGTTTTATCTCTTGTTTCATCATATACTCACCTATCCACCATTCTAGCGAATTTATTTTTTCAGTGCATGTCAGAGTAAGTTAAAGTTGTCATACTTTACCCCAGTCACTTAAGCTTGCATATTATTAACTAGAATTATTAATGACCTTTTGACTAAGAGGTTCATATATAAAGTTCGGTGACTTGAGGCCTTAATATGAATTAGATTATTTTAGACATCATAATGATAATTACTAAAATTATTTTTCAAAAGTAGATCCAAGTGTGAAATGTATGTTTAAAGCTTTTATTAGTGTTACTTTATGCTATCTTGATGTAAAGTTTCTTTTGCTGTGTGACAAAAAATATTTAAGGTCTGTTCATTGAAATTGCTGAATGCCAAAATTGTTGACACGTTGGATCTCTCTTCCTTTAAGTTTGTTACTTACCTTATTGTTTTGCTTAGGAAACCAGCTAACTGGCAATCTGTTGTTATCAGCTGGACCAAAACAAAACCTCAAGAAAATTCAGGTTCCTGGTAAATTTACCACTGTAGCTGACATTTTCCCACCATCTTATCAGAAAGAACCATGTGGACATTTCTTGAAAATAGAAAAGTGTAAAAATACTTTCAAAAAAACTCCTTCAATTCAGTTCAGTCGCTCAATCATGTCCGACTCTTTGCAACCCCATGAATTGCAGCACGCCAGGTCTCCCTGTCCATCACCAACTCCCAGAGTTCACTCAAACTCATGTCCATCGAGTCGGTGATGCCATCCAGCCATCTCATCCTTTGTTGTCCCCTTCTCCTCCTGCCCCCAATCCCTCCCAACATCAGAGTCTTTTCCAATGAGTCAACTCTTCACATGAGGTGTCCAAAGTACTGGAGTTTCAGCTTTAGCATAAACATTAGATAATTGAATGAACTGCCACAGAAGTAAAATTAAATTGATACCTACTTATTAGACTATAGCAGTTATATATGTTCTTTGGTATTGTAAGCATACAGTTATTCAATTTTACATTTAAAAAGAATCTTTGAAAGACTTTATATTAACATATTTAAGTGAGACCCTATTTGTAGAATATAAAATCATAGACTTAAAAATAAAACATCATTTTTATACATCTCAGTTCATTATATAGCATTCAGGACATCTCTTACTTTTTAATCTCTGTTATTGAAATATCAGCTATATTCCCTTAAAGCCGGCTATTGAATCAAAATACCCCAGTGGAGCTTTCCGCTTGTATCTGTCACCCTGTTGTGCTCCTAATGTGTGACGGTGTGCCTGGATGGTAATTGTCTTCTTCTGGGGTCACTGCTAAAGCCTGGCACCACTTATTCACTCTTCCTCTTTCTTCAGTTTTGCCAGTGCCTTACAGGTTGTTTACTGGGGTATCTGTCCACAGAAACAGTGATTTAATAGGCATCAGAATGTTTTTATTTATAAAAGTTTTTTAAAAAAACTAACAGTAATCTTTATATTTAAATTAAGAACAACTATATGCAGTTAGAGTTCATCAAATATATAGTGTTTCTCTTTGAAATTCTGCCTTTTTTCCTACAGTTAACAGACATTGAAAGGACACCTATTTTTAACTATAAAATCTAAAAGGACTTCTTTGATTTTCACAAGTGTCTTTCAGGAGTCTTTTTTTAAGTTAAAAGCTTTCCATTTTTTATTGTAAAATTTCTTAATTGCTCTGGTTTTTTTTTTTTTTTCATTAAATTCTACCTTCCCTCCAAAGAAATCAAAGTGCTATAGCAAACTTTTTAGCCAAACCCTACAATGACCCACCTTTGGAAGAAACAAATCGTTGAAGTAATTTGATCATTTTTTGTAAAACAGACTTAATGATTTCTGTCTTGCCAAGCCTTTTTTCCAGTGGTCTCAATTATTATTACTGGTCATTCTACAGCCATTCAGACCTAAAGCACTTCTACATTCTTACAGCTTTAGCACTTACCTTGGGCTTTGTTGTTTTTTGTTGTTGTTTAGTTGCTAAGACGTGTCCAACTCTTAGTGACCCCATGGACTATAGCCTACCAGGCTCCTCTCTCCATGGGGTTTTCTAGGCAAGAACACTGGAGTGGTTTTGCCATTTTATTTACCCTGAAAATGTTGCGTTATCCCACATGATAACATTGCTCTATAATGACCAAAATCCTCAAGACTTTTAACTTTATTGAGGACCTAATTAAAAATCACCTTTATCCAAGTATGATTCCAAACCATAAACATTTAGCTTATTTCATTCAGAAGGATATCTTCCAAGTAGTAGATTGCACTTACCATTTAATCACCCATTTCAAGAGAATTAATAAGACTTTTTATTTTATTATAGTAATAAAATTAGACTAAAATAAAAAGCCAGCTGAACACATATATTCAAATGGATAATTCTTATCACATTTCCTTGCTTTGGAAATATAGTTGCTTACTATATTTACTCCTTGGAAGAAAAGTTATGACCAACCTAGATAGTATATTCAAAAACAAAGGCATTACTTTGCCGACTAAGGTCCGTCTAGTCAAGGCTATGGTTTTTCCTGTAGTCATGTATGGATGTGAGAGTTGGACTGTGAAGAAGGCTGAGCACCGAAGAATTGATGCGTTTGAACTGTAGTGTTGGAGAAGACTCTTGAGGGTCCCTTGGACTGCAAGGAGATCCAACCAGTCCATTCTGAAGGAGATCAGCCCTGGGATTTCTTTGAAAGGAATGATGCTAAAGCTGAAGCTCCAGTACTTTGGACTCCTCATGCGAAGAGTTGACTCACTGGAAAAGACCCTGATGCTGGGAGGGATTGGGGGCAGGAGGAGAAGGGGACGACCGAGGATGAGATGGCTGGATGGCATCATGGACTCGATGGACGTGAGTCTGAGTGAACTCCGGGAGTTGGTGATGGACAGGGAGGCCTGGTGTGCTGCGATTCATGGGGTCGCAAAGAGTCGGACACAACTGAGCGACTGAACTGAACTGAACTAAAAATATGCTACCCTTTCTCATGTCACATAGGATTTAGAAAGTACATTCTGTAAGAATAATGGCTTTATTTTATTTATATTAATGAATATTCTCCTTCCAAAATTTTTTTTCTACATTCTTCCTTGTCTTCCTTCTTCTTTCAGTTATTCACCACTTAATCCTTTCTACCTGACATCATCTTTTCCATCTTTGAGATATACAGGACTAAAGGTAGAGTAAGTCTAGAGCCAAGGAAAAATCTTAGAATGAGATATAGTCATGCAACAGGCTGAATATAGGTGGTGGGTTCATTAGTCTTTATTTTATTACACTTTTGTTCTTATTCTTCCTTTGAAATATTTCATTTAAAAAGTGGATGATTAAAAAAATAAGATGCAGGCATAAGAACATGTGGGACTTCCCTGGTGGCTCAGACAGTTAAGCGTCTGTCTGCAATGTGGGAGACCTGGGTTGGGAAGGTCCCTGGAGAAGGAAATGGCAATCCACTCCAGTACTATTGCCTGGAAAATCCCATGGACAGAGGAGCCTGGTAGGCTACAGTCCATGGGGTCGCAAAGAGTCAGACACAACTGGGCAATCTTCACTGTATAAGAACATGTAAGTTGTATTGGACAACTGTAAATTGATAATATGGATCATATTAGCTTAGGGCCATAGATGCAAGTAGCTATAGCATTTTAAATTCTTTTGGTATTGCAATTCCTGTTTAAATCGGCAGGAAAAGTGCAAGTGTTAGTCATTTAGTCATATTTGCAACCCCATGGATTGTAGCCCACCAGGCTCCTCTGTCCATGGGATTTCCTAGGTAAGAGTACTAGAGTGGGTTGCCATTTCCTCCTTCCCAACACAGGGATCGAACCTAGGTCTCCTGCATTGCAGGCAGATTTTTTACCGTCTGAGCCACCAGGGAAGCCCTTAAGTCAGCAGAGGCTAAAATAAGTATTTTTGTAACAAATCTAAGAAAGCTAATTTAGATCTCCATATATTCTGTTTCATTATTTCTCATGGTCAAAGTGCCATAATTTAAGGTAGAAAATGTGTCATCTATTGTTGTGACTTTTGAGCATCCAGTTCACTCAGTCTTTCATTTAAGTGTCCTTATCTAGGAAATAGAAATAAAAGTGGCATCACTGACTCAATGGACATGAGTTTGAGCAAGCTCCAGGAGATGATGAGGACAGAGAAGCCTGGAGTGCCACAGTCCTTAGGGTCACAAAGAATCCTACACGACTGAGGGACTGAACAACAACAGTTATACACGTTGTGATGATTACATATAAAGGGCTTAGAACAATTCCTAGCTCATTGTAAGCCTTTCTCTACCACCACTCCTCCTATAGAGAAGCTCTACAGAAAATTGAGTAGCTATTTTCTCAGTTGTTCTAAGGATGATACAAAGCTAGTACCATTTTAGATGTATAGGAGGTAAGTTGGATCATTACATACAAGGATACTTCAGGCATTAGGGCTTAATTCCTGTGATAAGTAATATGAGTTTATATGCTCAGTCATGTCTGACTCTTTGCAGCCCCATGGACTGTATGTAGGCCGACAGGCTCTTCTGTCTGTGGAATTTTCCAGGCAAGAATACTGGAGTGGGTTGCCATTTCCTTCTCAAGGGCATCTTCCTGACCAAGGACTGAACCTGTGTTTCCTCCATTGCAGGCAGATTCTTTACCCACTGAGTCACTGGGGAAGCCTGTGGGGAAACCTCAATTGTGAAGTCCTAATAAGTGCTCAAGATATGTTAGCTTTTATTTTTTTGGTTGTTAGTGACAGATCCATATTCAAACTGGTTTAAATAATCAAGAGATTTTATTGGTTTATATAAATGAAAAAATCAGTAAGGAAGGCTTCAGAGATGGTTTGATTAGGGTTTTGTTTTGGTATCCTTGCTGTTCTGTTGGTTCTGCTCTCATTTATCTTGCCATTGTATTAATATTTCTAACTAAATCTTCAAAAGAATTTTTATCTTAAATATGGGAATATGGCTAAAAACCATAAGATGTCTTATGTATTTTGAAGGTGCTGTATGTTTGAAATATAGTAATTGTTAAATTCTTTTTTTTAGATGATTATATGTGATATCCATGTGTTTAAATGTATAAGAAAAGTTTTAAAGCCTGTGGAGTAGGGAATGGCAATCCACTCCCATATTCTTGACTGGAGAATTCCATGAACAGAAGAGCCTGGTGGGCTACAGTCCATGGGGTCACAAAGCGCGGACATGACTGAGCGTTAACACTGATGAGACAGAAACAGTAGTAGTTCTTTTGTTGTTTAGTTGCTAAGTCATTTCCAACTCTTTTGTGACCCCATGGACTGTAGCCTGCCAGGCTCCTCTTGCCAAGAAATTTCCATGGAATTTCCCAGGCAAGAATTCTGGAATGGGTTGCCATTTTCTTCTCCAGGGTATCTCCCCAGCCCAGGGATCAAACCCACATCTCCTGCATTGCAGGCGGCTTCTTACCACTGAGCCACCAGGGAAACTCAATTGTTTTTTTACCTCTCTACAAATATTAGTTACATCAAACTGCTTCAGCAGGCCACATTCCAATAAAAGGTTTTTAAGTCAAATTGCCATAAGAAAAAAAGAGAGGGAAGGATCATATAGGAATAACTTGATGAAAGGATTGCAGAACAGACTAAAGGGTACATAAGAATGAAATTAAGGTGGCAGGAATAGAGTAACGCAGAAGAGCAGTCTTGTTGGGGTGGTTGCCAATACTCTGCAGAGGAGCTGCCCATCCTGTTGCCGAGGCAGTTCTGGCTAGTTCATCTTTTTGCCAAGGATGTTAGCGGAGGGCATGTGGAAGCAAAGTAGAGGCTGCATGTGATTGCAGTCAGAGTTCCAAACCAGATTATGTCCAAGGTCCCTTCTTACTGTGAGTGGAAAGATACATTTTACATGTTGGAAAATGCTCTTCACTACAACCGATTATACTCAAGGTAATTGTACAGAACCTAAGGCACCTTTTACAACTTACTTTTAAGTAACTGATAAATGTTTAGATACCACTAAGATAACTTTTACAGGAACTCCAGAATTCTCTCAAATCACAATGTATTATCCTTCTGCTGCATGCTGATACTGAATGATCTTCAAGTACTATTCTTGAGATAATAGCAAGTGTAGGACAGCTTGTATGGTGTCTGTCATATGAGTAAAAATATGTGTTATACATGTGAGTTTACACATGTCTGTACAAAATACCATGGGAAGACTACATGAAAAAAACTGTTAACAGTGGTTGTCTCCATGAAAGGAAACTGAGTGGTCACTATTGAAGGTAAATTGGTACTTTTCTGGCATCAGGAGTTGCTCAGTAGTTTTCAGTAGATGTCTCTGAATCAGAGCTTCTTAACATTTTAAACATCAGACATGGCCTCCTAAACAAATAAACTGAAGACACCAAAAACAATCCTGTTTTTTTCCCTTTACCTTAAAAGTTCCATTTGTTTTCAGGTGGTATAAGAAAAAGGCAGTTCCTTCTCTTTCC
Organism: Ovis aries; assembly: GCF_016772045.2. Classification (NCBI taxonomy): domain Eukaryota; kingdom Metazoa; phylum Chordata; class Mammalia; order Artiodactyla; family Bovidae; genus Ovis; species Ovis aries. Next base: position 69,795,127 of record NC_056054.1, on the reverse strand, counting down.
AGTCTGTCTCCCTGGAAAATGATTCCAGCATGATTCTGTAACTAGTTCTCAGGATTGGAACACCTTTTAATCACATTCCTGAGCTAATTAAACAGAGGTTATTCAGAACCATCTTCCCCTTGTAAGAGGGTTTTGAAGAACCTTTTCTCTTTTTTTTTTCCCCTTTCTGTTCCCCAGCAAAAGCAACTTCCTACTGTAATTGTAGGTGGCTTACCACTTTCCCAATTAAGCATTGAATCTCTTATGGAATGGATAGAAAAGCATTTACCCTCAAAATGACTAAATGAATGGCTTTCAAATTCTAGGGTAATTTTTTTTCACTAGTAGACCCTTTCAATTACTGATTTCTAAGAGTCTCTCAAAAGATACAGTTTATAAGTTGTGTTAATTATATTAATACAGTTAATCAGCGTTATTTAGAAATAGTATAGTTTTCTATTAACTTTACAGAAATAGCTTGAGAATATATTTGTTCAGAATTTAGCCAGTTAAAGGATATGCCTTTATGCTGTCCTGTATCTTCAAATACTTGAGTACAGGCTGTGAAAATTGTATCTTGATTTTGCTTTATTATATTGTCACAAAACAGAAAGAAGAAGGAAAGCTTCAAGGACAGCTTAACAAGTCTGATTCTAACCAGTACATTAGGGAACTGAAAGATCAGATAGCAGAGCTGAATCATGAGGTAAGTGATAAATTTTGATCGTCACGTATTTCTTTCTTCCTTCCTCTGTATTGTGACAACACTTTATTATTGCTTATGATTGACTCTTTCATGGTAGATACTTTTTGTGACTCTTTGATTATTATTAATAATAGTATTTTAGAAGAGTATCTTCTTTTTAACACACATTTTTCTGTTCTAATATTAAGGATTTGTTGTCCTTAAACCTCTTTAATCATATCTGAAATGATCAATTAATGTTTGTATAGCAAATATTTTACTTTCTTATTGAGATCAGAAAACACTTGATAGTTTGCCTGGGTTTCAAAGTTACTTCAATTAAACTAAAATTTTCTTTTTATCTCTATAGTAGATTTGTGGTATTACCGTTGTGACTAAAGGGAAGTCTTTTTTACTCTTGTCTTCTTTTTCACTTCATAGCAGTATTACTGAGATTGCAAAAAAGGATACTTGCCTAATATCAGTTAACAGATTTCTTAGTATCTGACTACTTTTTAAACTGGCACTAACTTGAATCTGTGAGAGTCAACTCATGAAATTTTCAAGTAGTTTTTACTAGATAGTTTTATTATCCTAGGTAATTTAAATTATTTAAAATAATGTGTTTTGATAGAGAGACACTTTTTAATTAATGTGATTCTAGGTCAGTTTCCTTGGGTTTTTTCCTAATGATAACTATCTAACTAAACAAATGGAAAAGTATGCTTCTTATATTGAACTATTTGTACAATAATGTTTATTCACAGTTATTTGAAGGGGTAACATAAACCTCACTTCTTAAGAAAGAAACTCATTTTCTTCACTAAATTAATTTAACCTCAAAGGAAAAAGTTTGGACATTACCCTTTCCTGGTATTACACTCTTCAGTTAAAGTCTGTATTTTGGGTAATACCTCCTGGAGGCAGTCAATCTAAGTAAATTCTGAATGAAAAGAAAAAAAAAGCTAACAAAAATGATCAATCTTAGATGTGGTTTAATTTAATTTGCCTCGAAGTTTTGTAGGTCTTTCCTATAAATACTGATTTTTCAGCTGTGATAGCATTTGAGGGATCCAAGATCATGTGTAATCATATTCATGTGAATTTTTTAATAATCTGATCTGATAGTCATACATGAAAAAACAAGTTACAAGTAAGCATATTCTAGAGATTGTTGTTGAGAACCCTAGGGATTATTCCTTACGTTCAAAAGATTTTCTCAAAGAAAATTATGGCTGAAATAAATCAATCTCCCATTTATAATTTTGACATCTAGTGATAAGGGAACATATCTTAACTAAAAATAATGATACTCTCTCCTTATCAGGAATGGCAGAAAATAGTTAACATGAGGTTTAACTTTAATGTCAGATTTTTAGGTGTGGCTTGTGAAAACAATCTTTAATTTTAGAACAGTTTGTGATAAGATGCTAATTGGGTGATTCAGAATAGGCCAGAGTCGTGGGCTTAAACAAGTCCCAGTTAGAAAACAGTAGAGAGGAGAATGAGTATAGTTGGGGACCACACTCCCAACCCACTCCAGTATTCTTGCCTGGGAAATCCCATGGACAGAGAAGGCTGGCAGGCTATGGTCCATAGGTTGCAAAGAGTGGGACACAGCTTAGCAACTAAACAGCAGCAGCAGCAGGAAACCACACAGGCACACAGGTGACAGTGAGTATAGGGTTGGGAGTTTAGAGGAGGCCAGGTTTGATTAAGAAGTAATGTGACTGAGTTGTGGAAATAAAGTTAGATTGAATAGGATCAGTTTATGGTGAATCTTCAAAGCTAGAAGAGATTAAGTTTGCTAGATACTGTGAAACCACTATAGGTCTTTAGTTGGAGACTTATTTTCATTATGTTTTTGGAGTAAATTGAAACAGTATTCACCTGTTCAAAGTTTTATAACTAAAGAAAGCATAAGGGAAAACAGGTGAAAGTTTAAAATGAGATACTGGCTGTAGTTGACTTAGTACAAAAATTACTATTTATTGGCCAGCTTCTTGAGAGATTTAAACAAATTTCACCTTTTTATTCTATTGATTTTATTTTATTTTTCTTCATTCTTGTGTATAGCACTTCACAGTGGGGGGGAAAAAACAGATAAACTGAAGTCAGTCTAATTGCTCCACCTTAACTTTTGCTTATGTGCTAGAATTTGCCAGAATCTTTGACTTTCAACATAAGAATTGACTTTTAAGTATTAATGTTGTATTTGAGCATGTGACTGTTAATAGTTACTGTGTTAGCTGATTTTTGTACTTCTCTAAATGTTGAAGGAAATATTGAAACAGCTTTGCAGATTCATCTTCCTGAAGATATAGCAATGTTGTACATGTTCTAACAGCTATGACCACTTAGCATAGCTGTCTGTATGAAATGGTAAAGAAGATTAAAGAAGTTATTTTTCATGAATGGCTGAATATATTGTTAATCTATAAAGTAGCAATAATATATACTGTTTATTGGTCTGTCACTCAAGCATGGTGTCAGACACTTCATATTTATTATTACTAATCTTCATAATAATCCCATATGATGGTAGTATCCTCAGTTGAATAGATGTGGAAACAGACTCAGAATAATTAAGTAACTTTCCCCAAGATGATACAAATAGTAAACGATTGCACCAGGATTTAATCCAGAGTGGCCTATCTTTTCTGTGCTATTTACAGAGAGTTTAGATTAGAAAACAATATTTAAAATCTTAAGAATATCCATTAATGGCCATATTTTAACTGTGTTGTCCTTGACACATGAATTTGCATATATCCTGTAAGTAAATTCTGCAGTTGACCTAGTCACAAGAGCTCCCTATCTCTCTCTGTTAGCATTATAATTAGAGATTTATATTCATGTTTTGCAGCTTACTATCATCCAACCACACACCTTCTCTGACTCCCAACCCCTGTGATTCTTACCCTTACCACCTAACTAATTTTGCTCCTAGTATTACCTATCTACCATAGAAATCTTTTAATTTGAAGCCTCTTATGTGAGTCTGAGTGAACTCTGGGAGTTGGTGATGGACAGGGAGGCCTGGCATGCTGCGATTCATGGGGTCGCAAAGAGTTGGACACGACTGAGCAACTGAACTGAACTGAACTGAACTGAACCCTGCCAAGAGCTTCACAGAAGCCACTGTGGAAGCTCTTGCTGCCCCAGACCTGGAAGGGGCTGTGATTAAATCCTCTCCTAACCCTACGTTCTGTCCTCATGGCAGACATAGAAAAGACCCAAGGTCCCAATTTAAGTGCATTCCTTTCACTATCTTCCCACCTTCTGTCCTTTGATCCATCTATCATCACAGCACCCACTCTGTACTAGGCACTGGGTTTAGAACTGAATATAGAGGAGATTGAAATACAATTCATAGCCTCAAGGGACTCACAGTCTAACAAAGGAGATTGTTGTTGTTCAGTTGTTCAGTCCTGTCTGGCTCTTTGCAACGCTATGCCAGGCTTCTCTGTCCCTTACTGTCTCCCTTCACTCTCTCCTTCATTGTTTGCTCAAACTCATGTCCATTGAGTCAGTGATGCCATCTAACCATCTCATCCTCTTGTCACCCCCCTTCTCCTCCTGCCCTCAGTCTTTCCAGGCATCAGGGTCTTTTCCCATGAGTCAGCTCTTTGCATCAGATGGCTAAGGTATTGGAGCTTCAGCATCAGTCCTTTCAATGAATATTCAGACTGATTTTCTTTAGAATTGACTGGTTTGATCTCCTTGCAGTCCAAGAGACTCAGGAGTTTTCTCCAGCACCGCAGTTCGAAAGCATCAATTCTGCTGTGATCAGCCTTCTTTATGGTCCAGCTATGACATCGTACATGACTACTGGTAAAACCATAGCTTTGACTAGACGGACTTTTGTCAGCAACGTGATGTCTCTGCTTTTTAATATGCTCTCTGGGTTTGATATAGCTTTTCTTCCAAGGAGCAAGCGTCTTTTAATTTCATGGCTACAGTCACTGTCCACAGTGATTTTGGAGCCCAAGAAAATAAAGTCTGTGATTGTTTCCATTTTTTTCCCCATCTATTTTCCACGAAGTGATGAGACCAGATGCCACTGTCTTAGTTTTTGGAATTCTTTAGCCTTCATCATGAGACTCTTTAGTTCCTCTTCACTTTCTGCCATAAGGGTGGTTTCGTCTGCATATCTGAGGTTATTGATATCTTTCCCAGCAATCTTGATTCCAGCTTGTGCTTCATCCAGCCCAGCATTTCTCATGATGTACTCTGCATAGAAGTTAAATAAGCAGGGTGACAATATACAGCCTTGACGTACTCCTTTCCCGATTTGGAACCAGTCCGTTGTTACATGTCGAGTTCTAACTGTTGCTTCTTGACCTACATACAGGTTTCTCAGGAGGCAGATAAGGTGGTCTGGTATTCCCGTCTCTTGAAGAATTTTCCACAGTTTATTGTGATCCACACAGTCAAAGGCTTTAGCATAGTCAATGAAGCAGAAGTAGATGCTTTCCTGGAATTCTCTTGCTTTTTCTGTGATCCAACAGATGTTGGCAATTTGGTCTCTGGTTCCTCTGCTTTTTCTAAATCCAGTTTATACATCTGGAAGTTCTTGGTTCAAGTACTGGTGAAGCCTAACTTGTAGGGTTTTAAGCATTACCTTGTTAGCATGTGAATAGAACACAATTGTGCGGTACTTAGAACATTCCTTGGCATTGCCTTTCTTTGTGATTGGAATGAAAACTAACCTTTTCCAGTCCTGTGACCACTGCTGAGTTTTCCAAATTTGCCGACATGTTGAGTGCAGCATATTAACAGCACCGTTTTTTAGGATTTTAAATAGCTCATCTAGAATTCGATCACCTCCACTAGCTTTGTTTGTTGTAATGCTTCCTAAGGCCCACTTGACTTTACACTCCAGAATGTCTGACTCTAGTGATCATACCATCGTGGTTATCTGGGTCATTAAGACCTTTTTTGTACAATTCTTCTGTGTATTCTAGCCACCTCTTCTTAACCTCTTTTGCTTTTGTTAGGTCCTTACCGTTTCTGTCCTTTACTGTGGCCATCTTTACATGAAATGATCCTTTGGTATTTCCAATTTTCTTGAGATCTGGTCTTTCCCATTCTGTTGTTTTCCTCTACTTCTTTGCATTGTTCTCATAAGAAAGCTTTCTTATCTCTCCTTGCTATTCTTTGGAACTCTGCATTCAGATCAGTAAATCTTTCCTGTTCTCCTTTGCCTTTCGCTTCTCTTCTTTTCTCAGCTATTTGTAAGGAAATAGGCATGCAGATAAACAAATTGTAATACATAATGAAAAATATACATTATAGTAGATACCATTTGTTCAGTAGTTGTTCTGTGTCAGACACTGTACTAACTATTAAACTTCCTTTGCTTCTTTTAATCTTCATAGCAAACTTCTGAAGTAGGTAGCATGATTCTTATTCATGCTTTACATGTCATAAGGACTTCTCTGGTGGCTCAATGGTAAACCATCTGCCTGCAATGCAGGAGACCCAGGTTCAATCCCTGGGTCGGGAAGATCCTCTGGAGAAGGAAATGGCAATCCACTCCAGTACTCTTGCCTGGAAAATCCCATGGAGGGAGGAGTGTGGTAGGCTACAGTCCATGGGATCACAAAGAGTCGGACATGACAGAGTGACTTCACTTTCTACATGTCATAAAACTGAGGTTCTTGGGTATTAAATAACTCCCCATGGTCATACTAGTCAGTGATAGAGGTAGGAGATTAGACTACATAACTTTAAATCCACCAATGCACTTAATTCCCATATGCTACATAGCCTCCTTTGAAACATAGTGGGATAAGATGGCAACAGCATCTGGGCAGGGTTTTGAAAAATTAAACTTTTTCAGGAGGTTTGGACGTCAGGAACATTTAAGTCAGAAGACATAAAGCTATAAGTTCCAGAAATGAATGAGCCGTCTGCTTCAGCATTTGATCCATCTTCTTATAGCTGCTAACCATTAAAGACAAACAAAGAATATCTTCTAACTGCCTGGAAAGGAAGATAGAAGGAAGTAGAAAGTTAATCTCATTTAGAAGCCAAAAGAAATGTACTCAGAATTCATTTAGGTATTGACATATTGAGAAGTATAATCATACAGTTCAGCCACAGTATCAATTGACAAAGCTTCTCTGGGTTCCTTTAAGCCTTGCTGTCATTTACAGTATTTTTTCCTGTGAAAATGCTCACCAAACAGCTGATCTGGAAATGTTTTTGAAATACAAATTTTATGCTTTAAGTTTTTCTTGGTGCTGATGTGTTCTAGTAGATCTAGGATTAGGTAGATTTATTCCAGACTGAAGATAGTCCGCTTATACTGAAAATTAAATATTTCCCCATTATACAGCTTTGCTGAATTTTTATGATGTCTTAATAAAATAGTTTTAATGTACTTTATATCCTTAAAATCCCACAAAAGTAATTCTAGTCTAATCACTTAGTAGCTTTTCTTTTTTATTTTTTTAGTAGCTTCTCTATATAAACAAGATATTCCCTGTTTTTATTAAACTTTCTGTGTGGTAGTTGCTAAACCAGATATAGATCTTTTGGATGACTCTTTTAATCTTCATAGTTATCCTGTGAAAATTGTTAATATTTCCACTTTATAGGCTCAATGAGGCTAAATAATTCATCTAAAGTTACATAACCAGAAAGTGGCAGAACCTGGAATTTAGGGTCAGGACTTCTAGTCAGATTACAGTGCATTAAACAAGAATGAAGTAAAACCAAACATATTGAAGTAAAACCAAACCATATATTTTTTAAAAGAAAGAAAAGAATTAGAGCATTTTTTATTCACTAATACCATGCCTTGTTCCAGATAGGATAAAGGAAGTTTGCAAATGATTAAAAAAAAAAAAAGCAAAGTGTAATTTTGTGAGAAAAAGTCAAGAACACTAGGAATGAAACATGGACCCTTAAATAAGACCAATACAAAATAGCATACCACAAAAGTATCTTACACATTTTTTTCATGGGCCTTAAGCTTAGCTCAAAAAATAAGGTTTTCGGCAATCAGCAGAAAGGGAAAATCTGGTCACTTAAACTTTTCATAGTGTCTTTGTGATAAAACAGACCAGTTGGTTAGAAGAGCCACACCTGTTCCTGACACTAAGACCAAGCAACAGTTTCTTCATTGCTCTTTATATGATGGAGACCTTCTAAAATTAGTCCACCAGCTATTATCCTTAACATTCTGCAGTCGTATGGGTTCATAGTCATAAAAATTGAACAATCTAAAGAACACAAACTTCTAAAACTTTCTAAAGAAGTATTACTTACAGAAAAGTGTCCAGGTGACAAGTTTATAGCTCAGTAAGTTATCACACGGAGAAGGCAATGGCACCCCACTCCAGTACTCTTGCCTGGAAAATCCCATGGGCAGAGGAGCCTGGTAGGCTACAGTCCATGGGGTCGCGAAGAGTCGGACACGACTGAGCGACTTCACTTTCACTTTTCACGTTCATGCATTGGAGAAGGAAATGTCAACCCACTCCAGTGTTCTTGCCTGAAGAATCCCAGGGACGCAGAGCCTGGTAGGCTGCCGTCTATGGGGTCCCACAGAGTCAGACACGACTGAAGCGACTTACTAAGTAGTAGTAGTAAGTTATCACAGAGATCACATACATGTAACCACGAGCCAGGTCCAAGAGATAGACTGCAAAGCTCCATTCATACTCTCTCCCAACCTCTCTTCAGTCATACCCTCCTCCTCAGAAATAACTGTGATCTCAAATTCTAATACGGTGGTTTAAGTTTTTAAATGTTCTATAAATGACTTCTTATGGTGCATCTTCTTTTGTGCCGTGCTTCTTTTGCTCAGAGTTGCTAGTGAAATTTAACCGACTCTTTGCAACCCCATAAATCACAGCACGCCAGGCCTCCCTGTCCATCACCAACTCCCAGAGTTCACTCAAACTCATGTCTATCCAGTCAGTGATTCCTTCCAGCCATCTCATCCTCTGTCGTCCCCTTCTCCTCCTGCCCCCAATCCCTCCCAGCATCAGGGTCTTTTCCAATGAGTCAACTGTTTGCATGAGGTAGCCAAAGTATTGGAGTTATAGCTTCAACATCAGTCCTTCCAATGAACACCCAGGACTGATCTCCTTTAGAATGGACTAGTTGGATCTCCTTGCAGTCCAAGGGACTCTCAAGAGTCTTCAACACCACAGTGCAAAAGCATCAATTCTTTGGCGCTCAGCTTTCTTCACAGTCCAACTCTCACATCCATACATGACCACAGGAAAAACCATAGCCTTGACTAGACGGACCTTTGTCAACAAAGTAATGTCTCTGCTTTTTAATATGCTATCTAGGTTGGTCATAACTTTCCTTCCAAGGAGTAAGTATCTTAATTTCATGGCTGCAGTCACCATCTGCAGTGATCTTGGAGCCCAAGAAAAATAAAGTCTGACACTGTTTCCACTGTTTCCCTATAATATTTCCCATGAAGTGATGGGACTGGATGCCATGATCTTAGTTTTCTGAATGCTGAGCTTTAAGCCAACTTTTTCACTCTCCTCTTTTACTTTCATCAAGAGGCTTTTTAGTTCCTCTTCACTTTCTGCCATAAGGGTGGTGTCATCTGCATATCTGAGGTTATTGATATTTCTGCCGGCAATCTTGATTCTAGCTTGTGTTTCTTCCAGTCCAGCGTTTCTCATGATGTACTCTGCATATAAGTTAAATAAGCAGGGTGACAATATACAGCCTTGACATACTCCTTTTCCTATTTGGAACCAACTGTGGTTCTATGTCCAGTTCGAACTGTTGCTGCCTGACCTGCATGTAAGTTCCTCAAGAGGCAGGTCAGGTGGTCTGGTATTCCCATCTCTCTCAGAATTTTCCACAGTTTATTATGATCCACACAGTCAAAGGCTTTGACATAGTCAATAAAGCAGAAATAGATGTTTTTCTGGAACACTCTTGCTTTTTCCATGATCCAGCAGATGTTGGCAATTTGATCTCTGGTTCCTCTGCCTTTTCTAAAACCAGCTTAAACATCTGGAAGTTCACGGTCCACGTATTGCTGAAGCCTGGCTTGGAGAATTTTGAGCATTACTTTACTAGCATGTGAGATGAGTGCAATTGTGTGGTCGTTTGATCATTCTTTGGCATTGCCTTTCTTTGGTATTGGAATGAAAACTGACCTTTTCCAGTCCTGTGGCCACTGCTGAGTTTTCCAAATGTGCTGGCATATTGAGTGTAGCACTTTCACAGCATCATCTTTCAGGATTTGAAATAGTTCAGCTGGAATTCCATCACCTCCACTAGCTTTGTTTGTAGCGATGCTTTCTAAGGCCCACTTAACTTCACATTCCAGGATGTCTGGCTCTAGGTGAGTGTGAGTGATCACGCCATTGTAGTTATCTGGGTCATGAAGATATTTTTTGTACAGTTCTGTGTGTTTTTGCCACTTCTTCTTCATATCTTCTGCTTCTGTTAGGTCCATGCCATTTCTGTCCTTTATTGAGCCCATCTTTGCATGAAATGTTCCCTTGGTATCTCTAATTTTCTTGAAGAGATCTCTAGTCTTTCCCATTCTGTTGTTTTCCTCTATTTCTTTGCATTGATCGCTGAGGAAGGCTTTCTTATCTCTCCTTGCTATTCTTTGGAACTGCATTCAGATGCTTATATCTTTCCTTTTCTCCTTTGCTTTTCGCTTCTCTTCTTTTCACAGCTATTTGTAAGGCCTCCCCAGACAGCCATTTTGCTCTTTTACATTTCTTTTCCATGGGGATGGTCTTGATCCCTGTCTCCTGTACAATGTCACGAACCTCCATCCATAGTTCATTAGGCACTCTGTCTATAATAGAGCATAATTGTATTCTATGAAAATTGCTTTAAGGCTGTTGAATGAAATGTGTAGCACTGGTTTTTAATCTTACCATTTCCATTTATCGATAAAAAACTGATTCTTTAATGACTTCTTTAAATGATTTATTACTCTTCACATGTTCCATTTTCTCAGGTAAGCAGTTCATCTTATTAAAGTTAAAAATATATTTATTGAACAGTGTCCAGTATTTTATGTCTGGAATAATAGCAGTATGTAAAAGACTTAAAACTCAAATTTCAGATATACATATATATATTTTTTAACCAGACTTGTTCTCAAAGTTTATCTAGTTTTTCACTTAATAAATGAGGAACCTGAGTACCCAAGAGTTGAAGGGACTTACCCAAAGTTGCGCAGCTATTTAGTGGCAGAGACGGAAGTACTGCCTGGGCACTGTAGCTTCTGATCAACTCCAATCCACTGCCTCACCAATGCTGTCGACCAGTTCAGGTGTCTCGTGGTAGACAAAGTAAGAGTTTCATAGGAGTTTAATTGAATTAAAATTAATTCTCTCTCTCAGATGAGAGTCAGTTTTTAGGTAGGAGAAGTCTATCCTCATTTCGTATTCTTTACTTTTCTTTCTTCTTCAGGTTTTAGACTTCTATATGATCTAAGACTGGGGAAGTGGTCTGACTTGACCCTTCAATTCTGCTTTAGTTTCCAGTGGTTGCCGCTAAAATCTTAGCTTTTAAATATTAGATGATTTTCTGGAAACAGAGGCAACTGAGATTTTTTAGCCAAATCTGACATTTCTAGAAACCTAGAATTAAGTAAAAATTGTCAACCCGTTTTCATATATGCGTATTAAGAAATACAAACTTATTCAACTATGTAAATTAGCTCAGCTATTTGATATATTCTGTGTCAAGAATCTGTTTATAGAAAGTCAAATATCATATGCTATCACTTGTATGTGGAATTTTAAAAATTACACAAATGAACTTATTTAAAAACCAAAATAGACTCATAGACATAGAAAACAAGTTTATGGTTACCAAAGAAGGGAGAGGGGGAGAGAAATTAGCAGTTTGGAATTAACATATGTACACTATTGTATGTATAATAGGTAGCAACAAGGACATACTACATAGCACAGGGAACTATCTCAATATCTTATAATGACCTAAATGAAAAAGTAATCTAACCCGTGGCCAAACTTCCAGCAGTTGTTTCCAGATGTTTTTAAAATCTCCAGTGATATGTTTCCATTCATTCTTTGCCTCTGAAAAGAATAATATACCACATTCATATGTAAAACAATAATAATCCAACGCAGGACTTTTCAGTTCAGTTCAGTCGCTCAGTCGTGTCCGACTCTTTCCGACTCCATGAATCGCAGCACGCTAGGCCACCCTGTCCATCACCAACTCCCGGAGTTCACTCAGACTCACATCCATCCAGTCAGTGATGCCATCCAGCCATCTCATCCTCGGTCGTCCCCTTCTCCTCCTGCCCCCAATCCCTCCCAGCATCACAGTCTTTTCCAATGAGTCAGCTAATCGCATGAGGTGGCCAAAGTACTGGAGTTGCAGCTTTAGCATCATTCCTTCCAGAGAAATCCCAGGGTTGATCTCCTTCAGAATGGACTAGTTGGATCTCCTTGCAGTCCAAGGGGCTCTCAAGAGTCTTCTCCAACACCACAGTTCAAAAGCATAAATTCTTCGCCGCTCAGCCTTCTTCACAGTCCAACTCTCACATCCATACATGACCACAGAAAAAACCATAGCCTTAACTAGACGGACCTTAGTCGGCAAAGTAATGTCTCTGCTTTTTAATATGCTATCTAGGTTGGTCATAACTTTTCTTCCAAGGAGTAAGTGTCTCTTAATTTCATGGCTACAGTCACCATCTGCAGTGATTTTGTAGCCCCCAAAAATAAAGTCTGACACTGTTTCCACTGTTTCCCCATCTATTTCCCATGAAGTGATGGGACCAGATGCCATGATCTTCGTTTTCTGAATGTTGAGCTTTAAGCCAACTTTTTCACTCTCCTCTTTCACTTTCATCAAGAGGCTTTTTAGTTCCTCTTCACTTTCTGCCATAAGGGTGGTGTCATCTGCATATCTGAGGTTATTGATATTTCTCCTGGCAATCTTGATTCCAGCTTGTGCTTCTTCCAGCCCAGCGTTTCTCATGATGTACTCTGCATAGAAGTTAAATAAGCAGGGTGACAATATACAGCCTTGACGTAGTCCTTTTCCTATTTGGAACCTGTCTGTTGTTCCCTGTCCAGTTCTAACTGTTGCTTCCTGACCTGCATACAGATTTCTCAAGAGGCAGGTCATGTGGTCTGGTATTCCCATCTCTCTCAGAATTTTCCACAGTTTCTTGTGATCCACACAGTCAAAGGCTTTGACATAGTCAATAAAGCAGAAATAGATGTTTTCCTGGAACTCTCTTGCTTTTTCCATGATCCAGCAGATGTTGGCAATTTGATCTCTGGTTCCTCTGCCTTTTCGAAAACCAGCTTGAACATCTGGAAGTTCACGGTTCACGTATTGCTGAAGCCTGGCTTGGAGAATTTTGAGCACTACTTTACTAGCGTGTGAGATGAGTGCAATTGTGTGGTCATTTGATCATTCTTTGGCATTGCCTTTCTTTGGTATTGGAATGAAAACTGACCTTTTCCAGTCCTGTGGCCACTGCTGAGTTTTCCAAATGTGCTGGCATATTGAGTGTAGCACTTTCACAGCATCATCTTTCAGGATTTGAAATAGCTCAACTGGAATTCCATCACTTCCACTAGCTTTGTTCGTAGTGATGCTAAGACCCACTTAACTTCATATTCCAGGATGTCTGGCTCTAGATGAGTGATCACACCATCGTATTATCTGGGTCATGAAGATCTTTTTTGTACCGTTCTTCTGTGTATTCTTGCCACCTCGTCTTAATATCTTCTGCTTCTGTTAGGTCCATACCATTTCTGTCCTTTATCGAGCCCATCTTTGCATGAAATGTTCCCTTGGTATCTCTAATTTTCTTGAAGAGATCTCCAGTCTTTCCCATTCTGTTGTTTTCCTCTATTTCTTTGCATTGATCGCTAAAGAAGGCTTTCTTATCTCTTCTTGCTATTCTTTGGAACTCTGCATTCAGACGCTTATATCTTTCCTTTTCTCCTTTGCTTTTCGCTTCTCTTCTTTTCACAGCTATTTGTAAGGCCTCCCCAGACAGCCAGTTTGCATTTTTGCATTTGTTTTCCATGAGGATGGTCTTGATCCCTGTCTCCTGTACAAAGTCATGAATCTCATTCCATAGTCCATCAGGCACTCTATCTATCAGATCTAGGCCCTTAAATCTATTTCTACTCAACCACATACATCTGTGTATCCTGGTTGCTGTAGGTAAAACAAAAATTTTGATTTGTTAGTGATTAATAATGTTTCTAATGATGGTAGTTTCATTAAGAAATTGTAGTTGAATTGTGAGACTACGAAGAAAAAAGTTTCTGGTAGGAGAGGGTAAAGTGAAATAATTAAATCACTTAGAAAAGAAAAATGAAAAATATAAAACAATTAGCTGTATACCTGCAACTAATATAACATTATAAATCAACTATACTCCAATATCAGTTTCTGAAAAACTATAAAACAAGGCGAGAAGGAACTAGAATCCAGAAAAGATGAGACACCAGGGAAAGAAGCCTTTTAGAAGTATTGACTAAAGTAGGACATGCCTCTAGAAGGGTTTCTTTACAAAATTTCTAGGACAAAATCTGGATGAACTGACAGTTTACAGAATAAAGAATCAGTGCGATGAACATTGGAGAATGGCACTGAAACATGTATAACATCATATAAGAAATGCATCGCCAGTCCAGGTTCGATGCAGGATACAGGATGCTTGGGGCTGGTGCACTGGGAGGACCCAGAGGGATAGTACGGGGAGGGATGTGGGAGGGGGTTCAGGATGGGGAACACGGGTACACCCACGGTGGATTCGTGTTGATGAATGGCAAAACCAATACAATAAAGTAATTAGCCTCCAATTAAATAAATTTAAATTAAAAAAAGAATCAGTCTGGAACTAGGAATTCGGATCTGGTACTCTGAATTAAAGGACCAGGTAAATGTCCTCAAGAAATAATATGACATTGGCCAAGGAACAGAACCAGTTATAAGTGTAAAGTCAGGCTTGAATATTAAGCTGTATCAGATGGAATTTTTTCTGATATTGTGCAAGACATTGTAGGAAGTATACTTTTCTAGGCAAGAATATTAGAGCGGGTTGCCATTTCTTTCTCCAGGGGATCTTGCAAACCCAGGGATCGAACCTGCATCTCCTGCATTGGCAGGTGGATTCTTTACCACTGAGCCACCAGGGAATCCGTGTATTTAGAGATTACTTAAATTATACAGAAGGATGTGTACAGGTTATATGCAAATACTACTCCATATTATATGAGGACTTGATCATCTGTGGATTTTGGTATCCACAGGGTCCTGATCCAGTCTCCCTTGGATACTGAGTTACAACTGTACTGATCTTTAAGTTGCTAAATAAATGGTCCCAGCAATTACTCTGTGGCTGTTAGATTGGAAACATACCTCACAAGAAACCACTTCAAAGAAACTGCATATACCCAAGTGGTCAAATGCCACTTGGGTTATAAGAAATAAAGGCAGATAATACTAAGCATTTTTAAAGGAAATGGAACTAACTATAAAGCCTAGAGTGACAGTTTGTATAGTTACTTGTTAGTACTCCTTGGGAGAAAAGTTATGACCAACCTGTTGCTGCTGCTGCTAAGTTGCTTCAGTCGTGTCCAACTCTGTGCAACCCCAGAGATGGCAGCCCACTAGGCTCCCCCATCCCTGGGATTCTCCAGGCAAGACCACTGGAGTGGGTTGCCGTTTCCTTCTCCAATGCATGAAAGTGAAAAGTGAAAGTGAAGTCGCTCAGTCGTGTCTGAATCCTAGCGACCCCATGGACTGCAGCCTACCAGGCTCCTCCGTAGACAGCATATTAAAAAGCAGAGATGTTACTTTGCCAACAGAGGTCCATCTAGTCAAGGCTATGGTTTTCCAGTAGTCGTGTATGGATGTGAGAGTTGGACTATAAGGAAAGTTGAGTGCTGAAGAATTAATGCTTTTGAACCATGGTGTTAGAGAAGACTCTTGAGAGTCCCTTGGACTGCAAGGAGATCAAATTAGTCAATCCTAAAGGAAATCAGTCCTGACTATTCATTGGAAGGACTGATGTTGAAGCTGAAACTCCAATACTCCGGCCACCTGATTCGAAGAGCTGACTCATTTGAAAAGACCCTGATGCTGAGATTGAAGGTGGGAGGAGAAGGGATCGACAAAGGATGAGATGGTTGGATGGCATCACTGACTCAATGGACATGAGTTTGAGTAAACTCTGGGAGTTGGTGAATGGACAGGGAGGCCTGATGTGCTGCAGTCCATAGGGTCACAAAGAGTCAGACACGACTAAGCAACTGAACTGAAATGGATTGTTTCAGTAAGGGTGGAAGAGGCTTCCTTTTAGATCTAAGACATGAGGAAAATAAGATATAAATGCCTAAAGACATTTCAGTCATATGTATGATACCAATAAGGTTTTAGCATGATTACAGTATTGTTTGTTGACGTTTGGAATGACAGTGATAAGATGTGCTTGAAGATTTTCATTCAGCCTTACATGGGGCACCCAAAATGAGCTATGATTTTAAAATCCAGGGAATTTATTTGTGTGCTCAGGTTTCAAGACTTTAGTGTTTATTTTTAAAATTTATTTCATCTATTTGAAAGCTGATTATCCCGACTCTTCATCTAACTCTGACTTTCTCCTTCACTGTCGTGCCACTACTGCTAAACACATTAATAAAATAAAGAAGAGGGGGAAAATAGATATCCATGCAACTTATCAGGTTCTTAATAGCATTCTGGATTTTGTTTGTTGTTCTTTGGGTGTTTTCATTTAATAAGTTTAGTCTTGTTTCTGAATTTTTTGTCTTTGCTGTCCATCTTACTGCAGGTGGTTGAGAAATGGTCATCCTGGATTGTAGGGCTAGTTCTGCCACTGATTAACTGTGTGGCCTTATAGGATGCCTATTCATACATTCATTCAGTCAATGAATATTTGGACATCTTTTAACTCTCAGGCATACTTCAGGCCTTGCCTCAATTTCTGCATCCTAAAACAGTTATTTAAATGTTCATTATAAAGTCCTTTCCATCCCAGTCCTATGCTAGGTGTATAAAAGTCATAGTCCCAATTGTGAAGGAATTCAGACTGGTAGGGAGAGCCAGTCAGTATGGGCAATGCTGTGGTAGAACCATATGGTGCCACAGCCTAGAAATATGAAAAGATTTCTGGGCGTGGGGGTGCCTAAGCTCTTTATTGAAGGACGAATAGAAGTTAGCCAGGAAAAGGAGAGTAGAAAGCTGTTTCAGGCAGAGAAACCATCATATGCAAAGGTTCAGAGGTGTGTAAAGAGCTCAAGAAGAAATAACTAGAAATCAGTAAAGAGGGGCACCTCTAAAACCAGAGTGCCTTCTGGTTAGTCTGTTTTTAGTGTGTGGTGGTAAAGAAAAGCACTTACAGAGATTTAGCTAACAAGAGGAAGTGCATTAAATAAAATCTTCCTTAATTATGTTTTAAGTTATATTCCTATTAAGGCCTTGGTTTAAATGATGCATTTCAGAGCCAATTTGGATTTTTTTCAGTCTAATTTAGATATTCTTGTGCTATTTTTTACCAAGCTACCCAATACTTCATACTTGTTTGTTAATGCTATCTATTCTTAAATATTAATCCAGTTTCTTCAACTACACTAAGATTTGGAAATATAATAAGTTATTTTAAAACTTTGGGGTATTTTTTTGCGTCTTGTAATTCAGTTTTAAAGAAACAATAGTATAGTATTGATAGTGTTTCAAACTAGGAACCTTAGAAAATGTGCTCTGCAAATTTACTGTCGATTAAAGGAAAATTGATACAAGGTGAATAGCTAGCTCTCTCAGATTTACAAAAACGAAAACTTTTACATTGTGGTTGGAAGTTTTAGTGCAGTAAGTCATGTGCTTTTCATGGGCCATATCTCCCAGATGCAGTTGGACATGAGATAATCAGATTTTCACTCCCCGCAAGCTGGACAGCTGAAAATGTCATACCAATAATACGTGTCAAAGACTCAGTGCTGCTTTCCTGACTGTCTGATTTAAGTTGTTGTGGTCAGTGTGAGGAACCTGTGATATGATAAGATAGCATTCATGAGGTCATGTGGTTTGCAAGTACCCAATCTTAACTAAGCAGCCTGTGAGTACCTCCAAATGAGGAAGAGGGGATACTAACCTTGTCTGTTTGAAAGCTTATTTTGTGTTCAGTGATAAAATAGCATGGGTTTGTGGCTATGTATGTATATTGTATATTTTTAAAATTATTTTTCCATCAGAAGTTTTAGTTTCTGAAAAAAAGTAAATACTATAAATGAATTCATCTCCTTTAACTTCAGTCTAAAGAAATAAACATTTTATTGTGAATATTTTCTGCCTGTTTAAAATGAAGCTGTAGAAGGTAGCCATCGTTTCTTTTTACGTTGAGGAAAAAGCTAAATGTTGAAGGTTAACGTTGGTGAACTTTTTTTTAATCAATTAAGTTTTCTTCATTTCCTAAATAGAAAATTATTTCTTTTCAGTCTGGCAATATCTCTGTTGAAAATATATCCACAGAATGGCTATCTGACGTATATGTAAATAGAAATATTTTGTGTGTGTGTATATGTATATATAAAACAGCTTTATTGAGCTTTAATTCATGTCTAATACACTTCACCCACCTAAAGTGTGCAATTCAGTGGTTTTTAGTGTATTCACTGAGTTGTGCAACCATCATCACAATAAATTGTAGAACATTTTTATCATTCAAAAGTTAGTCACATTCCCATTAGCAGTCACTCCTCATTTCCCCTCAAGGTTCCCGATAGTTCTAGGCA
Organism: Ovis aries; assembly: GCF_016772045.2. Classification (NCBI taxonomy): domain Eukaryota; kingdom Metazoa; phylum Chordata; class Mammalia; order Artiodactyla; family Bovidae; genus Ovis; species Ovis aries. The sequence continues at coordinate 69,776,692 of NC_056054.1, read as the reverse complement.
AACACTAATCTGTTGATACTTTCTGTCTCTGTTGATTTCTCCATGGATATTTCATTTAAATGGAATTATACAATATGTGGTCATCTGTGATTGGTTTCTTGTACTTAGTGTAATCTTGTCAGAGTTCATCCTTGTAGTAGCATGTATCAGTACTTCTTCATTCATAATGCCTAATAATATTCCTTCATATGGATATACCATAATTTATATATCCATGCATCAGTTGATAGACATTTGGGATGTTTTCACTTTGGGGCTATTTTAAATAATGCTGCTGCAAGCATCTATATACAGGTTTCTTTGTGAACATTTTCATTTGTCTTGAATGTGTACTTATTAATGATATTGCTGAGTTATATGATAACTCTACTTTTAACCATTTGAGGAACTGCCGTACTGTTTTCCAAAGAAGGTGTACCGTTGTATATTCCCACCAGCTATTTATGAGGGTTCTGGTTTCTTCACATTCTTGGCAGTACTTGTCATTCTCTATTTTTGGGTGAGGGGATCGAGAGCTATCCTAGTAAGTGTAAATGTTATCTCATTTTGTTTTTTTGATTTGTATTCTGTCTATAGTTAATGACAATGGACCATCTTTCCCTATACTTATTAGCTATTTGTATCTTTAGAGACATATCTACTCAGACCTTTTGCCCATTTCAAATTGGGTTATCTTTTTATAATTTAGTTGTAAGAATTCTTTATATTGTCCAGACACAAATCCTTTATCAAGTAAATGATTTAAAATTTGGTTGATTGGATGGGCTGATAAAACCTATGATTCAGCTTTAGAGAAGAAAAATTCCTCCTAGAAATTCAATCCAGATAGAAAAAAATACCTTGTTTTTATGAGGATGTTTTGCTAAAGGTTTGAATATTTTTTTCAGTGCTCCAGCTAAAGGTTAAATCATATGAAATGTACGTGGTACTTTGATGTAGCTTTAAAAGTTCAGAGTGAAACAAGTGTGAAGTGATTTATTTCCTGTAATTGGTCATAAATTTACATAGAACCTCATATATTCCTAACCTCATCACCATTGACATTAGAATACCTTCTAAATAATGTTAATGGTTTCAATTTTATCAAGATGTGTCAGCTGCCAGGAAGAGAGCAATGGCAGTTTCATTTTGTTTGCCTCAGTGTACTGGATAAATCTAAGTATGCACTAGAGAAAAACTAACAGTTCTTTGTAAATGGCTTTTATTTCTTCCCCCTCTGTCCTTCTCTCATAACAAATGCACAGTATAGGTTTCTTAAGTTCCAAACTTTGCTTTCCTTCTTTTTCACTTATTAATGTGTATACATATTTTTTCTTTGCTTCTAACAGTATGAGTTTTAACTGTTGCGTTTTATACATTTAACATAGACTCTATATATTTTTTTAATTTTAAGAGTTTCATCTGGCTTTAAAGAGATTTATATAGATTAATGCCAAAAACATTGTCAGCATTGTCTATTTTATATTATTTCAATAAAATTCTTGAATTTTCTCAGCTTAATCTGAATTTTAATTACTGTAAGTCTGAATTTTGGCTGTTGTCTATGTATGTAATGCAATGATCAGCAGGTCATGACCTCTGATTGATCACTGTTATTGGTTTCCGGTTCTGATTCACTGGAAATCTTTTCGTTTGTGTGCTTGTCACCAGTTTTAATCTTTGTCATGTGTGAATTCAGTTTTTAAAGCTGATAATTGAGAATAAATATACTGTATCATTTTTCATTTACATGTATTTAAAAATTTGAAAACTATTAAAATTATTCTGTAGGGAATCCAACAAAATCACTGATTAAACTTTGGGGGAAAAGAGTAAAGCCTTTATAAATTAGAAATACAAATCTATGTTATTGGACTTTACATCTGCTCATATAAGATAATGTATAGTTTTTTTTTATATTATAGGTCACTTATAGAATTGTTACCTTTAGCTTTAAAAGCTATAGCCCTGTGTTTTACAAAGATTGATTATAGAGACCCAAATGTACAAATAGGAGCTTTTATAATCTGATATGACTCAGTCTTGGAAACTTACTGCAACTGTTTTGCAGTTCGCTTGGTATCACATGACTCACTTCAATGGTTTAAACCCTGTCTAGTAGTGATCAAAGTTCATTTGGTTAGGGGTTTTTTTGGTGTGTGGATGACTTTTTTCCACTTTGTTGTGGATTGATTGTCTTTCAAAATACTCAGTGCAGTCCTTCTTATTCTTTTGAATCTCAGAAAGTAGTAGTTGCCTGTACAATTCAACCTCCAAGCAGACACATGGGGAAAAAATTTTAACTTGAAATAATATACGCAGAACTTTAACTTTAAAGCATCATATCAATATAAGTGTTCATTATTAATTCTGTTACCTCTACATGTTGAAAATGGCAGATTAACCTGTTGTGTCACTTTAAAATCAACTGTAAAGTTAACCCTAACTTTTTCAAGGTACCACTGTTCTGTAATGTGCAGAAAGAAAGCAAATACATAGAGAACATGTTGTGTCCTCTGTCTACATGGTCAGCAGCCCAGATGAACAAGTTTTCTTAGAACAAATTTCCGTGTTACTTATTAAGTTATATTAAAAGCTGTATATCTGTAAAACATATCACATTTTTCTGTTTCATGAAAGAAACTTCTGTCTTAACCTTTAGTTATTTAGTAAATGAAGTAGACCAAGGAAAAAATTACAAAAAATACTTCTATATCCTTCATGATTATGAAGTCCTTTGAGGCTTCAGAATATTCACCCCTGCAGATTCTCCCTGCTTTAAAATTTTAATGTGATTTTTATGTGAAATAATTGTAATAGTTTTTAATACTCTTTTTTTAGTGTCTGAATTTTTACTGTCTTGCAGTTAGAAACACTGCTGTTTCCTGTCAAAACCTATGTTCATCAGACTGAACATGACAGTTTCCTGTTTTCTTATTAACTATACTGCATTTTGTTTTATTCTTTATAAGTTGTATGTCTTCACTTATCACTTTCCTTTTCTAATTACTAAATGCCTTCTTTGGTAAGCATTGCTTAATATGTGCAGAGAAATCCTTAAATCCAATCTCTTTGTTGATAGTGAGAGTTTAAGATTTTGTTAACTTTTTAAAGTTGTAATGTGTATATCAGAATGTCTTAAGTATTATTTAAATAAATTCTATATGTTTTTACTTTTTTTACTCTGTCTCTTAATGCATAACATGATGAAGCAGTCCACATCAGGTAAGAAATAGTTCATTATTTGGGTCTTGTATATTAGTAGCTCCATCTATATGCTTACTAGTTTTCTCTTTCAGCATTTAAAAGGACTGGATGGATAATCAATGCCCGAGAATTTTTTCAAGAATCCTGCTGTTTAGTGTAGTTCATCAACATTCTTATGTGCCTACTCTGGTCAAGCCAGAAAGCTCAGTTCTAGGATACGCAAATGATTAAGAAATAATCCTCATCATTAGGGGCTGACAGAAGAGGTAAAGTGTATGTACAGCAACCAATCATTCCATATTTTCCCAGACTGATTTTAAATATTTAATTCCAGTGTTAAATCATATAATTTGGAAAAAAAATCTATAAATGAAAACTCAGGGACTTCCCTGGCTGTCCAGTGGTAGAGACTCTATCCTTCCTCTGCAAGGGACACATGTTCGATCCCTGGTCAGGAAGCTAAGATCCCTCATGTTGTGCAGCATGGCCAATAATAATAAAAGCGCAAATATGCATATACGTATGTGTGAATCACTACAGTATTAAAGTATTTATGCCTGTTGATTTATTTAAAATGCTATAAAAGTTATAAAAATGGTTTATAAAATGCTAATATTTTAAACTTAATAGCAAAATACTGGAAAACAAAAGAAAATATTTTTTAAAATAAAAGAAGCATTTTTTTTTTTGTCTTTATTATTATTGGATTATTTGGAAATTTTGTTCTGGTGAATGTAACTACTTTATTATCAAAATGGTCAAGTTACAGATAAATTTGGAAGCATATTTGAGAGGTTTTATTGATCACCTAGTCTTGGGATACAACTAAACAAATAATTGAAACTAAAAAACTTAATATGCATGATGGGAAATGTTTGTTTTTAGATTTGTACTCCTCCTTGTTCCCTAAAGATTTTGAGGCAGTTTGCATGAATGTATATAATACAGAAATAACAAAAAATTAGGTTAATTAAATATAATTATTTATAAATATGTAAGTCAACACAGTCATGTCTGATTCTTTGTGACCCATGGACTGAATACTGGAGTGGGTAGCCTTTCCCCTCTCCAGGGGATCTTTCCAACCCAGGGATCAAATCCATGTCTCCTGCATTGCAGGCAGATTCTTTACCAGCTGAGCTACAAGGGAAGCCCAAGAACACTGGAGTGGGTAGCCTATCCCTTCTCCAGAGGATCTTCCTGACCTAGGAATTGAACTGGGGTCTCCTGCGTTGCAGGCAGTTTCTTCAACTGAGCTATCAGGGAAGCCCAGTTAAACCAAAGGAAATTGCTAATACTTAAACTTTCACTTACAAATATGGTGGTATCATATGGGTCAATCTAATAGTTAAAATAATTAGTTCTAATCTAATAGAATCAGAGTTATTATTAGCATGCAGAAATGCCTACAGTATCAAAGTGGTCTGCATAAGTGGCCAGTGTAAAGCATGGACCATAATATGTTAAAGATTCATGTTGTCTGGTAAGACAAAACCAAATCAGTTATTCCTTTTCCTGCTCCTTAACTTTGATTTCTTTTATGGATTCACATATGGTACTGGAAAATACACTGAATAGGAAAGTGTTAGGCTAAATAAGAGCACTGTTATAATGGACTAAAATAGTGGAGTCCAGATATATAACTAGTGATTGTCTGGTTAGAGCCAAAGGTAGAGTTTACAAATACTAGCAGAAGAAAGAAAAAAAAAAAGAAGAATGAATGGCAATTGCATGTCTTTCTAGCAACCTTCCATAGATATTATTTCTTGGATTTTTATTTAATAATAGATATTTTATTCTTAAAGTATCAGTTATATACAGAAAAATTCATGAATCCTAAGTGGTCCAGCTTGATGAATTATTGCAAAAAAAAAAAAATGCTTATTTAATCTTCCATCAAAGTCAAGAACTAGAACCTTGCCATCATTTCAAAGGTTTCTTTGTCACTCTTCCACTTACTGCCTAGTTTTTAACCTTATACTAATGGAATCATACAGAATGAATTATTTTGTGCTTCACTTCTTTTGCTCATACTGTGAGATTTATCCATGTTGTTCCATGTAGCAGTAAAAGTTCATTTTCATTATTGTATTGTATCAATTATATGAATATACCATAACTTATTTATTCATTCTTTTGTTATTTCTATTTAGGGTTATTATGAATAAAATTGCTATGAAATCCCATTATAAATGTTTTTTCAGTATATTATACTTATTTCTATTGTTTATATACTTAGGAATGGAATTGTTAAGTGACTTACTATATATGGTTCAAATCAGGGCACTTTTGAGAATGAAAATAGTTTGTCCCAAGAAAACTGTAATCTATGGTTATTTTAGGTGTAAGGTGTATAAGTGTTCAACTTTAGAAAATACTACCAAACCATTTTCAATCATTTTACTGATTTACACTTATGCCATCAGTTTACAAGAATTACCACATTACCATGTAATTACAAGAATCACATATCTCTGCTAATGTGATTGAACAACTGAAAATTCAGTGTTGTATTTTCTAATAAGAGGCTAGATGAATTTAATCAGGATGATCAGTTAAAGGACCATTAATTTGCTTTGACAGTCAATCTGGCAGAAGGCAAGGCAAAAGTATTCTTGCAAAATTTAAAGAGGTTATGTTATAATACTTTGGGAAATGATTTGGCACTTTATTAGAGCTTAATAATACAGTGACCCAACTTAATAATACAATGACCCAGCAGTTATAAAGAACATGAGCCTAAACATTGTCTTGAAACAGACATACTCTAAAAATTTGCTCAAGCAATTCTGACATTATAGACAAATATGGTCATAGACATAGACAAATATCACAGACCATCTCGATTTTTTTTAATTGAAGACTTTATTTTGGGAAACACTCTTAGGTTTACAGAAAAATTGAGCAGAAAGTGAAGAGATAAACCCCCTCAGCACCTTCCCACAGTTCCCCCCATGAACATCTGTGTCAGTGTCATACATGAGCTAATATTGGCATATTAACCAAAGTCTGTCTTTACATTAGGATGCACTCTTTGTGTTGTACACCCTGTGGGTTTTTACAAATGTACTAGTTACGATGACTTGTAACTGCCGTTACTGTGTCATACAGAATAATTCACTGCCTCAGTCTCCTGTGCCCCACCTATTCATTCTTCTCTCTCTCCCTTTTAACCTCTGACAGCCACTGGTCTACTTACTGTCGCTACAATTTTGCCTTTTCCAAAATGTTGTATTTGGAATTATATAGTATTTAGCTTTTTCAGATTGACTGCTTTGACTTAGCAGTAGGCACTTAAGATACTTCCATGTATCTTCTTGCAACCCCAGCATCCCTAACAACCTAATATTAAACTGCTTAGCAGTTCTTAAGACCTCTGTTTGGCCTGCATACTTTTAGTACATGCTTCATCTTTTTAATGGAGCCTTTCAAATGTGTGTTACCATGAGATACTGTTTAACCAGAAAGAATTATTGGTACAGATTCAATCATTTGGAAAGAAACCAGGATCCTACTTAAAGATTTGGAAAGGATCCACTCTTTCAAAAGGTGTATTTTGTGTGTGTGTGAGTGTGTGTGTGTGTGTGTTTTAAAGCTCCTGAGTTTCCTTGGAGGCCTCTCCTCCAGAGTGGAAACCAAAGGCCTTGAAAATCTTATTTTTAACAAGTTTCCAAGGTAGTCTTATCAGGGAAGTTTGGTAATGCTTTAGGTAGGATTTGTTTATTTTTCTGGCTCTAGTTGTTAATATTTTAAGCAGATTTATTGAGGCAAAACTTACATATCATAAAGTTCTTCCATTTTAAGTGTAAAATTCAATAGCTTTTAGTGTATTTACAGAGTTGTGTGACAGTAACCACAACCTAATTTTAGAATATTTCTGTCACCCCAGAAAGAAGCCTCATGTCCACTTTCAACCGTTGTCTTTCCCCTCCGCTCTTCCCTGGTCATAGGCAGCCACTAGTCTACTTTGTCTCTGTGGACTTGCCTATTCTGGACTCTGTATAAACAGAATCCCGTAATATGTTGTCCTTTGTATTTGGCTTTGACTCAGCTTAATGTTTTTGAGGTTCATTCATGTATCAGCACTTCATTCCTTTTTACTGCCTTTCAGTTGTACGGAGCAGTGTCTTGTGATTATTTCACCTGCATACATTCATTCAAAGGATTGTCTTAGTGTTTTTCATTTTATTGATGTGTTCTCTTATGTTTAACTCTCCTCTTGTTGTTCAGTCGCTAAGTCATGTCTGACTCTTTGCTACCCCATGAACTGCAGCACGCCAGACTTCCCTGTCCTCCACTGTCTCCCAGAGTTTGCTCAAGTTCATGTCCATTGAGTCAGTGATGCTATCTATCTCATCCTCTCCTGCCCTCTTCTCCTTTTGCCTTCAATCTTTCCCAACATCGAGGTCTTTTCCAGTGAGTTGGCTCTTCGCATCAGGTGGCCAAAGTATTGGAGCTTCAGCTTTAGCATCATTCCCTCCAGTGAATATTCAGGGTTGATTTCCTTTAGGATTGATTAGTTTGATCTCCTTGCTATCCAGGGGACTCTCATACAGTGCAAACTCTTCTCTAATACAGTATAAATCTCCTGTTATGTTTTAGTTCTCTTCTTTCAGTTTAGGTGTACTATTAATTTTACCTTTGTTTTAAAAATTCATCTTTGTCTTTGCATGGTTTGACAGCTTATTCCTTTTATTTATTTACTTATATATTTGGCTGCACTGGGTCTTAGTTGTGGCACATGGGATCTTTGTTGTGGGGGCAGGATCTTTAGTTGCAGCATGCAGACTTTTAGTTGTGGCAAAGGGGAGCTAGTTCCCTGACCAGGGATCGAACCCAGGCTCCCTGAATTGGGAGCGTGGAGTCTTAGCCACTAGACCACCCAGAAAGTCCCTGATTTCACCTTCTTGAAAAAAATCTTTCCTCTGGCCTGCTTGTCTACTTCAAAGAGCTGTCACCATGTACAGGTGGAGGCCTCCTGCATAGCTGTCATCATGGGAACTTTCTTTGTTATCCTAGGGATTCCTTTTGCCTCACTTCTGCATTAGACTTCCTTTTTCCTGGATCAAAAATAAAAGCATGTCTTTCTTGGTATACTTCATTTTGGTGGACATATCACTTACCTTTCTGGGGGGAAAAAAGATGGAGATAAACTATAGAAAAGATTTATCTGATTTATCATGATTGACCCCAGATTTTAAGTCCTTGATGCTTTTAACTCATACTTTAGCCTCACATTTACTTGATAGTTTGTATGAGTATAAATTTTTTAAGATAATTATAATTTTTTTAAATATCAGTTAGAAATTTTTTTTCAGAATTTTGAAAGCATTAATCTATTGTCTAATACTGTTCTGATTCTTAATCTTCTATGTAAAATTTGTTGGTTTGGGGTGGATACTTTGTCTTTTCTTTGTTCCCAGTGTCCTGAAATTTCATTGTGATCTATACCATGATATAGGTTTACTTTTAAACCATTGCCTTGGGCACTTGATAGGCTTTTTCAATATCAAAGCTCATATCTTTCAGGTCAGAGAAATTTAAGTCTAAGACCCCTTTTTAGAATATCACTTTTTCTTTTTACTTGGATGCAGTGTCTTCAGAAGCAATGAGTAATGCTTTTTTTTTTTTTTTAAGTTTTTTCTTCCCAAATAGTCTGTTAACTTGTTGCCTTTTTTATGGTTCTCTTAAATGCTTTCCTTAAATGTCTGATAATATTTGACTCTCTGCAGAACTTTAAAACCTGACAGGAAGGTCTGAATGCCTGGGTAGGATGCATTGACTAAAACCATCATTGTATCATGATCCTGCTGAGATCCTTCTATGAGGAATTCAAAGATTTCCCAGAAAAGATCCCTTTACATACAATTCCAGAGAGTCCTGGTGCCTTTCTTTCCTTGTGAAATCTCAGAAGTACTTTGAGGCACATTCGTTGCCTTTAGAGCCTATGTCTAACTTCACCTAGAAAAATAATACTTTCTCTTTTCCATGATATGAGTGCATTATTGGCACTTCACAATTTAAAATTTTTGTCTTTGCTTTTAGTATTATGAAGATATTCCTATAGTTTTTATAAAATTAGAAGACTGTGGGCCTCAAAAAGGTACACTCAAGAATATATGTGTACTTTTCAAGACTAGAGTCAATAGCTTTTATCAGGTTCTTTATCCTGTGATTGACCCCCACAAAAATGTCAAACAAAACCAAACAAAAGAAAAAAGTGAAATATTGTGTAAAGGGTGGTCCTTACCCTTGAATGTACATCAAAATTATTCCGCTTTTTTGAGCATATACATTTCTAGATTCTACTCTTATACCAGGAAAAGGTTTCAGGAAAAGATATTTCAACAGACTACTTGTTTCAACCACCAGAAGGTAGAATCGGCCCAAAACAGCTTGGTTGTACTACTGAAAGATGGTGTCCATTTGTATATACCAGACACACACACAGGCAGAAAGATGTTCATAGTTCAGCAGCACTTTTGTCCTGAATAAATGATAGTTCCATTTTGGGTAAATCAACTCCTTTCTGAGTCAGCCTCATTTGGTTTGAACAGAGGATCTACCTCAGTGATCCTTTAACTGAGCATATCAACATCTCCTGAAGTACTTTTAAAATATATAAATTCTGGGTTTTCACGCTCTGGATTTGGGTTCATTAAATCTGGGGAGCAAGTCTACATTTTTCGTAGGCATCCTTGGTTATTCTGATGCTGATGATCAGTGAGCCATATTTTGAGATATGCTAATCTAAATTTGTGGCCAGTGTTATCCTTGAACGTTTTTGTAGTGGGGTTGGGTTGAGAAGGTTACTTGTCTGCATTTTTGTTGTTTTTTTAAATATAATTAGTTCCTAGAAGTCTAGTAAAAAGGCTGAGCGGTACAGCTCTTAGACACAGACAGCAAAAATGGCACTTTAAAAGGCACAGCTCTGGACTTCTCCCAGGAAGACTCCTTTTCAGAGGATGTGGAGTCCCAGAGGACATCCCTCCCTGGAAGTGAAAATGTTAGTTGCTCAGTCATGTCCAACTCTCGGGGACCCACTATATAGCCCGTCAGGCTCCTCTGTCCATGGATTCTCCAGGCAAGCATACTGGAGTAGGTTGCCATTGCCTTCTTCAGGGGATCTTCCTGACCCAGGGAGCAAACCCAGGTCTCCTGCATTGTAGGCAGATACTTTACCATCTGAGCCACCTTGAAGACTAACCCATTTGAGCCCACACTCTGGGTACTGGTACCCTGGAATTCCTTGACCAGATGTTTATTTTCAGGGCCTGCATAGGCCTCTACCCTCTCAGAACCAATATGCACACTCCTAGGTCCAGGGGATAACTAGATAGCTTCAGTTTTATCAAACAGTCCCTTCCCTTCAGATTTTTCTTCTCTCCACCAAAAACTTTTTATGTGCCTTTGCTATTCTGTATTAGCAATTATCAAATAAGGAAGCATTTTTTAAATTGCATCTCTGATGTTGAAGAAATGACCCTTCTATCTATAGTTTTATTTCCTATAATATTTGAGGTTAGTGATTACATTTGATATGAGGCTTTGGTGTTTTAATTGCAGTAAATTTTGTTAAAGAAAAGCTACAGCTTTCCAACAACCGGGAAGTTGTAGTTCCTCTGCCACAATCCTCCTTTATAGCCAGGAAGAAGGAGGACATGCACTCTGTATTATTTCTTCAAAAGGGTCTGGGGACAAGAGAAAGGAAGAGATTAACTGACTTAATTTTATATTTGGAGCTATAAATCATGTGTTGCAATTCGGTGATAGGATGTTGCATCAGAGCATGGCAGTTGTAGTAATGCAGTGGGTATCACAACCACGGGAAGGTCTCTGTGGTGCTCTATGCCCTTTCCCTGGAGATTCAACTCGAAGTTTATCTCCCTTGTGCTATGCCAAAGAGGAAGGTTTTACTTCAGTTACATAGTAACTCACAGTGATGTTCTCTTAGCCTAGGGCACAAGAATTTCTTAATGTCTGACGCTTTCCCTGAGGCAGACATCGCTTTGTTGAGCCCCAGCATCCTTCTTGTTTCCCATTGTCACATACCAACAGAGATTTACTAGGGTTTCTTCACTTCTTCCCGGATGTCTATCAGGAAAGCTAGGAGGTGTTATGGCAAAGCTGTAATGTCTTTACTCTCAGAACCGTTAGTTTTGAAAGTGTATGTAATATTTCCTGAATATTTCACATTGCCTTTATCTCAAGATTGGAAAGGTAGTTAGTGACCAGGAATTTGTCCCTAAAGAACAAAAATTGCAGGTTGATAATACTGATAAAGACAAGAGATATGAAGTGTATTTTTAGCAAATTCTTGATAGTCAAAGTAGATTTGGGTAGTTATTTGTTTTTGTTGTTTTAGATTAAAAAAAAAAACTCTTGTAGGAGAAAATTCATGATGAATGAGAGAAATTAAACAAGTGATAATATCAAGATTAAATTTTATATTTTTGAAACAAATTCTTGAAAAGAGGCTGATGTCTTAATTGTATGGTAGTGGACATGATAGTATCTGTTGGTGGGGGGGGTGGGAATTTGAAGGGACTGAGGCAAAGAAGGGACAGATGATGAAAAGAAAATCACTCAGTACTGGTAAAACTGGTTTGGGAGAATGTGGTTTTTGATGTGTGACAACAGTGGGTTTTTCAGTATTGAGCTTTAGAGTTTGTCTGACTTGCACACCCAGTAATAGATAGCATTTGATCTCCATAGCCCTTCCCACACAAGGGTATGGCCCTGTAAGACTCCAGGGATGGAGAAGCAGAACCTGGTTCCCAAAGATGGAAAGAGAAGAAAAAAGAGCTGAGTAGTATGTGCCATTCCTCTCCACTACCCCTTAGTGAGAGAAGTCACTCTCTCCCTGGGAAGAATAGGGGAGAGAAGACAGAAATATTATACGTTCCCTCTACACAGAAGAACATATCATGGTGGGAAGAAAGCATCTCTGCTCTTACTGAGTGATAGTGGTATGGTGGTCTTTAGGCTGTTTTACAGGATGGAGACTCAGCAAATGTTTTTGATTTGTAAACCATTATCATCATCATTATTCACAAAATTATGGAGACATGCTCTAAGACAGGGTGTGTGATAGTTCAGAGTATTGTCTTTATTAAGTTCATTTCTTCTACAGACATACTCTGAAATATTTACAGGTGAACTGACAGGATGAGATTTACCTCAAAATAATCAGGAATATGAGAGGTATATTGTAAGAAGACTGTCCATGATGTGTTAGATGTTGAAATTGATGATGGGTACAGGGGGTTTATGTTATTTCTAACATAGCAGAGGTTCAGTTTGAATCTAAACTTGACTGTTGTGTGTCCTCAGCATGCCTTACTACCTGAGTCTCTCATTTCCTAATCTCTAAAATGAAGACAGTAAAATCAACCACATAGGATTGTTATGATGATTTAACTAAAAATAAATTATGTGCCCATTGCATGATATTTAAGAGTCACTAAAAAATTGGTAGTTACTATTTATATCCATAAATTGAAAAAAGATCAAGGTATCTTCTTGCTTAAATATGAAATGTTTCCTTTCTTGGAGTGTGTGCATTTCCCCAAGTTGAGTATATTAACTTGGATTTTGTTTTGACAGCTCAGGTGCCTAAAAGGCCAGAGAGGCTTCTCCAGCCAACCCCCTTTTGATGGAATCCACATCGTCAACCATTTAATAGGAGATGATGAATCATTCCATTCCTCTGATGAAGAGTTTATAGATAATTCCTTACAGGAAAGTGGCATTGGTTTCCCTTTGCACAGAAAATCTGGTCCAATGTCTTTGGACCCCACTCTGGCAGATGGTAGTGAAAGCGAGGCAGAAGGCAGCACTCTGGAGACCAGAGAGGGCAGTCGAGTGGCTCAAAAGGAGCAGCCCCTAAGAAGAGCGTCGTACTCAACCGCTGTCTGACCATCACTGTGACCTAGACTGTGCGTTTTTCTTTAAGGGATCAGTTATCATGACAAAGGGTTTTTGGAACATATCTGTTTCATATGTATATGTGTGTGTATATATATATATAAATATATATTTTACAGTCTTATCTGCCTTTTTATCTTTGCCAAATCTTCACCACTGACTTACCATTGCCATAAAGTAGAATAGAATATGGTTAATGGGAAAAACGAGGTTCTAACAGTATTACTAAATATTAACATTTCTTGTTTAGAAAATGCAATTATATCTATATGTGGGGAACCATTTTGAAGTTCAGAACTATGGAAAATTGAATTTTCTTCAGACAAAGCTGTTCTCGTGCAATATTTTATGCTCAGTGAACAAATTGTATATTTATATTTATCAGTTTGTTTTCAGAGCAGCTGTCTACACACATTTAACCAAGACATACATCTGAGTTATCTTGGTATTTTGTGTTTGGAAACTTTTTTTTTTTTTAACTAAAATTACTGCTTTATTAGTGGGCCATTGAAAATTCCCAAACATAAAGCCTTTTTTCACATAATTTTATAAACACAAGTTAATGGTTGTCTTAAGAATTTTAAGTTTTGTTTTAATTTCAAATTTTTATGTGCATATGATGCTTCCATGTGTTGCCTACCAGAGTACTAGTTAGCTACAAATATATTGGGTTTTTGTACATATTTATAAATCTGTACCACCCAACATTGAACATTTTACATGGAGAATGTACTTGTTGAAAAATGACTGCCTTCAGCATTATAACTGGACCTATGTAAATAATAGGTTAAAGAAAACGGAAAATAAAACCAAACACTAATATTGCAATAGCTTTAGTATTTTGCTTAGCATTCAACACTAGCAGATTCATAACTGATGCTTATTCAAAGACACTATTGGTGAAATCTTTTACTTCATGTGTATGTAACTACTAAATTTTTCTTGATTAGAGAGGTTATAGCAGGCATCACTTAGTGTTAATATTCTACTTAATATAATTTAAGCAATGAACTGAGGTCCACGATGCACAACAATTATATCTGCAAATAATCTATGAGTGTTATCTTCAGATTCTCTAGTTACTGATCTATAGGTGATGCAAGCCATAAGAATCCGTTCCTACCAGTTCTTTATCATCTAGATTTTTTTTTCCCTAGAAAACTGATGTCTGTCATTGATAAATTAGAGGAAACACCCAAACTACATTTCCACTATGGAAAGACTCCAGAAATGTGGTGGCTGGATGCTTTCTACTCTAATTTTCCTCAGCAGCTTATGAAAAGAAAATAATCCTCAAGAATAAGAGGAGGGCAGAATTCAGTAAATACAGAGGTAAATTTTGTACAATATGTTGCATGCAGAAAAAAAAATTACATGATAAAATGGAATAGAAGAGACAAAACTAGTTTTCTAACAAGGAGGTAAGCCTTATGGTACATTGTAAGCAACGCTTTCCCAGCAAGCCCTTTGTAAGCAAGCTCTTGAGAGACAAGATTGAAAACACGCCTCCTGTGTCCATAGCTCCAGGCTAAATTCTAGTGGTTAAGTAATTTAACTGTGGCCACAAGTTAGTAAATATCAGAGCTAAAGTTTTAATCCAGATTGTTCTGACACCAAAGCATTTGAAAAGGCTCAACTAAATGAATTTATCAATTCCCTGCTTTTCTGGCAGTTAATGTGATTTAAATAAATTTGATTTAAACTGTTTCCTGGATATATTACAGATATATATATATGTATGTATAGATATGTGAGTATCAACATTCATAAGCTACATAAAGCTTATGAACGTAGGTGCTACTAGAATTGTCTGACTGGTGCCTTTGAGATTCACTTTTTGGGTTCATTGCTGTCATTCTTGAGGCTGTTGATGCCCAAGTGAAGTGAGATGATTTATGGCAACAAGATAGCTTTGACCCCCACATCAAGAAATCTGACTGGTCCAGCCCGTAAGCTAGTTCCAGCCAACAGCCTATTTTTACATGACCCACAAGCTAAGGGTGATTTTTATATTTTTAAAGAGTTGAGGGAAAAAAAAAAATCACATGACAATCATATGACCTTCAAATTTCAGTGTCAATAAAGTTTTATTAGAGCATACCCATGCTTCTTCATTTGCATATTGTCTGTTACTGCTTTTGTGCTACAGTAGCAGAGTGAAAGTGAAAGTGAAGTCGCTCAGTCTTGTTCGACTCTGTGAACCCATGGACTGTAGCCTACCAGGCTCCTCCCTCCATGGGATTTTCCAGGCAAGAGTGCTGGAGTGGGTTGCCATTTCCTTCTCCAGGGGATCTTCTCAACCCAGGGATCAAATCCAAGTCTCCCGCATTGCAGGCAGACGCTTTAGCTTAAAATATCTAATGGCTGTCACTTTAGAGAAAGTTTGCTGATTTTAATTTAGATACTCTAACATGTAGGTTTACCTCTTCAGTTTGTCTCAAGTAGAAGATTTGCTTTTGCTATTGAGCTAATGGTTTGGACCTAAAATTTCCTGGTGGATCCTATACTTAAAACTATTCAAAATGGAGACGGTGCCAGCTATTTTAGATTATGAAGTATTTGAAGCCATAGAAAATTCGGAAGGATATCTGTGCCTTTGGAAATGGAGGAAAAAGGGAAAGAATTCCAGAATCTTGACACCATTCTCTAAAGCATGCATCATTGACCTTTAGGGTATGCTTCATTGAGTCATTGTTATAATTTGACTTTAAAAGTATGAACATCCTTTTAGAATCATGTTTCAATTCTAAACTTTGAAAGATATCCTTAGAGAATTTCCTAAGTACTGTTTCTGGTTAGGAATTAGTTGTTAAGTAAACCTTAATCTGTTGGGACTGTTATAATTTGAAAAATGAAAAACTAGAAACAACAGTCTTTTCTTTCAAGATCTTTGATTCAGATGCCTCTTAGAAGGGTTTAAAATCTTCCTGGCCTTTTTAGGATGTAATAGGATAACTTGCTCCCTTGGAATAGTTTATTTCTGGTGTCATTGTCATCCTGGGTTGAAATGCTGAGAAGAGGTTACAAGTCACTTGAATAAAGTGGAAATTACATTGAGGTGATTAAACAGAGACCTTACAGACCAAGAAAATATTTCAATAGCCTATTAAAAAATTAGCGGAAAAAATTTTTCTTCCTGGAAATATATGTCAAAGATATAACTACGTGATTTCTACCCTTTTTGTTGATAGGTATTAAGCATTCAGTGTTTGATGACTAACTGAGACATCAAGTCCCTAAAGTGGCTGGCTATTTGGGGAAGGAAAAAAAAAACCTTTTCTTGGCTCTGAATGCAGCTTGTTACTCTCCAGATAGTGCCTTTGATTGAAAACAAGGTCTAGACCTTGTTAAGTATTTTATTTCTGACATCATTAGAAATGACATGGTTCCTCATGCTTCTTTTTCTTTACATAATGCACTATAATGTTCAGATTTAAAGTAAAATGAGTGTATAAATTGTTTTAATAAAGCCCTTTCATGGCCAGCTTGATTTTTGTATAAGTACCAGGCATCAAAAGCTAACATTTCATTAAATCAGTGATTTACTTTGTTAAAACAATGAACTTTAGCCTGAAAGTTATTGCTGCTCTGTCATTAATGAAACAATGTTTTTTAGTTAATTGTTAATTTCATTCTGAAATTAAATTTTCTGATTAAAAATGGGGTGAATGCTATTTATAATCCAAGTTTTTACATTACATCCATTGATCCGCCTATACCTTCTTTTCATTCCAAAGAAGAGAAGATAGAATAATACATTAAATATACTATAGAGATGCAAAATTATAATGTATTTCATTTTACCTTTGGAATTTCTTATTGTAACATTGTATGATAACCTGAAATGTTTACTTGTGCCTTTGCTTTAAACAATTAAAGTTTTCCATTTTATAAGAATTTCTGTTTCCTTAAAGTATTCAACTGAAAAGGGAGTAGGCATCAAAGGTCTGTCTGAAAAGGTATAGGCTAACATCAGGTGTTCATGAGTGAGGCATGTGTTCTCTGGGTATAGGGACCATATCCACCTGGTCCACCCATGTGTAACTAGTGCCAAACACAGAGCCTGGTATATATTTTTCAATAATGAAAGGCCTAAAATACCAGGATTTGTTATTTCCTTCAGAAACATTGTTATTTTTTGAAGATTGTAATGGCAGTATTTTTATCTCACATTGTGTTTTAGGTTATTTGATTAGTAACTGATTCAATAAATATATTTATATAATTTGAATATATATACAGAGGTAGTTATAAAAAGAAATTTATGCCTTCTGCATCATTACAATTGTAGTATCATTTAATTCAGAAGCAGTAGTTCATTGTGTATGCTGCTTTATTCCCAGAAGGATTTAAGGCACTTCACAAGGGTACCTGAACTATGACAGAATAGTTATAATCCAGGGCTTCTTACCTTGGCACTGTTGACAGTTGGGGCCAAGTTGTTGCCAGTGGCTGTCCAATACCTCGTCAGATGTTTGTCAGCACCCCTCAGCTCTATGCACTAAGGGCCAGCAGCAACCCCTCCTTCAGTCATGATAACCTAGAATGTCTCCAGTTGCCAAAAGCTGGGAGGACTGAGAATGAAAATCACCCCTGGTTAAAAATCTCTGGTATATATTTAGAAGTGAGTCAGAAAACAAAAAGCCACTAGGACCAAAACTAAAAATATATGCACCTATTGAAGGTGAGTAACAAATTCGGCTGTTTCTAGTAGCCGGTGAGAAAAGTAAAACCTGAACCACAGTGAGGTGTCTCTTCACACTTTATGATGGCTATTAAGACACATTAACAAGTGTTGGTAAGGGTTTGGGAAAATTGGAACACTTGTCCATTGCTACTGGAAGTGTAAAATGGTGCAACAATTGTGGGAAAGTTTTGTCAGTTCCTCAGAAAAGCTAAACATAGACTTACCATATGATCCAGCAATTCCACTTCTAGATAAATATTCAAAATAAGCCCTCAAACATACTTGTACAACAGTGTTTATAACATCATTTTCACAATAGCAAGAAGATAGAAATGACAAATGACAGCAGATGAGTGGGTAAATAAAATGTGGTATACACATGTAATGGACTATTATTCAACTATAATAAGGAATAATTTTTTTTTTTCATGCCATACCTTGTGACTTGCTGGATCTTAGTTCCCCACCTAGGAATTGAACCTGGGCCCCAGCAGTGAAAGCACCTAACCACTGGACCAAGAGGGAAAACCCTAGGAATGGAATTCTGATACATACTACAATATGGATGGCTTGAAAAATGCTAAGTGAAATAAACCAGACACGTAGTGTATTTCCACCAATCCAAAGTACCTACAGTAGCAGATTTATAGACATATACCAGTATTTTTGTACTTGGCCCACATATCTAATGTGTAGACATCAACCATGGGATGGGGGAAAGGGGAATTACTGTTTAATGGATACAGATCTTCTGTTTGGGATGATGAGAAAGTGCTGGAAATGAATAGTAGAGATAGTTGCACAACACTGCATGTATTTAATGCTACTAAATTGTACACTTAAAAATGGTTGACATAGGGACTTCCCTGGTGGCGCAGTGGATAAGAATCCACTTGCCAGTGCAGGGGACACCAATTTGGTCCCTGGCCTGGGAGGATTCCACATGCCACGGAATAGCTAAGCCTGTGTGCCACAGCTGCTGTACTCTAGAGCCCGTGAGCCGCAAATACTAAGCCTCTGTGCCAAAGTACTGAACCCTGTGTGTGTAAAGACTGCTCCTCAACAGGAGAAGCCACTGCAATGAGAAGCTCGCACACTGCAATGAAGAGTAGCCCCAGTTTTCCGGAACTAGGGAAAGCCCACACAAAGCCAGAAGATCCAGCACATCCAAAAATAAATAATTTTTTTTAATGGTTGAAATAGTTTTTTAAAAATAGGCATGTTGAGGACTTACAGTTGGCTTATAAGTTAATATGTTTAAGTGAGGATATATATAGGAGGGAAAAAACCTAAGAGTCATAAGATTTGCAATGCCCATGAAATAAGGTTTTTAGGTGTGGAGTTCTGACACTAGACTGTGACTCAAGCTTTGTGTCGATGAAACCTGGACAAGTCACAGACGTTGGTGGCTTCCTTACTGCTCCTGGGTCACCAGACTCCTGGGTCCTTTCCCTTCCTGCAGTGGCCATTGGCCAAATTTCACATTCCACAATCCTCACTCCCTATCTCCATTTGAACTCTGTTCACGTATCAGCTGCGTAGGAGGCTGCTTCTGACCCTTCCTTTCTAAAAGCCCCTTCCCAGCTTTATTTTTCTCCATTGCATTGATAACTATCTATGTATTTTATCTTCGTTTTTATTCACCTGCCCACACTAGAGTGCAAGCTTTATGATTTTTGTCCCTGTCCCCAGAATTCAGGACGACGTCTTAGCTCACGATACATGTTTATTGAGTGAGTGAATGAACAGTTGAATAAATCACTGTACCTCAGTTTGTTCACTGTTGAAATGGGATAAACATCTGCAAAATACAAATGTCAGTGGAAAACCCAGAATCTCAGTGTACCCAGCCTGACTTCAGAGTCCTCTAATTACTGAATAACTGCTTCAGCAAAAGACATCCACCAGGCACTGTTGAGGAGGCAGAACCAGACCACCTTCGGTCCTCACACGTGGTAGGAGAGATAGAATAAGTACAGATACAGTGCTGCTGGAGGTCAGAGATTACGTCCGACTTGCGGGAAAGGGCCTGCTTCATGCCCCTTCCTCACTCTCTGCCATCCCAAAGCCCCACCCAGCACCAGGGCCAGGCCTGTGATCCCTGCTACTACTGTGAATCCCATCGGCTCCTGCCCAATGACTTGCTCTCACCCAGACACTAAGTTCTCCTGATCGGGGACTTTGGCTTCATCTCTTCCGCACTCTAGACTTTACCAAGGATGTCTAGAAATGAAGAATCATAAGCCAGAGTGGGGGATTTCAGGCCCAGAGTATTTTTTTATATCCTGAGTTGACTCTTACAAACTAGCTGCTGCTGCAAGGGATCTTCTTCGGGCTGTCCTCAGTAAAAGGAAGAGCAGGGCCAGGTGGAAGGAGACTGGTTGACTTTCAAGATGTTTCTCTGATTTTTTTTTTTTTTTAAAGGAAATGCATACTGAACACATGAGAGACTCCAAGGCTGAGAGGTGCTGTGGCAGTTGAGATGCACCTGGGAGCGCCTAACTGTTCCCTGCCTCTGCCGCAGGGGGTGGGCCAGGCAGCCCCTGCCCACAGCCCGCCTCAGCAGACTGACCAGAGCCACCCAGCAAGTCACAGCTCCCTGTCTCCTCCCCTGCCAAGGACTCTTTCTCTCCAGGCAAAGGCTGTCCTGGTCTCTGGTGTCTTCTCTGACATGCCCACCCATGTCTGGTCTACGGGACCCTCCTTGGTGTTCACTGTACTTCTATCTTCAAGGCACCGTTGTGTGTGGACCTGCCTAACCCCAGCCAGGCTGATGCTTCTCTGTGGGTAGAAGAGCCAACAGCTGTTCCCCAGAGCCTTGCACTGTCTCTCTCTTTTGTACATCTCGAAATCCAGCTTCCTCTATCCTTGTGCCTGGTGCTCAGGACTAGGCCAACTACACTCCATTTACAAAGAGAGTTTTAAAACTTTGGGTGCATGAATAAATATTTTTCTCTGCAGCCTTTTCACAACAGATAAACTTCTGGTCAGGCCTAGGCTGTCAGTTTAAAGGAGTCTCTGAGCCGCCAGACTTCTCTGGTGGCTCAGATGGTAAAGCGACTGCCTGCAATGCGGGAGACCCGGGTTTGATTCCTGGGTCGGGAAGATCCCCTGGAGAAGGAAATGGCAATCCACTCCAGCACTCTTGGCTGGAAAATCCCATGGACGGAGGAGCCTGATAGGCTACAGTCCCTGGGGTCACAAAGAGTCGGACACGACTGAGTGACTTCACTTTCACTGAGCCACTTACCTCCCCCTGCCTCATCACCCCACTGAGCCGCTGCCAGAACTGCAGAAGCCAGCTTCCAGGAGAGGAGGTGGAAACCCCAATGGTGAGGAGTTGTGATGGTCAGCATAAATTTATAAAGGAAAAGTGTCTGGCATTCCCCTGCCCCCCGCCCCAATTAATGCCTAGTCAATTCAAAGGCGAAGGCCAGGTACAGCTCTGCCCTGTTCCAGCAAACTGCCTTCCAGTTGGGCTCTGAGGAGGGTTGTCCCTGGCAGGCAGTGCCCCGGGGCAGTGCTGGGATTTGAGTAATCACAGGCCCAAGTCGGGTGTGTGGGAAGGTGTATTGTTTGGCCTGGCTCATAGCCCTTAACACTCTGCAGCTATTTTAAACAGATCCCACAACCTTTTATTTGCTTCACTAATTTCTCTAAAATAGAATTGTTTATTTGTGGGTCAAAATTGGAGAAGCTTCCTATTCATCACCAAACTGCTCTTTGATGAGACTGGAGAATACATAAGCCCCAGAGCCCAGAAGGACTTGGAACTGAGTCAGTACTCAATCAACATTAGCTAACAGCGAGACCGTGTGTGGCTTCTCTGAATCCCCAGAACCAGAACAGGCCACTCAGTAGTCATGGATTTGCATGTTCCTTCATCTGCCCTGACCTTCCCTGGTGGCTCAGATGGTAAAGAATCTGCCCACAATGTGGGAGACCTAGGTTTGATCCCTGGGTCGGGAAGATCCCCTGGAGAAGGGAATGGCAACTCACTCCAGAATTCTTGTCTGGAGAATTCCATGAACAGAGAAACCGGGCAGGCTAATCGCAAAAAAGTCAGACACACTTTCTCCTGCCCTGACTTCTCATCTGTCCTCCAGTTCTCTATTTTCACTGTCTAAATGGTATTTCCACATAAATACGTTTGAGGTGATGGGCCAACACTGTTTCCTAATTTCTGCCAGTGGTGGTAATTATGCTAGTTTTTGTTGTTGTTATTAATACATGGCCTAGAATCTCATGGCTTACAGTGTTAGCTCTCGCTCATGCGAAATGTCCATCGAAAGCTGGCTGCAGCTCTGCTCTCCATTGGTTTGTTTATGCTTTCCCTAGCTGCAGTGAGCGGGGGCTACTCTCTAGTCGTGGTGCCGTGGCTACTCTCTAGTCGTGGTGCCGTGGCTTCTCTTGTTGCAGAGCACAGGCTCTAGAGCATGGGCTTGAGGAGCTGTGGCTCATGGGCTTAGTTGCCCTGAGACATGTGGAATCTTCCCGGACCACAGGTCAAATCCGTGCCCCCTTATTGGCATGAGGATTCTTAACCACTGGACCACCAGGGAAGCCCTCTGCATTGTTTTTGCTGATGAAGCCACTTCTATTTTGAATGTTGCTGATTGCTACAGCAGAGGGGAAAGTGATATGGTGCCTCCCAAAGCTTCCAGGAAATGATATACATCATTTTCAGCCACATTTCATTGACTAAGGTAAGTCACACAACTAAAACTTTTACAAGGAGAGGCAGTAAATATTCAGAAACATAGTATTTACTTTATCCCAGCAACTATTCTAAATACATCTTTAAAATAACAGTTTTATTGTGATATAATTCGCACATCATAAAATTTAGCCTTTCAAAGTATATGATTACATAAATTTTAGTATATACACAGTTTTTCAGTCACCACCACTAGTAATAATGGTTCACACCAATTTCAGAATATTCATATCAGTTTCAGATTATTTTCATCACTCAAAAAAAAAAACCCCGTGCCTATTAGTGGTCTCTCTCTATTCTCTGCTCCCTCAACCCCTACTGTTAGTAGGCAACTCTTTTTTTCTGAACACTATTCCAGTATGTGAGTATACTATATTTTGTTTATCCAGTCATCAGTTGATAATGTGGGTTGTTACTAGCTCTTTGCTCTTGTGATTGATGCTGCTGTGAACATTTGTGTCCATATTTGTTTGTGAACATAGGTTTCCAGTTCTCTTGGGTATATACTTAAGCGTGGAATTTCTTTCTCATGTGGTAATTCTGTTTAACATTTTGGGGAACTACCATTCAGTTTTAAGTGTCTACAATATTTTACCATCCCACCAACAATGTGTGATGGTTCCAACTTCTCCACATTCTCAACTCTTATTATTGTCTGTCCTTTTTATTTTAGGCAGCCTAGTGAGTGTGAAGTGGTATCTAACTGAGGTTTTGATTTGCATTTCCCTAATGACTAGTGATGTTGAGCATCTTTTCAGGTGCTCATTGACCCTTTGTGTATTTTCTTTGAAAGTGTCTATTTAAATCCCTTGTCCATTTTTTTAACTGGATTGTTTGTTTTTTTATTGTTGAATTAGTAACAATACTTTGTATATTCTGCATACCAGTCCCTTATCAGACATATGATTTGCAAACTTTGTCTATTCCATTAACTGTCTTTTCACTTTCTTAATGTGCTTCCCTCGTGGCTCAGAGGTTAAAGTGTCTGCCTGCAATGCAGGAGACCTGGGTTTGATCTCTGGATTGGGAAGATTCCCCTGGAGAAGGAAATGGCAACCCACTCCAGTATTCTTACCTGGAGAATCCCATGGATGGAGAAACCTGGTGGGCTACACCCCACAGTGTCGCAAAGAGTCGGACACGACTGAGCGACTTCACTTTCACTTTCAAAGCATAAAAGTGTTTAATTTTGATGAAGTCAATTTTGTCTGTTTTTCCTTTTGTTGCTGTGTTTTTCATCTAAGAAACCATTGCCTAAGTTAAGGTAACTATGTTACAGTTTTATGTAAAGGAGTTTTATAGTTTTAGCTCTTACATTTACGTTAATGATCTATTTTGGTATGAAGTAAGAGTCAATAGTTTTTTTAAATTAATCTTTTATTTTGGAATAATTTTAGATTTGCAGTACAGTTGCACAGATAGTACAGTTCCCATATACGTTTCACCCAACTTCCCCTAATGTCTAATAGAACTATAGTACATTTGTCAAAACAAGAAACTTTAAATGATATGATAGTTTTAATGAAACTATAAACTTTATTTGGATCCTATCATTTTTTCCACTTCTATACTTTTTTTTAATTCCAAGATCTAATCCAGGATAAAATACTGCATTTAGCTAAATACATTTTTATATATTAAGTAATTTAATCCTCACAACAATATAATTATCTTCCCATTACAGAGGAAATGAGAGTGGCTCAGACAGTAAGGAATCTGTCTACAATGCAGAAGACCCAGGTTCGATCTCTGGGTCAGGAAGATCCCCTGCAGAAGGGAATAGCAACCCACTCCAGCATTCTTGCCTGGAGAATCCCATGGACAGAGGAGCCTGGCGGACTCCAGTCCATGGGGTTACAAGGAGTCGGTCGTGACTGAGCGACCCAACACTTTCACTTTCACAGAGGAAATTAAGGCTTAAAGAGCTTAAGTAACTTACCCAAGGTTATATTGCTAGTAAGTGATGGAATTTTTCTCATCTACGTTGTCAATCCAAAATTCTAGGTAAATTACGCTGCATCCTTCAGTCACCTCTCAAAGAAGGTGCATGGGAGTTGAATTTTGTGAGATGATGTTAGTCTGAAAAATTTATATTGTTTTTATTCTATTTGACTGGCACTTTGGGCAATGTGATAGACTGCTTGATGTACTCCAATATCTCAGGGTTCTGAAATTTCACCCTGGTATCTCCTGATATAGGGACTTTTTTATTCATTGTGTTGAGCCCTCCCTAGTCCCTTTCAATAGGGAGACTGATATCCTTTAGATTTGGAAATATTGTTCTTATTTCTGTGGTAATTTACTTTCTATTCTGTTAGTGGAATGGTGGGACCCCTGGATTTCTCCTCTAATTTTCCTGTCTTTTTCTCTTCTGTTTTCCTTTTTTTTGTTTTTATTTAATTATTTTTTAAACTTGGGAATATATATACATATTGTCATGTGGCCTGACTTTTTTAATTTACTTTTTTATACATATTTAAATGGCTGTACATCATATGAACATTCTTTAATTTTTTTGACCAGTGTTCTTTGATTGGGCATGTGTTCCTATTAGTGCCATGAGGTTAAAGCATCTGCCTGCAATGTGGGAGACCTGGGTTCGATCCCTGGGTCAGGAAGATCCCCTGGAGAAGGAAATGGCAACCCACTCCAGGATTCTTGCCTGGAGAATCCCATGGACGGAGGAGTCTGGTGGGCTACAGTCCATGGGGTCGCAAAGAGTCGGACACAACTGAGTGACTTCACTAACTAACCTGGTTTAAATAAGTTGTAACAAAATTTTGCTTCTTTATGAAATATTACTAAAAGTGGAATTCCTAGATCAGAGAATATATATTTTTTAAATACATTTTTCTGGTACATGTTATCAATTTACCCTCTACAAATTAACATTCTCATTAATAATATATAAGAATATTTATTCATTTTCCTTGTAAAGCATACTTTTGGGAACATATTCTTTGTAAATAGAAACTGGTAATATTGAATACATTCAAGGGAAATTTTCCTCTCTAATCTGAGAGATTACTTTATATGTGGTAGTTTTAACATATATTATCACTATTATGCTGCTAACCATCCTTAGAACAAATACTCTGGTTTACGTATAGAGTTATCTCTTCTCTGGCTTAACTAAGAGCATCCTTGTCATACAGCCATAATACCTAAGAGTTAGATCAGGGTGGCCAGGGCACTGAGAAGCCCAAGACGGCTAACAGCTTTGAAAACCTGGTGATTTGTCATGAGGTGAATTTCACATAAACCACTTTGGATGCAGAAAACTCAGCCAGTTTTCCTGAAAATTAAGGTTTTACCTTCTTAGTAGTACATGATTTGCTAAGGACCATTGGTTAGCCAAGAAAACCTTTGTAGGGTCAATGATGAAAAAGCAAAGATCTTCTATAGTTTTTCTTTGCTTCAAAAGCTATTGCTAAGAAGAATCCTTATTCTTTATAGAGACATTGAAATGTTTATAGAAGAAATGATATGATATTTGGGGTTTATTTCAAAATAGATGGAGCAAGGGAGCAGTGGGTAGGGAGATAAGAGATAAAATGCAAAAAGTTTGGCCATAGATTTACTGTTGAAACTGGGTGACCGGTACTTGGGGTACATTTTACCATTCTTTCTGTATATGTTTGATATTTTCCATGAAAACAAAACAAAAACAAGGAAACCTCCTTTGCTATGGTCTTTTGGGAGAAACTGAGGCAAGCTATTAGATTTGGCAATGAACCTGATCCCAAGTCAAGATGATGGAGTGACATCCCAGATATGAGCTGGCTCAGGGAGGTTCACTTGACCCAACTCTACAAACCATGGTCAATGGCCTGGATTTTTGTAGGTCCCAAGGAAATTTTAACCAGTCATGTCCTCCCACTTTAAGCAACTGGTTAAAAAATATAAATTCAATATAGCACCCAAAGTGCTGAAAATAATCTAGGTCTTGACTTGGGTATATATCTATGTAAAAATTAACCAAGCTATAGTCTTAAGATATGCGCACTTTCACACATGTATATATATGTAAACATGTGTGTATATATGTATTATGTGTTATGTGTATATATACATATACAACATTATATAATATGTTTATAAATATTAATTATATAACAATAAAAATTTATAAAAGAGAATAAAGTATCCAAGACTTTTATTTCTAGAGCTGTTTAAGAATTATTGTGAATCACAAGCTCTGATCCTTATAAACAAGAGGTATTTCTGACGTGTTCCCTCTGCAAACATGATCATAGCTGGCAGAAAAGCAGCATTTATTCTGTCTTTGAAAAAGCTAGCCTAATTCAAGGGTCATCTAGTATGTTTGCTTATTAGAGGGGGCAGCAAAAACAGAGTTTAAAAGTCTAGGCTTTAATATTAAATTCACTTAGGTTTGAATCCTACCAAGTAGTGGCATTACTTTGGGCAATGTTACCTCTCAACTTCAGTTACCTCATCCATAAAGTAGCAATAATAACAATAACACTGCCTACCTCATAGAGCTGTTGCAGTCAGTGAGATAAAATGTGAAAAGAACTCATAGTCAACAACCAAAAAAAAATGAGTTATTAACTCGATTGACCAATTTTGAGCCTGGGTTTTTCTAGGTAGTTGTACATAAGGAATAGGCAGACTTTAGACATAGTTTATCTATTATATGCAATATTATATTCCTTTGAAATTTTCTCAGGCTTTAGAGCTGTTGGCAGGAATTGGGTATGGCACCATCTGCACAAGTTCAACACAGATACACTCTATCCTGCTGCCCGCCTACTAACACTTACATTAAATCTTAAAGAATCTGAGCAATGTTTTCATAGATGAGCTTGAAAACTCCTCTCTGTTGTGAAAAACAGAAAAGCAAGCACTTTTCTATATGCAGATAAAATGAGTCATTTCAAACTCAGAGCTCATGATAAAACCTTCTTGGTAATCACTGCTGGAGAAGTTAAACATTTGTAAAATAAATTTACACTTGGTATGTATTTGGTAGGTATTTCTCATCTTTTAACTGGTTCATAATGTTAAACCAATGTTATATAAGTTTCTTTGTTTATCTCTGTATATATCATAAATACTCTCTATATATCACAAATATTTAATACAATACCCAGAGGGTAGATACGGCAGAAAGTATCCTTACTAAAAGTTTTGACTTCTGGAAATGCTTAATTAAGATTTTCTTGGGCTTCCCTAGTAGTCCAGTGGTTAAGAATCCCCCTGCCAATGCAGGGGACACGGGTCCAATCCCTGGTGCAGGAAGATTCCACGTGCCATGGAGTCACCAAGTCCCTGTGGCACAGCTGCTGAAGCCCACACGCCTAGAGGCTGTGCTCTGCAACAAGAGGAGCCACCACGATGAAAAGCCCTCACACCGCAACAGAGCAGCCCCCACTCACCACAACTAGAGGAAGCCCCCACACAGTAAGCAAAACCCTGTACAGCGAATAAAACTTTTTAATTAAAAAAAGATTTTCATGTTAACATTTTCATTCAATTTTTTTGTTAAGGTTATGTTGGAGTTGAATCTAATTAGAATTATTTGGATGGTCATTGTACTATTCTCTTCGAAGTTTTCTGTGTTGAAAGAATAAATTTGGAAAAATGTAACTTTCGCCATGTTCTATGGATGTGACCTTTTAGAGTCTAATTTGTGTGCTACAAAGACTTAAAACAATCTCCTCAGGAAAAGTCTACACCTGACTTTGGTTTTTTCTTGTAGATGAGAAAAGCCTTTTACTCAATCAGTGGTCCTTAGGTACCTCAGCTTTCACAATAGGTCAAACTCTACCCTTGAATTGTCTGTTAAGGCATGTGTGTCTGAATTGAGACAACTCAGGATTTACAGTCCAGGATTAGGTTGGGAATATAATCTCATCTTGTCACCCAGTATTTATTAAAAACTCAATAGGGAGAAGCAGTTTTCAGGAAGTGCATGGTGCATGCGTGTGTGCTCAGTCGTGTCTGACTCTTTGCCTCTTCGTGGACTGTAGCCCACCAGGCTCCTCTGTCCATGAAATTTTCCAGGCAAGAGTACTGGTGCGGGTTGCCACTTCCTTCTCCAGGGGATCTTTCTGATCCAGGGACTGAACCCGCGTCTCTTGTGTCTCCTGTGTTGGCAGGTGGATTCTTTAGCACTGCACCACCTGGAAAGGATTATACTTTTTCAGACAATCTAGTCTAAAACATATCACGGATTAAACAGGATCATTAGACAGCTGGTGCCTTGCTGGACAGTGCATGGTTTCTCAAAGTATAATTCTTACTGATTTGTACTTTTGTATGACATCAACATTGTATAATAAGTGTTACATATATTATAAGGAGATATGAGAATATTGTTCATTTCTATCATAGAGTAGTTAACCACTTTTTAGGATTCCAGAAAGAAATACAGCTGGTCTTATAATATATAGCTAGTTATAATTTATATATTATAAAATATAGCTCATCTTATAACTACCAAAAATAGTTAATAGTAATAGTCTCAGCTTTGCATTAGAAAGAATGAGAGAGAGAGAGAGAAGAAAAAGAAATAAAACATTTTCGTCTACCCTCTCTGACTCCTTCCCAGAGAATCCAAGCAAAAACATGGAGAAGTTTTGGTTAGATAAGTATCATGGAATATGTCAAAATCAAATAAGTGATTTTTTACAATCCAAACTGTAAAAATACTTCCCAAACCAGAAGCAAAAATGTGTGTGCAAAGAGTAGATCTCACTCTTGGGTTTCCCCGGTGGCTCAGTGGTAGAGAATCCACCTGCCAATGCAGGGACATGGGTTCGATCCCTGATCCAGGAAGATCCCACGTGCCCTGGAGCTACTCAGCCCGTGAGCCACAACTGTTGAGCCTGTGCTCTAGAGCCTGGGAGCCCCAGCTACTGAAGCCTGTGCGCCTAGAGCTGGTGCACCGCAAGGGAAGCACTGAGATGAAGACCAGCCCCGCTCGCCGCAACTAAAGCCCACGCAGCAATGAAGACCCAGTACAGCCAAAAATAAATGAATAGAATTATAAAACAAACCAACAGAAAACGAAATTCTAACCCCAGCTTCATGTCTTCTGGGAGTCTCAGATCTGTAGTAGAAACTGTGCCATGGTGCTGACTGGCTGTGCTTATCAGGGTTCTCCAGAGAAACAGAACCAGTAGGATGTATCTAGATATAGATGAGAAAATTTATTACAGGAATTAGCTTACCCTGTTATGGAGGCCAGGAAGTGCCATGATCAGCAAGCTGGAGAACCAGGAGTCCAATGGTATAATTCAGGCTGTGTCTAAATGTTTGAGAACCAGGACAACTGACGGTGTAATTCCAGTCTGAGGCTGAAGGCCTGACAACAGAAATTCCACCGTCCAAGGCTAAGAGCAGATGGGATGGAGGGTGGAATTTACCCTTCGTCTCCATCTTTCTGTTCTCTTAGGGCCCTCTATAGATTGAATGATACCAGCCCACATTGTTAAGGGCAATATTTTTTACTTTATTTACCGATTCAAAGTCTAATCTCTTTGGGAAACACCCTCACAGATACATCCAGAAATAGCATTTTGCCAGTTATCTGGGTATCCCTTTTTGTGTCAAGATGACACAAAAAGTTAATCATCACACCGGTCAAAAGAAAAGTCCCTGGGGAATTCCCTGGAGTCCTAGTGGTTAAGACTCTGCTTTTCACTGCCATGGACAGGGGTTCAATCTCTGGTCAGGGAATTGAGATCCCACAGGCAGCATGGTCATCTCAGAGGCCTGGAGTAGGACAGAAATATTCTTCATTCATTAATTTTGTCTTTTATTTACCTTCCATGCTATAGTCACTTCTTGGTTGGTAAAAGAGAGCAGAGACTCCCATATCCATCTCTGTACCCATCATGGGGCACAGTATGTGAAATTCATGCAGTATTCACTAAATATTTGCTGAATTAGACTGAATCAAGCTACTGGGAATCATTCCCTGGCAATCCAGTGACTAAGATACCAAGCTCCCAGTGCAGGAGACCCATCTTTGATCCCTGGTCCAGGAAGATTCCACATGCCTCACCGCAGCTAAGCCTGTGAGCCGCAACAAGAGAATCCACCACAACAACAAGCCCACATGATTGCCACAACTAGAGAAAGTCCGTGCAAAGCAATGAGGACCCACCGCAGCAGCACCCAGCCAAAAAAAATTAATAAAAATAAAATGCTTCCTGGCAAGTCCTGGGCATTGTCTGGTGTATGAAAGCTACTGCTCCCACACTGTGGGTCCTACCTCCCTCCAAGAGCCCTCCTCCAGGGTCTGTGGCCAAGGCTGGCCTGGGTTTGAATCTTGGCCCTGTCCTCTGGCCATGTGATCTAGGAAAGACAAACCTCTTCAAGTCTATTTCCACAGCATGTTTATTGGGATGGTTAAAGACAGTGTATGAAACGGCCTCAATAGTGCTTTGGTATATAGAAACAATAACTAACAGTAAATGCCAACTTGATGCCTCACATCTGTTAACTTGTTAAGTCCGTGCAGTGCAACAGACTATGAGGTAGGTGCTATTCCTATAAGCATGTTCACAGATAAAGAAACTGGGGGGCTGAGAGGTTGAGGAACTTGCCGAAGGCTACTAAATGAAAGAGAATTTCTAGATTTTAGAAACCTGGCTCAGAGTCCATGTCTTTAATGACTACATTCTGCTCTTCCTTGGTTACTAAGGTCTTTATAATTTTTCTTGGCAGAGGTGTAACTATTGTATTCATTTTGGAAAATAATTTGTCAATATATGTTCATAAACTTGAAAAAATTCTTATTCTTTGATGCAGTAATTCCATTTCTGGCAATCAATCTTAAAGAAAGAATTATACACACATAAAAACCCAAATGCACTTTAAAAAAAGTCACAGGGACTTCCGTGATGGTCCAATGGCTAAAAGACTCTGTGCTCCCACTGCAGGGGGCCCAAGTCAGATCCCTGGTCAGGGAACTAGAGCCCACGTGCCACAAATGAAGACCCAGTGAAGCCAAATAAATATAGATATTTTTTTACTTTTATTTTTTTGTTGTTGTTGACAAAGCAATGTCTCTGCTCTTTTTTTTTTTTTTTCACTTTACAATATTGTATTGATTTTGCCATACATTGACATGAGTCCACCAGGGGTGTACACGTGATCCCCATCCTGAATCCCCTCCCACTTCCCTCCCCATCCCATCCCTCAGGGTCATCCCAGTGCACCAGCTGCGAGCACCCTGCATCATGCATCGAAACTGGACTGGCGATTCATTTCACATATGATAATTTACATGTTTCAATGCCATTCTCCCATATCATCCCGCCCTCGCCCTCTCCCACAGAGTCCAAAAGTCTGTTCTATACATCTGTGTCTCTTTTGCTATCTCGAATACAGGGTTATCATTACCATCTTTCTAAATTCCATATATATGTGTTAGTATACTGTACTGGTGTTTTTCTTTCTGGCTTACTTCACTCTGTATAATAGGCTCCAGTTTCATCCACCTCATTAGAACTGATTCAAGTGTATTCTTTTTAATGGCTAAGTAATATTCCATTGTGTATATGTACCACAGCTTTCTTATCCATTCGTCTGCTGATGGACATCTAGGTTGCTTCCATGTCCTGGCTAAATCACAGAATCATTCATAGTAGGGAAAAAGACAAACAACTGTCCAGAAAAATGTTAATAAATAAAATAATAACACATCATTTAAGTGGACAATTATGCAATATGGTCACAGTATACAAAATATACATTATACTTTAAGACTGAGAAACATTCCAAAATATTATTAGTGGTAAAGCTTAGATAATGGGGTATGGAAGTGTGCTTTAATATGTTCTTTTATCAACTTTACAAGTGTTCTGTCATACAGTATTCTGATTTTAGCAAGTTACTCACTTAATGCTGTTTTCTGGGCTTGGAGCAGGAGGTGAGGAAATGTGTCCCCTTTCCTCTACTAATAAAAACTATCAGCTTCATCTCCCCCATCCTTATCACTTCCTAAAGCTCTAACAGGCACATGGCTTTTGGCTCAAGGCTTTTCCTCCCTGTGCTGGATGTGGAATGATTAGCAGGGTTTGGTGGAAAGAGACAAGATGGGAACAGATTTGGTTGAGTTTACAAAAGCTGCTAGTTATCAGAACCTAGGCTTCTTAAACCACTGGTGTCCTTGGGCAGGAAATAGAAACAACTCTAATGTCTGCCTCTGAGAAGTACCAGCCTTTTTCTCTTCTCCACGAGGCCAGTAAGCAGGAGAACTAGAACACCCCAGTGGGTTGCATCTGCCTAACACAAGTCATGCTGTCCTACCAGGGACCTGTCTCTGAGCTGCTATGCAGGCTGGTCTTCTGAGCATCACAGACCGCCTGAGTTTTCCAGGGGTCTCAACTCCCACCTTACTTCTAGGTCAGACATTCTGCGTAGCAGAGCTATGCTTTGTGAGTAGTTTTTTAAAGTTACAATATATAGGCTTTACTGTTTGAAAGTGAAATGTTTCATCTAGGGTAAACACAGGATAAAATGATCACCAAACATCCTGGAGGAAATGATGAAAAACTCAAAAGAAAAATAATATTATATTTTCTCTCTCGCTACATTTTCCATTCACCAACTAAAATATACTTTTTTTCCATAAAAGTTCACGCTGGGTATGTTTCTATGAAGAGTCATTTCATGCAGCCCACACATAAGATGACACTTTATTCAGTCAATCTGTTCTTAGGAACAATGTAAAAATATACGTGGTGAGGTTAACAATTTTCTTATTTGAACTCTGAACACCTAAGCTGACAGCTCCCTCCCTCTTTAGATGTTTGAAATCCTTTATGTAAATGTTTAAATTTTTATAGCTAAGAGAATATATTTTATAATGTGACAAGATTTAAATATATTAGTCCCAAAATGTTTATTAAAGGAAAATAGTGTTTTTCTTTATGTATGCAAAGTTTCTGAATATTAATACAAGATTGGGTCTTACTCATAGCATGTCTTATATTAATTTGTTTATCTCCAAATTTCTTCTACCCATTTCCCAACTTTTGCATACGTTGGTACAAAAGCATTACCCACTTTCCATAAATGATGATAACATCAAATCTTATTCTGACTTACTGTATCATTTGAATGTTATTTTGATAACGATGCTTATAAGGGTGGAAGTGAGACAAATATATTACCTCACAGAATTATCATTCTGCATTTATATCCCTTTAATTCATACAATTTAGAAAAATATATATTTCCATTTAGCTTCACCCACTAAAATAGCTAATCCAAAGACAAAAATTAGATAGTTTTTTAATACCATGAGAACAAAATCATAGCAGTATGACAAGGTGTGGCCACTGTCCAACAAATACTTCTTGTGCATAAAATAAAAACTAGTTCTATGTCTAGTCTTTTATCATGGTCTTACTTTTCCATAGTTGATTTTTAAATCTTTTAACTGTTTGCTATGTATTATGGTTTTTTTTTTATTGGCTTGCGCATTACACAAACCTGTGCATTACCCAAACACTTTTTCTGGTATGTAACAAGAGCCATAAAAAATATTCCTTGTTGGATCCAGAAATTCCACCCCTAGAAAGATATTCTGAAGAAACAATTTTAACTATGGGCAAAGCTATAGTCAGAAAACTTATCACTGCATTATTTAAAATAGTAAAAAATGAAAATAAGCTAAATACTAAGACAGGCATGATTAAGTAAATTATAGTAACCTAGTTGATAGATTTTTTATGTCAATTATCAGTTATCAAAAAAATAATATAAAAGCAAGGAACATGATTGTCATGATTTCTATTTAAATAATCTTATTATAAAATAGTTTTGTTCAAGTAAAGAATTTCTAAAAAAATTAAGAGAAAAGAAGAAATATTATTATCCAGTGGAAAAAACAGAATACATATTTGTATTTGTGATATGATTCCAATCACTTTTTTTAAAAGAAGTAAAGCAAAAATATCAAAATGTTGTCTTCCTATGGTTTCTTCTTTTATGTGTTTATCAATTTTATCTAATATAATTTATAATGAAAATATATTTAAAAAATAAAGCATCACTTATTTTGTAGACAAAATCTCTTGTCTAATTTACAGAGGAGCCCCATGCCTAATTCCATCCTGTGACTTTTTTTTCTTTTCACTCTGTGTATTAAACATTGATTTTACTCTCAGTATCTCTCCCACATCTACTCCTCAGTCAAACGTTCATGGTATTTGATACATGTGAGGCATTTCTTGCTTTAAAGATGGGAAAACTAAGTTCTGAAACAAGTTTTATTCATTTAACATCACCCAAGTAAATCCATAGGATATCCAGAAAGGAAAATAGATACTTGATT
This sequence comes from Ovis aries, assembly GCF_016772045.2. Taxonomy (NCBI): domain Eukaryota; kingdom Metazoa; phylum Chordata; class Mammalia; order Artiodactyla; family Bovidae; genus Ovis; species Ovis aries. Next base: position 69,741,859 of record NC_056054.1, on the reverse strand, counting down.
CATTTTTACCCCTGACCTTTGCTTTTTTAAAAATCCAAATCTCTGCAAAATCCTGTCACAAAGTTCACTTACTTGAAGTTGAGCAAACTGAATCAGGACATGGAACAAGGAGGTTAAACCCAAGACACCTTCACAGGGAGCATTCTTTCATTCTTGGTACTCAGAGGAATCTGTAAAGAGTGGAAATCAGAGGACTGCTCCATGGTCTTGCAAGGTTGATAGGTATTTGGACTCTGCAGATGAGAAACAGGCTGGGAGAATTGAGCTAAACTGTTCAAGGTAACGGGCTTCCCTGGTGGCTCAGACGGTAAAGCATCTGCCTGCAATGTTCAAGGTAACAGGGCTACTAACTAGCAGAACAGAGATTGATACCACAAATGGCCATCTACAAAAAGCCCAGACTCTTTCCCCTCCTGATAGCATCACTGTGATGATAAAATGATGCAAACGTCACAGAAATGTGTGCTGGAAATGGAGGCATTACCTCTCCTCTGTGGCTTCAGGATCACCCATTTTCCTATGCCTCTCACAAACAGAACCAGAGATGGTAACTGTAAAGTTTTGTGAAAAAAAAAAAAAACTAAACAAGAAACTGGTAATATCCTGTTACCATCTTCTTTCTAAAAATGTCTCAAATCTTTTGTTGTAGGGAAATTCTGATCTATGAGATGGTGCTTGAAATAAATGGGTCACTGGCCAGAGCTCAGAAATGTTTGCCATATGAAGAAGGTCATTTGGCATCTGTAGATATATTATTATTATTTAATAATTATTAGTAAATTACTGACAAAATTAGTATATTTAAAAGTTTTTTTGAGAAAACAAGTGTTTATACAAAATTACACCCCACACCTACATATCCAGTTCCAAAAGAGTGTCTGGGGAGACACATTCTTCCTAGATTTAAAAAAGTGTACCTTTCAAGGGTAGGGGTTGTCTTACTCGCCTCACTCTCCATTTAGTAGTGAATGAGAGGGAATTTGGAATAGTGGGAGTCAGGTTCATTCTATCCTCGTTTCTGGTCCTGGCTCTATGCTGCCCCTTGGCAACTTTCTTATCCTTTCTGGGTGCCCCTCTTCTTACCTTTCTCCTCTGTCCCCCTCTAAGTATGAGAATCATATTCTAACACTGTACACCTGAGAGATGACCGGATCTCGATGGCTGATTATTTTTAATGTGTATTTATTTATTTGAATTAGTAATACATCCACATGGCTCACAACATAGAACATGTAAAGGGGGATTCAGTGCCACTTCCCTTCCCCTGCTCCTTTCTGGGAGCCCCCGTCCCAGTCCCAGTTTTACTTTGCAAACTTAGAGGTTATGAAAGGCAAAAAAGAAAAAGGCAAGATGACTAGATTTCCTCTGAATGAAAGGGGTTTATTCTAAGGTAATTATCTGTTCCCTTCATAGTCTCACCATGCTTTCTGAAACTTTAAACAGCAACACTCAACTAAATTACTAACTAATCACAGTGCCTTTTCAAGAAATTTTGACTTTGAACTTACTAATGTGCAAAGGAAATGGTTCAGCCATTTCTCCAGAACTTGGTTGATAATAAGTTTTCTTTGGTCCCATTTATCATTAAAAGATTTTTTTTTTTTTTTGCTGTTGCATAAAATAGAAGGGAAAAAAGAAAGATGTGTTTTGACTGCTTTAAGATTTTTATGTCTTAGGCAAGGACAAAGTACACAAATAAAAACTTCAAAATGACCGTAATTTCTCTTCAGCTAATTCAATATTTGTAGTCCTTCTGATTACGATTGCTTGCTTCTGCATTTATTTATAAAGAAAGTGTGTTAAGCAAATGAACAGTAGTGTAAGGAAGACAGCTAATCACACAGTTAAGAAGTGTGTATAGTCCCACACCTGTTACATAGTAGGTGTGCAGCCACTGGTGTATAAAACGTCTAAATTATTAAAGCATGCTTGAAGCATGGCAATGGTAACCAAATACTTCCCACAAACCTTTAGATTTACAATGCAAATTAGAAATCACTTAAAAAAATTCTCTAAGGACTTTTTTTCCATGACAACTTTGGATTAGTCTAAAAAATAGTACGTTATTGTGCAGTAACTGAGGAACACCACTCTCTTCTCTGGAGATTTACTGTGCAGAAAGTAGTGATCAAAATTAACTCAATTTATTTAGGAAATCAAGGTAATTATAACGGCTATCAATCCCCCTTAGGAAAGGTTTAGGCTTTAAGTACACACCACAGGCCACACTCTTTGGATCATCACATACAGTCTAGCACTGGAGGTTGTTGTATTTACTTATTTATGGGTGAGGTTTTGATTCTTTCCTCTTCTACAATTAATTAGTTAATTAATACCATTCATTCACTTAGTCCACAGACATTCCCGCCTGGATGTAATGCTGTAGATCCACTGCCTGCCCTCGTGGAACACACAATCGCAGCGAAGACTGACTTTTCAATAATCAGCAGGGTGGTGCTTTTATGGCGCCTTACTGCTCCCCTCCTGTCCAGGTGCCTGGGTTGACCTTAGGCGGCGACGGAGCCCGCGCCTGGGGTACGGCTCTCCCTGGCTTGTCCCGGCAGGGCGGGGTCAGCCGAGCAGCCGCCGTCGCTGCCCCCGCGCGCTCCCTCCCGTGCGGCCTTTAATTTTGCAGCTCCGACCACCGGAAATTAGCCGCTGGCAGAGCGGACCCGGCCCAGCTCAGAGGAGCGCGGCGTGGGGAGGGCGCGCCTGCCAGCCCAGTCGGGCGCCCGCGGGACGCGCCGCCTGCACCCTTTAGGCCGGGGGCTCGGCGCTCGCCCACCTCTTCCAAATTTAACCATTACCTAAATCCGAAGGGAAATGAGCAAACCTCTGGGATTGGGTGTCAAGGTATTTTCAGCCTTGTTGGGCGTATTTATCCCGAAGTGTTTCCACAACAAGCTATTTCGGGTCTGCGGGGCAGGTTTCGCTCTGCGGACGCCGCGGCCACTCACCGGGCTCCAGGCCGGCGGCACCGCGGGCGGGTGATTCACGGCCCGACCCGGGGGCGGCGTAGCCCGAGCAGGCGGCGGGGTTGGGTGTGTGTGTGTGGTGGTTGGGGGTGGGTGGGGGGAGTGTCCCGGCCCAGATGGGCGGGGAAGCCTCCTCGGAGCAGGACGCTACCAGCCCCGGCGCTCCAGTCAATCTGTGTCCTGAATCTGTGACTTCTTCTCGCTGCGGAAGTCTCCCAGGAGCCAAGAATAGTTCTTTTTCTTTCGAGTCATTTCTAGTGCCCGGGTGTTTGGGCCCTCTGGGTCTCCCCATCTCCTACCGTCCCACAGAGGGGAAAAAAAAAGAGAGAGAGAGAGAGCCGCGGGGGAGGGCGCTAGGAAGGCCGGGCCCCTTGTCCACCTCCTATGCACCCTTGCGCAAAGGAGGAGCGCGCCCTGCCGCCCGACTGGGGCTTGGAGGTGGGGAACGGGGGGGCAGGTCTGACAGGGCTAAGCGAGCTACTCCTTAACGCTCAGGAAGTGAAGCTTGTGGTTTTGGGGGCTGAGCTCGGAAGGAGATTTAAAAAAAGAGAGAAAGAGAGACAGCGCGGTCTCTCCCGAAAGCAACTCAGTTTGAAAACTCTCGGAGCGCTGTGCCCGCGCCCTGACCCCTCAGGTAGGTCCGCTGCGCCTCTCTCCCTGGCGGGGGCGGACGCGGGAACTGGCACGGCGCTGGCGCTGCGGGGAAGACCGAGGGCGCTACCGGGTTCCCACACGAGGTCGGCTGCAGCTTGGGAGCCAAAAGTGCTGTATCCTCTTGGTCCCCGCGCGACCCATACGGAGGGGCTGGGGATCTGGCTCAGAGGACGCACGCCAGGCAGTTTGGTGGTGGTTCTGCGAGGGAGCGGGATCCACAGGAAAGGAAACATCTGGTGGGGAGACGGCGGCAGCTGAGCTCTCCAGCTCCCGCCATCCCAGGCCCTGGCTGCGAAGAGTCTCGGCCGGCCCGCGTGCGCCGAGGGGACCGCCCCACCCCTCGGCCGCCAGCTGCTGCGAGAGGTCGCCTTCCCACGCGATCAGCCCTTGGTCCTACTACCGCTCTACCCACTCCACCCTCCCGGGAACGGACGGAGCCTGCCAGGCTGAAAGAGAGGCGCGCGGCTGTGCCCGAGTCGGGAGGTTGCTTGCGTGCCTGCTTGATCCCGCGCTGTTCCAGCCAGTCCAGACTCGGCGGCGGTGGGGGCAGCTCACCCCTGCATCCCCGCCCCACCCCCGTCCCGCTCCGCCCCGAGCCGCAGCAGGGCCCCTCGGGACATTTTCACCCTCGTTTTCCTTTTCCTCCGAGTTTCATAGCTGTTTAAGAAATTAAGTTTTGGCTTTGTGGTGTCTTAAGTAGACAGCCGACGGAGCGGCTCACGCCGGGGCTCAGAGATAACTGAACTGACAGTCGTTCGCCCTAGGGCAGCCGAGCACCCTGAAGCCTCCTGAAGCCCCGATCCTAGGGGCTGGCCCGGACACGGGAGGGCGGCACCCTCACCCCTAGGGGCCTTCTGGCGTTTAGGACACGGGAAACATCCCTTGGGACTCAGCTACACGTCCTAGCTGTCTTTTTTTCTCAAGCCTATCCTGTTCTTCCTCCGGGGAAGGGGACATGGTGGGGGCGCGGGGCGAGAACCCGTCTTGACTCCGGAGCGCCCACCGGCTGACTTTAGACCCTGTCCTGCGTCTTGCCCTGGGAGCCGCATGACTCCTAGGCTGGCAGAATAAACCGGGCAAAGCCCAAGGATGACCCCTGTCCCGGCCCTGGATCCCCAGCGCCCTTGTGTCTCGAATGACCAAGACAACCGAGAGCTGCCGTGGCCGAAAAGCCTGCAGCTCGCTCGTGAACCCGGCCCCCATCGCCTTCACCCAGAGAGAAAGGCACGTTCTTTTTCCCCGGACCTCCTAGCCCTCCTAGCCCCGCCCCCGGAGCGAGCCGGGGGCAAGAACCGTAGGCGCTGCCCCGCCTCCCCGCCGGGCTCGGGTTTCGACCCCGGGATTAGGTGAACTGATTGTGGGGGTTAATGAGAGCGGAGTAGCGGGCACTAACTCCCTCCCAGGCCCGCGAGCCCGGACCCCGGCTCTCCTGCTGCTGCCAGAGCAGCCTGCGCTCTCTCCTCGTGCTGTAAAAGGTGGGTTCTCTGCGGACTCCCGGACACCGTGCGTTTCCCAGCCGTCGCGCACGAATCCGGCTGGACTTTCCCTAGGGCGAGGTTTCTGGTGAGCCCAGTGGAAAGTGCTTTTCTGAGACTTTGTTAGGTCTCCATGGTCCAGTGTGTCTTGCTCGGATACCTGATTCTTTTCTGCGCACCCGCGTCGCAACTTTTCCCCTGCGTGGGGGGCACGAGTCAGGGGCGTTCAAGATCACCGGGAAGCGAGTTTTCCCCGGGACTTTGCTTGGTCCTCTGCCACCTGCTTCCTCACCTTTCTGCCTTCTTTCTCCGGCCTTTGCTTCTCCCTAGTCCTGTTGCAGTTCCCCCGACCCCGCCTCTCAGCCAGCAGGAGCCCTCTCTCCCCAGACCCCTTTTCACTACAGTGTGTGAGCCTGCTCTTGGAGGCTTGGCTCTTTGCCCCAAGCGGGTTCGCGACCGTCTACACATTCCCCTCCCCGCCCCACTAAATTGATTGGCTCGTCTACTCCTTTCTCCCCAGACAGAAAGCAGATCCATATAGGCAGTGTGTGGTCGAGTTGGGGTAACTGGCCCGCTGGGGACTTCAGCTCTCCCAAGAGTTTGATACCACAACGAGTTTTGCTAGGGAAGGGGAGGGGCCGAGGGGCGTGGGCAGGGCAGAAGGAAGAGGCCTGAGTCGGAGCCCGGAGACGGGTTGAGCTACGGTGGCAGCAGCGGCGGGCTCGCGCCACCTGTCCGAGTGCCACCTGGTGAGCGCGGCGCAGCGGGGCCAAGCCCCTCCTCCCGGGGGCCTTCCTCTCTCCTCCCTCCTCCCTCCTCCCTCCTCCCTCCTCCCTCCTCCCTCCTCCCTCCTCCCTGCCCGAACGCTCTCTCTGCTCCGCTGCCCAGTCCCGGGGCCCCGGAGCGTGCTGACCCGCGCGTTTCCACCCTGTTCTCTCGCAGGTCTCCGCCTGGCTGGGGCTGACGAACTCGGGTGAAGGTGGGCTGACGGCGGCTCCAGCGACCCTTGGAGAGGAGCGGGGAGCGCGCCCGACCACCATGCCGCGTTCGTTCCTGGTTAAGAGCAAAAAAGCTCACAGTTACCACCAGCCGCGCTCCCCGGGACCTGACTATTCCCTCCGCCTGGAGAATGTACTGGCGCCAGGCGGAGCAGGTGCGGGGAGGGCGAGGGCCGGGAGGGACTGCTCCCGGGGCCGTAGACTCTGAGTCCCGCCACGCCATCTCCCAGGAACCGGGGGAAGGGTTCTGAAACCCATTTGCTGCCTTTTTTTTGTTACCCACCGTTTGGGTTCCTTTCGGGCTCGTCGCCTAGGTTGCCAAGGCCTCCTTGCTCTCGCCCTTGGATCCGGGAGGGTTCAGGCCAGGTCTGGGGAGAGCTGAGAGAGCCCAGGTGCCACCATCTGGGGGGACGCACTTCAGAACCATCGGGCCCAACCAGACCCAACCTGAGACCCTATCCGGCCTCCTCTCCGCAGACGGCACCTCGAGCACAGGCGGGGCGAAGGCGGAGCTCCGGGGCCGTGTGTCCCCCGAGTCTCAGCTGACCGAAGCCCCCGACAGAGCCTCCGCGTCCCCTGGCAGCTGTGAGGGCAGCGTGTGCGATCGGAGCTCGGAGTTTGAAGACTTTTGGAGGCCTCCGTCGCCTTCTGTGTCTCCAGGTAGGGACCTGTTGGGGGCTCCGGGGCTCGGGGACGGAGGCGGGGGCAGGGACCCCGCACTGAGCAATGAACCCGCGCGGCTTTGGGCACAGAAGTGCCAAATCGATGGCGGAGAATCTTTTCGAGAGGAGGGATTTGTTTTTGGTTCCCGAGGGGAGGCACTGGCTTCTCTAGGCCAGCGTTAGCCAGCTCGCGGGGGTCGGCTGCTTGGATCCCAGGCGGCGGGACCTGGGCTGTTCATCCCTAACATTCATTGGCACGGAGCCGATGAGCGAAAGAAAATAAATGAGTCGTTTCTTTGGGCGGCAATGTTGACATTTCGTTATCTGGCCAGAGATGATTGTTTACAAAGAGCCAGGATTCCAGAATACAGACCCCTCCCCAAGTCTCAAACAGAGACCTGGGCAGTCAGTGAAAAAAGAAGTGTCGTTGCCTTTAAAAATTAAGCTCGTTTCCGCGGCGTTGGGTCTGGCAGAGATGGGGCCCCAAGCCGGACAAAAATCTCGGTCCCTCGCTAGGTCTTCGCAGGCGCAGATTGGGGGCCTATTTTATTTTTCGTTCTGCCGGGTTGGCCTGGCGTTGGGGACCAGTGCTTGTTGGTTTCATTTCCAGCCAGCAATCGAGTTTCGCGCAAACTGAGTGACTTGCACGTTGGGTGGGGGCGAGTCTCCGGTTCCGGTGGAGGGGCATGGAGAGCGCAATACTGGGATTCTGCTAAGGACCGGTTATTTCCAGATTTCATTTACCAGTTTTAAAAGAGACCCCCAACCCCATCCCACACTCAGTGTGTGGACGTGGCTAAGCGAGGGCGTCTGGGAACAGGCCACCGGAGTGTCCTTCTTGGCTGTGCTGGACACGGCCGCGCAAGGGCTGGGCGCCGCCGGAATCTCCGACGGAAACTCGAAGTGAGAAGCCACTTCTCATTGAAGTGGCTAGCCTGAGCTGGATCTGTTCACAGAAATGCAGTGTCTGTGAACAGATCTGTAAATCCGTGTGCACTTAGGGGAAAGTGTATATTGGTAGCTGGTTTTAGCAAAATTCGCAGGGGTGGGGGTGCAGAAGGCCGCTAATTCGGAAAGTTGTTCGTCTTGCAGGTGGTGGCTAAACCTTCAATTCTAAATTATTCTCTAAGAAATTCGTGTTTTCTTTTTTGCCCCCTGTCAAACTATGATAGGAAAGGGAACGGGGAGTATTTTGGCAAACAAATCAAGCCCCAGACCCCCTTCCCGCTGCCTCTTCGCTACCTGCCAACACTGGATATTTAATAACGTTGAGAAGTGTTTACACCTTCCCGTTCCCCCAACCCCAGACACAAATGTCTTGGATAGGTCGGGCCATATTTTATTGGTCCTCGTCTCCCTCCCTCCTTATAGATCCCAGGAAAGAAAAAGGACGGAGTGGGAACACGTAGGGGCCGGGAGAGCGCCGGCGCTGGGCCCTCTGCCCGCAGGCTCGTCCAGGTCCGGAACGGTGGCCGCTTTCTCCTCCGGCACAGCTCGGCTCTGCTCCGAACGTTTGTAAAGCATGGCGCGCCCTTCTCTACGCGGCCGCCAGATGTGCCGGTCCAGTCTGAAAAGACCCTCTTAACGTCTTGCGCTTCGGCTGTCCTGGCACAGAAAGTCCTCGCCCGATGTCATTTTCAGTTTCTGTGTGCTGTCTTGCCGCCTCCAGTGGTTCTCGGAGGTCCCAGGGACCTGGCCAGGGTCTGAGCCTGGAGGCGTCCCTGGCACCCGGCGCAAGGCCTGGTGCCCCGGTGCCCCAGGGATGGGTGCCTGGCAGTTCCATAGACATACCGACAGGTTGACCTGACCGGACACCCTCTTGTGCCTCCACAGCCTCGGAGAAGTCGGTGTGCCCGTCGCTGGACGAAGCTCAGCCCTTCCCCCTGCCCTTCAAGCCGTACTCGTGGAGCGGCCTGGCGGGTTCAGATCTGCGGCACCTGGTGCAGAGCTACCGGCCGTGCGCGGCCCTGGAGCGCGGCGCCGGCCTGGGCCTCTTCTGCGAGCGCGCCCCGGAGCCAGGCCATCCCGCGGCCCTGTACGGCCCGGAGCGACCTGCGGGCGGCGCGGGGGCCGGGGCGCCCGGGGGAGGCAGCGCAGGAGGTGGAACTGCCGGCGGCGCGGGCCTGGGGCTCTTCGGCGACTTCGGGCCCGCGGCGGCAGGACTGTACGAGCGGCCGGCCACCGGCGGACTGTACCCGGAGCGCGGCCACGGGCTGCTCGGCGACAAAGGCACGGGCGTCAAGGTGGAGTCGGAGCTGCTGTGCACCCGCCTGCTGCTGGGCGGCGGCTCCTACAAGTGCATCAAGTGCAGCAAGGTGAGGCTCCCACGCGCCTGGCTTGACCGGCCCCGCGCCCGCGCCCCCCGGCCCGCGCCCGGCCGGCGTCCGCGCCCCTCGGCCCCTCTCAGCGGCCCTCTCCCCGGCCCCACCCGCCTCAGGTGTTCTCCACACCGCACGGGCTCGAGGTGCACGTGCGCAGGTCCCACAGCGGCACAAGACCCTTTGCGTGCGAGATTTGCGGCAAGACCTTCGGGCACGCGGTGAGCCTGGAGCAGCACAAAGCCGTGCACTCGCAGGTAAGCGCGGGGCGAACGGCCGCGCGCCGCCAACGGCCGCGCGCCGCCCTGCTCAGGTTTTCGCGTTCGGGGATCTCCTGCTTCTCTCTGCGACACCAGATGCTCTCCGCCGGGCAGCTTTCGCCTTGGACTTAACCCCGACTGCCCCCAGTCCCCTCTGCCACGTCCCCTGGCTCAGACGTAGGCGTGGAGAGAGATGTCGGGGGTTGCCGGCCTCAAGGCAGCCCTGGAGTTCGGTATCGCGTTGTTTGTGAGACTCAGGAAAGTGATCTTGATCATTACTTTGGGTCTGAGGAAGGCTTGTATGCACTCTTGCAGGTGGTATGTCAGATTTGTTAGCTCTGTTTCTTGGCCTCTTTTTTTTCACCAAATGGCCGATACTTAACTTGCCTTGACCTCTCCGGGTTGAAAAGGAGGAATCTCAGCTCATTTAGAGCATCCAGTATTTGTCCCGCTATTCTTTCATTTATTCATTTGTAAATATTTGTTGCTCAACTTCCAGGTACTAGGTCCTTGAGAATCCAATAACACACCAGCTTCCTGATAGGATACCCTCACGGAGATTATGCTTTAGCTGAGAGGGTAGATAACCAAATAAGTGCGCTAGTGTATGACAGCAGAATGCTTATTTACAAACTCGTTTGCTCTAAAGTATTCTGTCTCAACACCCACACTGGGTGGGGATGGGATGGGGGAGGAGCATCTCAAGAGATTGAGGTCTAAGCCTCCTGTTGAGGAGGGTGGAGAAGTGTTTGTAAATGGGTGTCAAAAAAGCAGGGTGGGGATACGGTTTTGCCAAGGGGTGTGGAAGGTTGTGGCTGAAAAGTGTTTGGGTCGAAAAAATGTTAAAGGGGTAGAGGATAAGAGCAGGAAGGGTGGAGGCTGGAAATAAACTGAGAGGAGAGAGGATAATGGATCACCCTATGTGGATGGAGAGTCTGAAGGAGGGGACAGTCCTGGTTTGGGAGATTTCAGGGTCACCTGGTGGTGAGAAGAACGGCAGCCTAGACGGTTGCAATAGGAATGCCACGTCTTTCTCTCTGCAGGAACGGAGCTTTGACTGTAAGATCTGTGGCAAGAGCTTCAAGAGGTCATCTACGCTGTCTACACATCTGCTCATCCACTCAGACACCCGGCCCTACCCTTGTCAGTACTGCGGCAAGAGGTTCCATCAGAAGTCAGACATGAAGAAACACACCTTCATCCACACTGGTGAGCGAAGGCCTTTGGCTTGTAGGAAACACCTGGTGAGGGGTGGGACATGGAGGGAGGGTGGTGGAGGTCCAAGTGTTTCTCCCTGAGGCCAAGGTAATTCACCTCCTCTGTGATATTCTTGCAGAGAGTGGTGGTGGGTGGGACCTCCCAGAAGGAGTTAATCACTGCAGAGTGTTAAAGAAAACTGAGGAGGCAGATTCTCTCAGATTCATTTACATACATGGTTCTCCACAGAGTCTTTGATTTGGGGTTATATCTGAAGAACCATTCAGCAGGTCAGCTGCAAGTTTCCTATCCTTGCAAAGAATATTTTCCTCTGCGTTAGCAGCTGCTCCAACTTCTTTCTGCTCTAGGTGAAATATGAAGTTCCGGGTCCTTTCAGAGCATTGCTCTAAATGTTTACCTAGAGATTGAGATTTTCTCTAGGGCTACCACCCAGCCTCTTTTGGGGGGGAAGGGTCTTACGTGCGACCTCTTGGCTGCATTTTTAGGAGTCTGACAGTTTATTCTGATTGAGCAAGGGAAAAAATGGTAAATATTACTAGGCTTTTTCAGCTAAGCACTTTTAAAATAGAGTATCTCATTTTATGCTCACAACAACTCAGGGAGGTGAAGACTATTTCTTATCCCCATTTTAGAGAAGAACAAGCATAAAGTGAGGCACAGAAGGGTTAGGTACTTTCTCAGAGTCATATTGGTAGCAAGTGGTGGATCCAGGACTTAAATTCAGATCTGTCTGCTCTCAAGTGTCTATGCTCTCTACCACTGTTTATTATATTCTATTTTCAAAGTCAAAAGGATTTGTGGATATAGAACTCCTCTATTCACTTATTGCCCTTTTTAAAATATAAGCAAGTTTGTCATAATAATGATTCTTATTATAATGTTTCATAATGTACCAAATGCTTTTAAATCTATCTCTTCATTTGATTCTTACTGCTGTCCCATAAAACAGAAGGAGCTGCTCTTACTATCATGAAACTCAGATAGATGGAATGATTTACCAAAGTTCAGACTGGAAGTAAATCATCAGGCTGTGGAATGGTCTGGCTTCCAGTCCTGGATTCTAAATTTTTGGTTTTGTGTAGGTGGCAGTTTTAATGCCAGGAGCACTCTCGTTAATAATCAACAAGATATTTACATGAGAGCCAGAATTTTATTTCAGAATATGAATACTGACTTAATTTGCAGTGTGTTCCAAACAATCATCATTGATGTTTTTAAATATGCTTGGGTAGTGTAGACGCACCCATCAGAAAACCCAGAAAAAATATCCTGCTTTAATCATGTTCTCTTGCCTAAAATTTCCATGCAACTCACTCCTTTTGAGTAAAGGTATTCAAGACGCTTACCAAAATGCAACTAGGATCTTGACTGAGTGAAACATTAAGCCTTTATCAAACATTTACATTATAGCTAGAATTTGTTTCTCAGATTTGTTTGACCCTAAAGGGATAGATAAGTTTTGATGAGTGGTTCCTTATCAAGGAAATCTGAAGCACAAAGATAGAAAGGGGTATAGCAAGAGGAACAGAGAGTTCCTCAAAAACAAGCTTCATCTATTTTGCATTTTTTCCAAGGCCAAACCTGACAATAATGCCATGCTGAGGCTATTTGAAAACAGCATACTGCTTTTCCAAATGTTAAACTGCACATGGATTAGGGGGGAAAAGGAACACTTTTCTATCTGTTATTTATTAATCCATGGTGAAGGAGCTGTTGGTATATAAAGAATCCCGTGATTAACCTCATAAAAAGAGTAAAATCAAGATAGAAAAGGATCAGCTGCCTTAAGAAATACTTTGTGACCCAGATGTGGACTTTTTAAAAAATAAGACTTCGAGAAATACCCATCCTTCAGATACATTCTGTTGTCCTCCAAGGGCAAGAAAGAAGGCAGCCTCACTGGTCCACACAGACCAACACCGATTTGGAAATTCAGATTTGAAAACTTCCTCTCCATTAGAACAGAGTCACATGGCTTGAAAGACAGCACCCCACCCCCCTACCGCCCTTGTGCTGAACATCTGCTGTGGGGAGCTTTCTACTTCTGAAGTCGGGGGTGTCCTCCCAGGGTGGATTCAGCTGCAGTTCTGGGGAGGGCACGTGGCCTGTGCACTGTTTCCGTTTAGCAGGAAACGGTTTGAGGCCTCCAGCTGGGAACCCCCATGCAGAAAGTCTCCCTTCCACCTGGTTCACCTACGGCTTCCTCAGCCTTGCACTGCCACACTCATCACCCTCCAGACTGCTCAAAGGCCTTAGACTGTGGTGTAGCCAGCTGCTGCCAAGATCCTGTGGGTCACTGTGAGTCCCCGCTAGCTTTATCATGGACTCACGCTTGCCCCTCTCCCTTCCATCCCTGTAGGCGAGAAGCCCCACAAGTGCCAGGTGTGTGGCAAAGCATTCAGCCAGAGCTCCAACCTCATCACCCACAGCCGCAAGCACACAGGCTTCAAGCCCTTCGGGTGCGACCTGTGTGGAAAAGGCTTCCAGAGGAAGGTGGACCTCAGGCGGCACCGGGAGACGCAGCATGGGCTCAAGTGAGCAGCGCGCCTCATTCCCATGTGCAGTCATACAACACTACGGAGGGCAGCCTCCCCACTTCACACCAGCCACTTCTGCAGATCTCTCTGGGGTGATACCTTTTCCCTTTCCTCCCTGGAACTGCCAGAGGAGATAAGTTACCTTTTCAAAGTTCAGCGTGGAGGGGGAACCGAATGACTCCCTGGGCAGAGGACTCGCCAAATAGGCTTCTCTACACCTGAAGACTCCAAGTGGAGAAGAAATCAGCTAAAATCTTCGGCCTGATAGTCCTTCCCATACCCAGACCTGTTCCACAGATAGAAAGTCCCTTGGGTTTCTTCCCTTCTCTTCCTTTCAGACCCCAGATACTTGTGTGGAAGAGGAGGAATCATCTCTTACAAGATAGATACATATTAATGTTTTTATCTGGAATGAAGAATAAGTGTTATTTTTTTCCTTCTGGGGAGTTTGTTGACCCCTTTTTGTTGGGTGCTGCCTATAAAGCTTGGAGGAATTGTTTCTTGCATTTGAAAATTGGTTCAGAAACTGATTTGGGAAGGGAATGTCATACTTTTGAAATGACAAAAAATGCACTGTAGAGCCTGCCCAAAAAGAAGCAGAAGGAAAGAGGGCTTGGTGAGAAGAGATTCAAGGTTCTCCCTCCAGGAGACTTGCGGAGGCTTCTTCAGAAGAGTGGAAGCACATAGTAATGCCTTTGGGCAAGGCTGTCATCCGTTCACTCAGCAAATGTCTATTGAGCACCGGTTACCATGGGATCAGGCACTATGCTGGGTACTGGGGAGCCAGAGAGTAAAGTCTCAGGCTCTGTCCCTGGCCTGCATCTCCAAGTAGCTGGGTCTGTTATTCCCCACAAAGGAATTCTGAGAAGATAAAACAGGATCTTAAAACTTTCCTTTAGGTCGTTTGGATTTTATCAAACATAAACGAAAAATAGCCGAATAGATACTTCAAAGATTCATGTGTAAATTAAGTTTTTTTATTGTTAAGCTGATATTTTTAAGATGTCTAAGCTATCAGGCATGTGGGAATGAAGGCTCTGTGTTCAACTCTTTTGAACCCTCCATGTGTACCACAGAGGAAAAAATAGTGGTGTTTTTACTTTGATGTAAATGTTTTTAGATCTTCTGGAGTGTATTATGTTTGTTAATACATATTTATTAGAGTGATGTTTTAAGTTAATAAAGTATTAAGACTCTTATATATTGCTTTTCATTTAGGCAGGGAATTTGGGAAAGACCTTTGTTTTGGTCTGTATGGGGAGTTGGTACTGAGCAACATCCAAAAGAGAGCAAAATCCAATAGCTCTGGTTTTCATGTGTTTTTTTTTTTTTTCTCTTTCATTCTGTGCCTGAGCACCTTCTTTCTTAACAGGAAAGCTAGGGTTACAAAAGTAAGCTTCTACCTTGCCAGGTCCCTGATATCCCACATGTATGTGCTCAGTCGCTCAGTTGTGTCTGCATCTTTGCAACTCCATGGATCGTAGCCCACCAGGCTCCTCTGTCCATGGGATTTTCCAGCAAGAATACTGGAGTGGGTTGCCATTTCCTTCTCCAGGGGTTCTTCCCTACATGTTTATGGGCTTTTTATTCTGAGAGTTTCAGGATTTTTTTTTTTTTTTTAACAGTCCAGAAGGCTTCCTGATGAATAAAGACATTAGGAACTCTAGGTCTAGAGATTGAGTCAGTCACGACCCTGTCACCAGCATACCAGGTGACTTGGACAAATCGTTTGACCTTCCAGATACTGATTTCGTTCACCATAATAACGAAGATATGATTCTGTCATCACAGTTCAAACCTGACTCCTTCTCTGGAGACTGGAGGGAAAGAAGTATCTGAGACTGATTAGCTACCTCTCCTAAAACAAGTTATGAATCTGAAGACTGATGAGAGGCAGCAAAATTGGGATGTAGGCTATTTCTGGCTCTGTCCCACCTATGGGAATTGCTGCTATAGATCAGTCCTTGAAAAGAAAGAACCAGAATGAGCTTCTGGCCTAAATCCCAACTACCTGTACTCTTTCTAATTCATGGTCAAGGTAGTGCACAGCCCATGGTGACTGTCAGCAGATTGTCCATTTCTGTTCAAGTCAATTTCACCCGTATTGGTATGTGCCTGGCACTATTCTAGGTGCTGGGGATTCAGCAGTGAACACAATGTCCTGTGGAGCTTTGTGTATTTGGTCAGTGCTAAATCTTCAACTCCTAGAACAGTGCCTGGTACATAGTAGGAGATCAATCAATATTTGCTGAGGTGGTAAGTGAATAAGCAGAGAAAATAAACTCCTGCTTCATCCTGGCTGCTCTGCTCTCTCCAGCAGAAAGGGAAGAGAAATCGCTTGAGGGCCAAAGAAGCAAATAGAACACTTAGGACTCTCTCTGGATTGGAGAGTATGGACGGGGCTTTGACCATGCTTTTCTCTCATCTCTCCGAATCTCAGCGCTCTGCTATCCTTACTTGGTTTTCAAGACTGTATCTTTTCATGTCAGTTTACTCATTCAAAATTGAAACATGTACACTCTAGGGCAGTTTAAGATAATTTTCCAGAACTGTTGGGTAAACAGCTACAGCATCTAGGAACCTCTTCCTAGTGTCCTGGGAAACGAGGTTCCCAGTGAATAAAGATCACAGAATGACCTTCTCACAGGATTCACTGTGCACACTGGTTGCTAATTTCTAACTTGGTTTGAAAAGTAAAGAAGCTACATTGTGGGGTAAGTAGAACTGATTGAAATCTAGTTAACTGCTCTCCCATTATGACTTTTAGAACTTTGGTCCATTTTTATAACCTATATGCAATAAATGTGGAATTTAATTTTGATGTTAATAGTATGCATTTTTTGGGGGGAAAAACATATCTTGATATCCTCAGTTCAGAATCAAAACAAATTACTGTGTCTGTTACTGTGTGAAATTTGAAGATTGCGAATATCTCTTCTTAATGTTATTACTTGACTCCATTAAAAATAGATTGTGAATATTCCATGTCACATTATTCATGAAGCAGGCCCTCTGCCTTTTGTCCGTGGGAGTAACAGTAGAAAGGGTAACAAGAGACACCAGAGCACACCTTTGTTTCTTTCACTAAATTTTTAATAACACCTCCAGCTAGCCAGTTGGTGAAGCTCAGCTCTTGCATAAAAGTGGAAAAGCACAGCTATCTCAGAGAAGACCAACTCTTTCAGTAGCTAATTTGAGTTTGCGTTCATCTACACCAGAGATGATTAAATTACCTATCAGGTGTGCTGAGCTATCAGGATTCAGGCCACGTAAAAGGTGAATTTCATCTGATTGATTTGAAACAAATGGAACAACTGAGTTTTCAAAGCCCCACCTTAATTAAAGGCATAGCAAAGTATCACTCTGAGTGGGTTCTTAACTGCCGTTGCCCTTGAAAACTGGCTGTTGATAGTGATTTTTTTTTCGTTTTAAGTGTCGATAGTGATTTGACCTGTTCATTTTGTCGTGTGCCTGTTTGTTTAACCTGATCATTTAACAGAAAGAAATGAATTCAGAGTAAGGCCAAAAATGAGTTGATTGCTTTTTCTGTGCATTTCTAGAGCACTATTTAAATCTCTCCTGCTATATTATTTCTGAAGTAAAAATTTCTCAGTTACATATGTAATATATTAATTCAACACTTCATTCACTAAGTTTTTCTTAAAAAGGAATATCATCCCAAACTCTTCTCACTTACAAGTTTGTTAATTTTTTAGTGCTCATTTCCAGTCTACCCACATGTGTGTGTATATTTATGTATTTTTTTATCCTGTGATCAGTTTATGTCTACATAGCGCTTTTATTTATTGATTGATAATATGGACACATATTTGCTTTAAATAGAAATATTTTAACAATAAGAATTTTAACATTTTATGGTTAAGTTTTATTGAAATCGTTTATTAGGAATTTTATCAGTCATTAAACTAAAGTATTTTCTGAAGTTTTATTTCAGTTATTCACTTTTTAAATAAAACATTTCAATCACATGGGAAATTAAAGAGACTAATACAATAAACATCAGTGTTCCCATTGTTCTGCCATACTTATTTCAGATTTTATTTTAAAATAAAATATTACAGAGATGGTTCAGTAACTTCTAGAATATGTTTTTACCTAACCCCAGTCCCTTTCCTGTCTCATCAGAGGCATCCACTATACCAGAATTGGTACAATATCATCACCATGAATATTTGTATACCTTCACTTATACAGAGTCCCATGAAGAACATGTGGTATTGTTAGGTATATTTTAACTTATTATAAATGGTGTCATAGTGTATATATCCTGCGTCTTGCTTTTTTTTTCCCTTAGTACTTTGTTTTTTGAAATGTATCCATGTTGATACACGCAGTTTTGTTCAGTTATTTTAACTGCTGCATATAGGATTCATTGTATGAATACACAATGATTAATTAGGTATTCTCCTGTTGAGACAGTTTTGGTTATTTCCAGTTCTCCCCTATCACAAACAATTCTGATGCAAGCAGCCTTTTACATATGTCCTTGTGAAAGGGATTCTTCAGGTTATGTTCCTGGGAATGGAAATGCTGGATATGTCGGTTCTCCCAATTTACATTCCCATCAATGAGGTGAGGTGAGGTGAAGCCGCTCAGTCGTGTCCGACTCTTTGCGACCCCATGGACAGTACAGTCCATGGGATTCTCCAGGCAAGAATATTGGAGTGGGTTGCCATTTCCTTCTCCAGGGGATCTTCCCGACCCAGGGATCGAACCCAGTTCCCATCAATAGTATGAGAGAATTCCTGTTGCTCCACATTTTACTGACACTTGGTATTTTCAGACTTTAAAAATGTTTGCCAATTGGGTGGATGTGAAATGTTAATGTAATTTGCATTTCTTGATTCCTAGTGAGGTTGAGAATCTTTTCGTAAGTTTTTTGGCCTCGCAGGTTTCCTTTTCTGTGAAATGCCTGTTAATGTACTTTGTCCATTTTTTTTTTTGATTGGGCTGCTGCTTTTTTATCAATTAATTTTTCTGTGTTCCAGATACTCACTATCTTGTTAAGTTAAATATGTCGCACATGTCTCCCAGACTGTAACTTGCATTCATTTTGGTTGAAGAGAGAATTTGTTTGTTTTTGTCTTTGTGTTTATGTTTTTAAATGTGTTTGTCTTTTCCTTAATGGCTTATGCTTTTTATGTCTTAATTAAGAAATCCTTCCCTAATTGGTGATTATAAGCTTATCCCCTATATTTTCTTCTAAAAAGGTTGAAATGCTTAGTTATAATATTAACTTTTTAACCCACTTATATGTGTATGATTTGAAATAAAATCTAATTTAAACACTTTTTTCCTGCATGGGTAACCAATCGCTCCAACGTTATTTATTGCAAATTATATTCTTTTCCCTCTGATTGTAATACCATCATATGTATTGATGTTTTGCCATCATATGTCAAATTTCTCTTTCTATATAGTTCTGCTCTGGGCTCCTTGATCTGTTCCTTTGGTCATTTTGTCTATCTCTAAGCCAAAGCCATGGTGTCTCAATTAAACTTATAATAAACTCTTAGTAGTTAGTAAGGAAGGTTTTCCTTTCATCTATTTCATCCTCCTAAGGAATATCTTGGCTACTTTTGGTCCTTTGCTCTTGCTTGTGAAAAACTCAATTGGAATTTTTGTTTATACTGCAGTTACTATTTAATTGGGAAGAACTGAAACCATTTTGATGTTGATGCTTCCCATCCATAAATATAGTATATTGCTTGTTTTTAAAGTTTTCTTTTATGTATTTCAATAACGCTTTATAATTTGGGGCATAATTTTCTGTCTTTCTTTGGTTCACTGCTTTCATATTTCTTTTTTAAAATTGTACTTTCTAACTGCTGCTGGTGTATTGGAGCAAAATTATTGTTTTTGTGTGTTGATCTTGTATTTTGCAATTTTGCTAAACCTTTTTTTAATATTTATTTCGTTAATTTATTTATTTGGCTACCCCAGGTCTTGGTTGTGGCCCATAGGGTCTTCCTTATGCATGGGAAGTCTTACTTGTAGCATGTGAGATCATTCCCTGACCAGAATGAGACCTCGGCCTCAGCCCTCTGCATTGGCAGTATGGAATCTTAATCACTCGGCCACCAGGGAAGTCCCTAAACCTTCTTTATAGTTTGTTGCAGATTATTTTAGATTTTTAGTATATGGTAATCATAAAATATGTAAATGATTATAGCTTTGTTTCAGTCTTTCCAATGTACTCTTCTTGACTTCACTGCAATAGCCAATACTATTAAATATATCTTGCCTGGAGAATCCCAGGGGCGGCGGAGCCTGGTGGGCTGCCGTCTATGGGGTCGCACAGAGTTGGACACGACTGAAGCGACATAGCAGCAGCAGCAGCAGCAGGGGCAGAATATTAGGCATCCTTGTCTTATTCCTAATTGCCAGGGAAATGCCTTTAATTTTTCACATTTTAGTTTGATTTTGGGGGTAGGTTTGGATAACTTAAAATATCAGATTAAGAATTTCTATTACTGTTTGATAAGAATGTCTGTGTGTATGAGCATTTAATTTTAATGTATGATTTTTAGGCATCTGTTGAGAAAGGCATGTGTTATTTTGTTTCTAAATCTTATAGTTCTTATTCTTTAATTTGTCAGTATGACAAAAGAGAATTTATAGGTTTTCCAATGGTAAATTATCCTTGCATTGCTGGGAAAGACAAATCCCAACATTTTTATATATTTCTACATCTTAGCTAAAAAGATTTCTTACTTGACAGATGTATTGTTTAGAAGTGCATTTAAATTTCTAATTATGTTTTTGTGTAATTTTTTATGAATTATAATTTAATAACATTTTGATGAGATAACATGACCTGTATGACATTAGTTTTCTGATACTATTTGTTGAGATTTATTTTGTAGCCTTATCCATGGTCAATTTTTATAAATAATATGTTCTTGAAAAGAATGTATGTTTTCTGATTGCTGATGTTAATATAGTTATACCACCTTCCTTTTGGTTGGTTTTTATATTTATTTACTTCTTAAAAGTCTTTCTGACATGAGTAAAATATAGTTTCCAATCAAAATTTTAATTTCTAATACTGTTTGATTTTGTGTGTGTGTATGTATGTTAAAGCACCTAACATTTTGATCACACCCACACACACTTGAGAGGAGAAAGTCTCAAATACTATGTCCAAAAGACTATGTGTTGCTTTACTCTGCCAGTTCATTTTCTGGTGTTCGAGGAAGGATACTAATTTGCAGGATTTCTAAAGCCTGAATTTATTGTAACTGTAGAGGAAAAGCAGAAGCAGAAAGTTAGACTTGCTCCTTGGTGCTAGTTATACAAATTTCATTGAGAATTTTTTAATTTTTGGTAAATTAGGAAGCATAGTTTCAATTCTGTCTTTTAACATGAATTAGACAGTTTCCTAGGCAGGCCTTTTTGAGAAGTAGAACTGGTTGACACTCCTCTATAAGTTTTTGCTGCAGTGGCAATTCCTTATTTGTTCTTAGAGTAAGGAAGGCTGACTGGATATTTCTTATCAGCTGACTTTTGAAAGAATCAGGAACCATTCTTTCATTACCTTTCGGTAGACTTATATATATTTCAATTCTTGGACATACCTTCCCAGAGATTTCATACAAACTTGACTTCCTCTTTCCTTGTACTGAAACTACTATTCATGGAACTCTAATAAACAAGAATGACAAGTTCTTAACTCAGCTGAGGGAGTCCCACCACAGTCTCATATTTTTGCATGCCACCTTTCTGATTTATCTTTGTGTGGTCACTGGTTATATCACATGTTTAGGCACTAAAGTGCATATGAAATAAAATGTTTTGAATAAAGAATCAGATGAACTTCAAAATGTTTTAATTCAAAGGTACTCTGATTTTAAGTTCTTCCTGTTTTTCTAACAGTTCATCTAAAATGACAAGTTCAGAAGTATATTTCAGGTATGTCCAACTAAGTCCTTTCACTGAGAAAACAGTTAACATTAGGAAGCTCTGGAAAAGAGATCCAGTTCACTACAGTTCAGTTCAGTCACTCAGTCGTGTCTGACTCTTTGCAACCCCATGAATTGCAGCACGCCAGGCCTCCCTGTCCCTCACCAACTCCCGGAGTTTACTCAAACTCATGTGCATCGAGTCAGTGATGCCATCCAGCCATCTCATCCTCTGTCGTCCCCTTCTCCTCCTGCCCCCAATCCCTCCCAGCATCAGAGTCTTTTCCAATGAGTCAACTCTTCGCATGAGGTGGCCAAAGTACTGGAGTTTCAGCTTTAGCATCAGTCCTTCCAAAGAACACCCAGGACTGATCTCCTTTAGAATGGACTGGTTGGATCTCCTTGCAGTCCAAGGGACTCTCAACAGTCTTCTCCAACACCACAGTTCAAAAGCATCAATTCTTCAGTGCTCAGCTTTCTTCACAGTCCAACTTTCACATCCATAAATGACCACTGGAAAAACCATAGCCTTGACTAGACAGAACTTCGTTGGCAAAGTAATGTCTCTGCTTTTCAATATGCTATCTAGGTTGGTCATAACTTTCCTTCCAAGGAGTAAGCATCTTTTAATTTAATGACTGCAGTCACCATCTGCAGTGATTTTGGAGCCCCAAAAAATAAAGTCTGCCACTGTTTCCACTGTTTGCCCATCTATTTCCCATGAAGTGATGGGACCAGATGCCATGATCTTCATTTGCTGAATGTTGAGCTTTAAGCCAACTTTTTCACTCTCCTCTTTCACTTTCATCAAGAGGCTTTTTAATTCCTGTTCACTTTCTGCCATAAGGGTGGTGTCATCTGCATATCTGAGGTTATTGATGTTTCTCCCGGCAATCTTGATTCCAGCTTGTATTTCTTCCAGCCCAGTGTTTCTCATGATGTATTCTGCATATAAGTTGAATAAGCAGGGTGACAATATACAGCCTTGACGTAGTCCTTTTCCTATTTGGAACCAGCCTGTTTTTCCATGTCCAGTTCTACCTGTTGCTTCCTGACCCGCATATAGGTTTCTCAAGAGGCAGGTCAGGTGGTTTGGTAGTCCCTTCTCTTGAAGAATTTTCCACAGTTTCTTGTGATCCACACAGTCAAAGGCTTTGGCATAGTCAATAAAGCAGAAATAGATGTTTTCCTGGAACTCTCTTGCTTTTTCCATGATCCAGCAGATGTTGGCAATTTGATCTCTGGTTCCTCTGCCTTTTCGAAAACCAGCTTGAACATCTGGAAGTTCACGGTTCATGTACTGCTGAAGCCTGGCTTGGAGAATTTTGAGCATTACTTTACTAGCGTGTGAGATGAGTGCAACTGTGCAGTTGTTTGAGCATTCTTTGGCATTGCCTTTCTTTGGGATTGGAATGAAAACTGACCTTTTCCAGTCCTGTGGCCTCTACTAAGTTTTCCAAATGTACTGGCATATTGAGTGCAGCACTTTCACAGCATCATCTTTCAGGATTTGAAATAGTTCAACTGGAATTCCATCACCTCCACTAGCTTTGTTCATAGTGATGCTTTCTAAGGCTCATTTGACTTCACATTCCAGGATATCTGGCTCTAGGTGAGTGATCACACCATCGTGATTATCTTGGTCATGATGATCTTTTGTACAGTTCTTCTATCTATTCTTTTACTCCAGTTTACTCCATTTAACCAGTTGCCCAAGGATGGAATCTTTGTGATTAGCCATTACATCTGACAATCTGTCTCCATCAGGTGATCTGTTTCACTACCTGTAGCTCGGAGAAAGTGAAAGTGAAAGTCACACAGTCGTGTCTGACTCTTTGGGACCCCAGGTACCATACAGTCCATGGAATTCTCTGGGCCAGAATACTGGAGTGGGTAGCCGTTCTCTTCTCCAGCCCAGGAATCGAACCCAGGTCTCCCACATTGCTCGCAGAGTCTTTATCAGCTGAGCCACCAGGGAAGCCCGTAGCTCAGAAAAGATAGGAATAAACAATTCTAGTCAGTAGATGGCCATAAGTTTGTATTAATGGACTGTGGTTTTATGTTGGTACCATGTATAGATTATTAAATTAAAAAATTAGATTATAGCAAAGTCATATGCTATTAAAATTTTAATTTTTATTTGATGATTGAAAATTCAAGTCTCAGGTGATTATTAGGTATGTAGTAGCACTATCCACCCAGGCCATTCTGAAGGAGATCAGCCCTGGGATTTCTTTGGAAGGAATGATGCTAAAGCTGAAACTCCAGTACTTTGGCCACCTCATGCGAAGAGTTGACTCATTGGAAAAGACTCTGATTCTGGGAGGGATTGGGGGCAGGAGAAGAAGGGGATGACAGAGGATAAGATGGCTGGATGGTATCACTGACTCAATGGACGTGAGCCTGAGTGAACTCTGGGAGTTGGTGAGGGACAGGGAGGCCTGGCGTGCTGCAATTCATGGGGTCGCAAAGAGTCGGACATGACTGAGCAACTGAACTGAACTGAGCACTGATCAAGATAGAATTCTCCAACAGACAGACTTCTGGGCACATGTGCTCCTGTTAGGTACATGAAATAATGCACAGTAGACTGGGAGACACATTGTAGTCCAAGCACTGGTACCAGAGGTTAAGCTCATCCCAGGGCATCCAGAAACTTAGACTTTGTGCATTGCGAAGAAGGCAATGGCAACCCACTCCAGTACTCTTGCCGGGAAGGTCCCATGGGTGGAGGAGCCTGGTAGGCTGCAATCCACGGGATCGCTAGGAGTCAGAGACAACTTCACTTTCACTTTTATGCACTGGAGAAGGAAATGGCAACCCACTCCAGTATTCTTGCCTGGAGAATCCCAGGGACGGGAGAGCCTGGTGAGCTGCCGTCTTATGGGGTCACACAGAGTCAGACACGACTGAAGCGACTTAGGAGCCAGGATACCCTGGTGTTCTCATGGAGATTTATTTTTTACTCTTGGTCCAAGACTGGAAGGTTCTAAGTATGGGAAGTGGATGTAAAGTTTCCTAGGGAATCTTCTTTCTATTTCTCAGAGAGACATACAGTTTTGTGAAAAACAGCATTGACTTCCAAAAACAGCACTGAATTGGGAGACAGAGGACTGATATAGTCTCTGTATGGGTCAGGATTCTCCAGAGAAACATAACCCATCACACACACACACACACACACACACACATATGCATAAATAAATAAGGAATTGGCCTTCATGATTATGGAGGCTGAAAAGTCCTGAGATCAGCAGTCAGCAAGCTGGAGACCTAGGAAAACATCTGGTATAGTTTCAGTCTGATTGCAAAGGCCTGAGAAGCAGGAGGATTGACAGTGTAAGTTCCAGTCCAAGAGCAGAAGACCAATGAGCTAGCACACACCATCATGAAGACAAAATTACCTCTGAGCCTTTTGGCTCAGTTCAGTTTTGGTCTTCAACTGATCGGGTAAGACCTACATACAATAGGATGGCAAATCTGCTGTACTCAGTCCACCAATTCAAATGTTAATCTCGTCCAGAAACACCCTCACAGACAACCCAGAATAATGTCTGGGCACCCCTTGGCCCAATTACATTGACAAGTAAAATTAACCATCACAGTCTCCAAATTGCCAGTGTATTTGTCAGAGTAAAGATCACTGCTGCTGCTGCTAAGTCGCTTCAGTCGTGTCTGACTCTGTGCGACCCCACAGATGGCAGCCTACCAGGCTCCCCTGCCCCTGGGATTCTTCAGGCAAGAACACTGGAGTGGGTTGCCATTTCCTTCTCCAATGCATGAAAGTGAAAAGTGAAAGTGAAGTCGCTTAGTCGTGTCCTACTCTTCGCGACCCCATGGACTGCAGCCCACCAGGCTCCACCGTCCATGGGATTTTCCAGGTAAGAGTACTGGAGTGGGTTCCCATTGCCTTCTCCAAAAGATCACTAGTTGCTGTAACAACTCCAAAAGCTCAATGGATTATAAAATAGTTTATTTCTCATACATGTCACAGTCTGTTTGGGTGTGTTCAGGTTCCTGCCTTCACAGGTGATTGAGAGATCTCAGCTTTTTCTATCTTGTGGTGGTTTTAGGGGGCTGCCATATTCTAGTGATTGCTTGGAGTCCTCTGCTGGATTATCTGTATTTAGCTGGTTGATGAATGAAGCTAGAAAGTGTACAGAGGATCATATGAGACCTTTACAGAGACAAACTGGACAATGAACTTTATCACTCCTGTTCACATTCCATTGACCAGAACACCAACACATGATCTCCATCTTACCTCAAAGGAAGCAAGAAAATGTGATCTTTTATGCTAAGGAAGAGAAAATGGGACTGGTGAGCATCTATCTAGCCAGTCCTTGCCAGAGCCCTAAGTGAAACTGAAAGTGTTAGTCGCTCAGTCGTGTCCAACTCTTTGCCACTCCATGGACTGTAGCCCACCAGGCTCCTCTGTCCGTGGAATTCTCCAGGCAAGAATACTGGAGTGGGTTCCCATTCCCTTCTCCAGGGGATCTTCCCAACCCAGGAACTGAATCCAGGTCTCTAGCACTGGAGGCAGATTCTTTACCATCTGAGCCACCAGGGAAGCTCAGATGTTAGTTGTTCAGTCGTATCTGACTCTTTGTGCCCCCATAGACTGTAGCCCACTAGGTCCCGCTGTCTGTAGTTTTTAAACTTGAGCTTTTCCCTTCTCTAAGTCTGTTTCCGTCCTCATAAAGTGAGGAGGATGGAAAAATGCCCTCTAAGGGACTTTCCAACTCTGACCATCTAAGGTCTATAATGCTATCAAACCCCTGACTGGGTCTTGTAAACACTCAGTTGGACATGGTCTTTCTCACTCCAAGAGGGAAGAACAATGCTCAGTGTTCCCCCAAAGATTTTCTGGTCTACACCTGCAGCCTCTGGGAAGTTTATTCACTTCCTAGAAATCCTGAGAATCAAGATAACCCCTTCTCTCAGGGAATAGCCTTACCCTAGGTCGTGGTACCAGTCCCTGCTACCTGGTGTGTATGCAAATACTAACATGACCATGAAACTTCCTCCTTATCTTCTCTTCTTACAGTTCTCAGGCTGTGGAAAGTGATGACGCCCTTGGGCTCCTTCCCTAAGATTCTAGAGTACCGAGAGACAGGGGTGAAAGCTATATACACCCCAGCCCCAGACATCCTAGAAGAGGGTTTCACAAAAGGATAGGCAATGTCAGAGTGATTGTGTTCATGGGTTTTCTTCTTTTCTGCATTTTCCGATGTTTTGCAATTTATTTGTCTGTTATCTGACTCCTCATTGGAGTTTTTAAATTTATTTCTTTGGCTGAGCAGAGTCTTAGTTGAGGTGAGTGGGATCTTCAGCTGTTGCCCGTGAACTCTTAGTTGCAGCATGTTGGGTCTAGTTCCCTGACAATGGATGGAACCCTGACCCCCTGCATTGGGATCATGGAGTCTTAGCCACTGGACCAGCGGGAAGTCCCCCATTGGATTTTAGACTCCACAGAGTCAGAGATCATGTCTACTTTATTACTGCATCTATAGGGGCCTATAATGATGCCTGGCATAAAGTAAATATTTTTGAGTGAAGAAATATTACTTAAAATCTTTTAGCCTAAGTTCAGGGCAATAGGATTTCTTGGGGGGAATTATGTTAGTGATACATTCATATATTTGCCTACTTAGTAATGTTTTAATCTTACCAAAGTCTACTGTCAACACTAGGAATTTTAGAATAATGAGCAAGAAGCCAATAACAGAGTATCCTTCAAGGTTTAACCTAAGCTTGCGGTTTCTGGGTGGCTCAGATGGTAAAGAATCTGCCTGCAATGCAGGAGACCCAAGTTCGATCCCTGGGTCAGGAAGATCCCCTGGAGAAGGGAATGGCAACCCACTCCAGTATTCTTGCCTGGAGAATCCCATGGACAGAGGAGCCTGGAGGGCTACAGTCCATGGGGTTATAGAGTCGGACACGACTGAGTGACTAACATTTTCACTTTTCACTGGGGGATCAGAAAGGCTAAAACAGGATATAAGTGCTGTTTCTCCAGGCCGGGAGGCATCTGCTCTGGGCGTTTGGTTGAGCAGCACTTTCTCCACATAGTAGAGTATGTGCCAGATTGTGGTCAATTTCAGAGTATGAGCATGTGTTTTTAAACTAGACAGTGTAGCTGTCTCTTTTTAGTTCCATGAAGTATAGGCATTAGCTTTACTCCTTATTTGTATATCAAATAAAATCCGGTCATCCTGCAGCTCCACTTGTCCCTGAAGAAAAGCTGCAACTGACCTCTCCTCAGCTTATGCTTTCAGTTTCACTGTGGTCATTGTCTCTTTATTTACCACCCTACTTTATGAATTACACACAATTTGTAAGATAAGTCAGGCTTCCCTGATAGCTCAGTTGGTAAAGAATCCGCAAACAAAAGGAGCAAAAATATCGTATTGGGTAAGTCAAGAATCTAGCGTGGAATAGAAAGTCAGTAAATGGCCCTACCATTGCTAATAGTTGTATCACTATTGGTATCTTCTCATATTAGTAACTGCTACTTATTAAGACTTTGTGCTAAGTGTACTGCATGCATTTTCTCGTTAAGCCCTGACAGTGTTCCTATGAACTATTGTATTAGTCAAGGCTCTGCAGAGAAACAGAACTAGGCAGTCTGTCTGGCTCTCAAGGCTGACTGACCTCAGGTTATTTGCACCCTGCTTTGGGAACAGATCATTGCATTGGTTGGTTTTATTTCCCAATTAGAACATGACAAATTTTTATTCTAGAAACCCTGCTAATTTATTATTAAATCATGTACATTTAGTTAAGAGAAGTATATTTCTTTTTTCAAACAATTCACAAGAATGTTTAAGAAATTAGTCACTCACTGTGGAGGGCTGCAGTTTATAGACTGCCTCTCCCAAGCCTGAGACCATTCCATTGCCTGATGTCCTTTGATACCATCACCCAAGTTGTTTCAATGTGCCTGATGAAGATCAGACTTTTCTGTGACCCTGAAATAAGTACAATTGTATGAGATACCTAATTTAGCAATTTACTGATGTCCAGAGATAAAGCTGGGCTTCCTTGGTGG
The DNA here is from genome assembly GCF_016772045.2 of Ovis aries. Classification (NCBI taxonomy): domain Eukaryota; kingdom Metazoa; phylum Chordata; class Mammalia; order Artiodactyla; family Bovidae; genus Ovis; species Ovis aries. Next base: position 69,713,789 of record NC_056054.1, on the reverse strand, counting down.
CTCAGTGGTAAAGAATCTGCCTGCCAACGCAGGGGACACAGGTTTGATCCCTAGGTGTGGAAGATTTTCTGGAGAAGGAAATGGCAATGCACTCTAGTGCTGTTGCCTGGGAAATCCCATGGACAGAGGACACTGGAGGGCTACAATCCATGGGGTGGTAAAAGAGTCAGACACATCTTAGCGACTAAACAACAACAAGAGGTAAAGCTATACTCTTTTTCCACTAGCTTACTGACTTTAAGAGTCCCTTGGACTGCAAGGAGATCCAACCAGTCCATTCTAAAGGAGATCAGTCGTGGGTGTTCTTTGGAAGGACTGATGCTAAAGCTGAAACTCCAGTACTTTGGCCACCTCATGTGAAGAGTTGACTCATTGGAAAAGACTCTGATTCTGGGAGGGATTAGGGGAGGAGGAGAAGGGGATGACAGAGGATGAGATGGCTGGATGGCATCACCGACTCGATGGACGTGAGTTTGAGTAAACTCCAGGAGTTGGTGATGGACAGGGAGGCCTGGCGTGCTGCAATTCATGGGGTCGCAAAGAGTCGGACAGCACTGAGCGGCTGAACTGAACTGATTATAAAATCCAAAATGCAAATATGTTTTCTGGCGGCATTTAGGAAGTGGAATTACACATAACATCTTTGATTTTGGACAGAATCTCCTTGCAGATATTGAATATTCTCTGACTCTAGCTTTTTTATTGCTGCGGAACTCACTGAACTTTCAATTCACTTAAAATTCTTTATTATATAACATTTGTTCTATACAGAAGAATATATGTAATGAAATTGTAAGTTGTGAGTATAATAATAAAATCAAACAACTATGATTCCAGCTCAAAGTTAAAAATGAGAATTTTATCAGTACCCATTGACTCTACCTGTATACTCCTGCCTTGGCCCATTCCTCTCAGAATCACTCTTTATTACTTCTTTTACTTGTGTACTTTTTTTGGTAAGACTAGAAAGACTTGAGACATTTTGTGATTTTAAAAAAAATCAGAGGGGCTCAAGAGGGAGGGGACATATCCCCATGCCGATTCATGTTGATGTATGGCAAAAAGCATCACAGTATCGTAATTATCCTCTAATTAAAAAGAAGAGAAAAGAAATCAGTTCTAGTTCTCTCTACAAACTGAGAAATAAAAAGCATGATTTCCATGGCAGACACATCCCTTCCCCAAACCTTTGCTTCCCGTACACTTAAATATAGGCTACAATTATTACTTCTCTATTTAGAGATTATTGTGGTTTCAGTTTTCATTGTGTCCTTGTGGGTTTTTTCTGTTTTGGTTGCCATTATAAATGTCTCTTTTATTCCCCCATGTGGTCACTTTCTTAAAAACCTTGTTTAGCACATCTTCAATGGAGTGCGGTTTGACTGCATATCTACCAGCCTCAAGGATACGCAGATACTTTTGTTCCATTCCAAGGATAGAAACCAGGCAGGGATAATTTAGGCTCTGTGAAACTGTGAGGGAAGCAAAGAGCACATGCATCTCTTAAGTGCCTATAGTGTGTCAAGTTTTTTGGCCAGTTTCTTCCCAATTCAAAATTCCTAATGGTCATTATGTCCTAGTTGTAACTGTCCTCCTGTCTATATTACAGATGAGGAAACTGAGAAGTCATTGCCCAGGGTCACACCAGTACTAAGTGGTGGAGCCAGTTTTCGAATGCGTCTTTGGTGGGTATTGTGGGTGAGGGAG